>NC_056733.1:393715101-393805101 GCF_019279795.1 Protopterus annectens
GGGACCCTACATTCTTCTGTTACGGTTATGGGCCTGTCTGCCAGGATGTTTGCGATATCGGTCGGTTCACTGTATTTTGTGCCATTCTGCACTAACTCCGAGCAGATCTGAGCATTGCCACTTAAATTCTTGACATAGCTAAAGAATACATTGTGGTTATCTTTGGAGTCCTTGGCAATTTTTCTTTCAAGGCTCGTCTTGGATGATTTTATGAGGGATCGTAGTTTCTTGCTGATACTGATCAGAGATGTCTTCCCTTCTTGGGATTTTGCTCTTTTCTGTACTAGTTTCCTCCTTCTATTGTATAGCTTGTTTATGGCAGGGGTCCACCAGACTGGTTTCTTTTTCTTGGAGGAGTGAGTCTTGGTTTTGCTTGGGATGGCATTATCCATGCATTCTTGTAGGTGCCCGTAGAATGCATTAGTAAAGGATTTTGCAGCTTGGACAGAGTTATCCTTCAGCATGGTGGCTTTGAAACTTTCCACCTCCACATATTAACCCACACCCACAATATCCATGCATGGGTTAGGGTGCATCTGTTATACAATTGAAGTTTCAAAATGTGCCTTTCATAATATTTTTAAAAAATGCATCAATTCCTTTCTTTGATAACCACAGGGGCAGCTCTAACTAGCAAATAGAAATGCAGCGATGTTCAAAACACCATGAAACTCCATCTTTGTATGACTAAATGATCACATACACATGGCAGAACTAGAAAATGGACTTATTTTAATTACATGCATGTATTCAATTTATAATCTCATTCACCATTAACCAGGCTTACACTGACATACTTGCTTTAGACTTAGCCGCACTGTTAAAACCATCTTCTTATTTCTGTGTTAACAATATCAGTTTAATTTATTGATTTCTGATGTTCCTGTGTATCTAAATGTTATATTTTGTTTAAAACCTTTTGATATCTAGCCAGGTATTGCTATAGAACTAATTAATTAGTTGCACTGTTAAAACTAGCTGCTTATTATTTTTTTGTACTTCATTGTTTTACTTGTTGATTGTTGATGTTACATTGCATCTGAAGTGTTTTGTGTTGTTTATATCTTCTGATAACTGACTAGCTATTAGTCTACAATTAGTTTATACACTAGGGTGAAATCTTATTAACTTGTCATACACTGATAAAGTTATATAATTTTAGTGGCATTGTTACAACCAGCTGCTTATTCTTGTACTTAGTGTATCAGTTTATTTAATTTATTGCTGAAGTTAATGTGCATCTGAAGTATTACATTTTGTTTATACCCTCCTGAC
Source organism: Protopterus annectens (assembly GCF_019279795.1). Classification (NCBI taxonomy): domain Eukaryota; kingdom Metazoa; phylum Chordata; order Ceratodontiformes; family Protopteridae; genus Protopterus; species Protopterus annectens. The sequence goes on from NC_056733.1 coordinate 393,716,377, forward strand.
ATCTGACTAGCTACTATTTTAAAACTGGTTTATACTTGACTTATACTGATAAACTTACCTATTATTTATTGTCATTCGACTTACTCTGCATTTGTGCTATATGTTGTTTGTAATCTACTGATATCTAATCAGATATTACTTTAGAACTGGTTACTATTCCAGGGTGAAACCTTATTTAGACCCACACTGATAAACTTGCATAAACTTAACTGGACTGTTAAATACAGCTGGTTAATCTTGTCTTTACCACATGAGTTTACTTACATAAAGTTGATGTTATTGTACATCCAAAGTGTTATATCTTGTTTATATCCTTCAGATATGACTAGCTATTGCTTTAGCATTGGTTTATACTGAGAGTGAAATCTTATCGACTAGGTTTATACTGATAAATTTACCTAAAAATTTAATTGCACTGTCAAACCAGCTGCCCATGACTGCTTTTGTTATATCAGCTTATTGTTATTGGTTTCTGATGCTACTGTACATCAGAAAGTAAACTGTTGGAGGGGGTGGAGCCTGAATGGGTAACTGAAGGCAGTATATTTTTAGAGTTCCATAAAGTAGCTTAAAATTCAGGAATTTATTAATTTTTTTCAAACAAAAACACTAAAACACTTTGAATACTCAGATAATAGTCAGAAATAGCAAACTACAAGTTTTGGTGGATTTCTGTAAGAAATTTCCTGTCAAATTATATTGGAGTCTATTAAAAACTGGGGAAATGAGTTACCTGAAGAACTTTCATTCTGAGCTAACACTAAAAAAGGAACTACAACTGGTGACTACTACACTACAAGAAATATCAATGGAAATTGATGATTTTAAGGTTAATCTGCAAAATCTAAATGAAAACTGTCAAAAGCAAACAGATGTTTTCAAAGAAATGCTTCAACAGCATCAGACTAAGATAACTATTGAAACTTCTTTAAGTGACATTGAAGGAAGGCTCAGAGAGGAGGAAATCCAAAGATACTTTCTTCTGAAGCAAAATACTTGGCTTACCAATAAAGTAGATGACTTGGAAAACAGGGAAAGAAGGTCAAACATCAGAATCTTTGGCTTGCCTGAGAAAACAGAAGGAGGAGATCTCATTTCCTTCTTAAACACATGGATTCCTGAGGTTTTAGACCTTAAGAAGGATTTTCATTTGGTATTGAATGGGTTCATCAAGCTTTGGGAAACCCAGCTTCAGCTGCAACTTCATTGACATATTTTACACCACCAAGGTCAATTATAATAAAGTTCCTATATTTCATGGACAAAGAACTGGTGTTAAAAAGTGAGTGGAAAAAGAGCCCTATAAAATATAACCAAAACCTAATAAGGTTTGATAATGATTATTCTGCTAAAGTACTGGAACAAAGGAAAAAGGCATGGCCACTAATTAAAATACTAAAACAGAACAATATTAAAACTCAAATGAATTTTCCTGCAAAAATAAAAATCCTGCACCTAAATGAAATGAGAACCTTCAACAACCTGGAAGAAGCTTTACTGTTTATCAAAAACAATAACATCATATCTATTCTGAAAGATATGGACAGGGCATCTTCATCCCTGAAGAGAACCACTAATAAAAACTCCTGGACTGATGTAAAAAAAGAAAAAACAAAACACTGAATCTAAAATAGCGGTTTCTGCAAAGTCTCTCAAAGTTTCTACTGCAACCTAATTATTAATGATACATCAACCGTACTTAAAACTGTAATGTAAACTATAATCTTGTGTATATATGTCTCTCTCTCTCTCTCTCTCTATATATATATATATATAGATAGATATATACACAGGGAAAGGTATGTGTCGGTATTCTTCTTTACGCATTATTTGCTATATTTGATTTATATTATAGAAATAGTTATAAAAAGTCTTTATGTCCTATCTTTCTTCCTTCCCTTTCTTTCTTACCGTTTGTATGCATAGTAACTTGACTAGTTAATTCCTTATTCCTAATAGAATAAAATGAGTTAAACTCCTAATAGTCAAGTTTCACCATATTTCTCTCATGTTTCTGATCAATCATTAAGTAAATCACACATTTTTGTTAACTAATACAGCAATATCAAAGATTAGCAATGTTGGCTTTATATGCTAGTAATTTACTGTTTAGATTGTTGCTTGTTTTTTTTAAACTGAGTGAATGAACGATGTTAAAGGAAATATTCCTTTAAATGTTATAAAAGCGTGATGTACTATGCTGATAAATACTTAGCTTTGCATTATTATAATTCCTCTAAACACTGTGATTGAGTTGTGCACTTAGTATCAAGCATATAATGCAAGCATCGCACATATATCCTTGGGAAAATGTGTTTGATAGGTTTGAATGTAATTAGTAAACATAACATTGTTTGGATTAAAGCTGGACTGGGCTTCTATACAGAGAAATTGTCAATACACAATTATGCCTTGTTTAGGAACTTAATCTTTTCCATTTGTTCTGGTTGCCATTAAGGGCTGATTAACCTCATGTGAGAAGATTGTCTCTCCATTTTGAATACTGAAGTTTCTAGAGGAAACTGGTTCCGGAACTGATTAATGACTGAAAAGAGTGACAAACAGGTAAGACTGGTTTAAGGTGAGTGAGGAATTGCAGGCATTAACTTTATGCAGTGCGGGTAGTGCTGGCAGTAATGGGTTACCACATCGTAACTGAAAAACGGATTTGTAGTGGGGTTACAGTAACGGCATGGTATGTGGTTGCATAGTGATGGCGAACGATGACTTTTGGATGGCTTTGACTTATAATGCGGTGCTTACTTGTCTATTTTGATTTGTCAGACTGTCTGGAACTTGAATTGGATGAAGGAATGTTTGCTTGTTGTTCAGTATACACGGAACGTGGTGTGAGGAGTCTTGGGTGATATTTGCATTAAGAACACTGAAGAGAGGGAAGGGAGGGAGGGGGAAAAAGTTTAATAGAGTGATTTTGAGCTGGAAAGCAGTTGAGCAGGGAAATTGTAGCCTGTGAGTGCTTAAAGGTGAAGATTTTCACAGTTTGTAAGACTCGCAAGCTGGATAGCCAGTTAACAGCTCACTATCCATAACTGCTGTTTCTGTTTAGTGTTGCTATAGCAATAAGTAGAGTAAGCTGTAATTGGTTGTCAACGTACTCATGGAATTAAGAAAGTATGACCATATTACGTGTTTGGGAACTATATTTAGACATCCTTTTGAATAATTTATGTTCCACAAATCGGATAAATGCTAAAACTGTTAGAAATTATATTATAATTTATTTAAGCATAACAACATAGTTAATTAAACAAGAAGCTCACTGCAAATCATACTCGGTATAGATCTGTAGTATAGAACTGTTGTGCTTCACACTACTTTGCTCATATCTGTATAAATATCTGATTGGAAAGTTTCTTCTATAATCTAGATATAATTGACTAATTTAAGCATATTAAAATTAAAGCCTTAAAGACATGTTTTAAGATGATTTAAACATATTCTAACTTTACTGAGCAATATTATTGAAATTTTATGATTGTCTGTTATATGATGTGAAAAACACTAACAATATATGTCACTTGTTGCAAGCCTTTGCAAATACAGGTTTAGACTATTTTCTGTGTTATAAAAGGATGTGGTGAAAGACTGGTGGGAAAAATTAAACCAAATGTTATGTAAATATGAGTATAGATTCATATCGTGCTATTGCTAATCAGCTACTATTTATACTTAATATGAAAAGAAATGGGAATACTAAGAAGCTGAAAGAGCTTAATAATTAACATAACTCAGATACATATGTTATGTATGTATAGATGGTAAGGATACATACATTAAGTTATGAACAAATATTAAGCTCCAACAGCTGAATGTTATAACATCATAATCATTGTATTTTAAAATAATCTCCTTTAACACTTACAAACAATATATGGAGCTCAGATGAAATGGGAAAGAAAGTTATCGTGATAGTCCACCAGACTTATTTATCTGTTGGGACTAAGAATGTATTTCATTCCATGTTGGGTAGGGTTTAAAAAACACACTAGTTTAATTTCAGTATGCATTTTAAATTTTAAGACTTTAGTTAGTTTTAGTAAGTCTAACTTAAGCCTAATATTGCTGATTACTTTAGAGGAAACATTGATGACTGAAATAGATGATTGTCTACAAATTAATAATAAATCAATACTAGATGAGAGGACGATTCCACGTAAATATAACAACAGATCAAACTCTTCTTCAAATATAACTTGATATGGATCTTACTTTATTTTCTTTAAATACTATTGGCTTAAATAACCCAAATAAAAGATCTAATCTACTAAAATATCTAAAATTAAATGGAGCTCAAATAATACTCTTACAGGAAACACACTTTAAAAAAATGATAAATTTATATGGAACCCAAGTGAATATATGACTCTGGCCTGCTCCACATTTAAATCAAAGAAGAGAGGGGTAACAATCTTATGGAAAAATAATTCTTTAAGTCCTGAAATTATACACAAATATGTAGATAATGATGATATTATAGCTGTTGCCATCTTGAAGTTTAATAACAGGATGTGGACACTAGTAAATCTATACTGGCTTCCTGGTATTGGGTGGGAACAGATAAAAACACCTATATCTTATTATAAATACATATAAAGGAATGTTAATGATAGGTGGGGATTTTAGTTGTATTACTGACACATCTGAAACCACTAACAAAAAATCTCCATGTTTAACATCTACTGCAAAACTAGTAAAAAGATGAACTGAGGCTTTAAAATTGAAAGATACTTACAACACTATAGATAACTCATCACTATTTTCTTATCAAGATTGTAGATTTGACACCCAAACCAGAATAGGCAAATTATACATTTCTCATGATCTTTTTACAAAATTCACATCCTTCTCAATAATCCTGTGTCCTTTATCAGATCACAACTCCATTGTCCTAAAAATGCAAATGGATTTTAAACCATTAACACTTATCTCTAGAATTCCCTCATATATCACAAAAATTAAAGAATTCAAGCAATGGTTAATTAGTAAACTTAATTTCTTTTTAGATATAAACTACAAGCCAGAAGTGAACATAATAATGGTCTGGGATTCACTAAAAGCTTATATATATGGTAGAATGATTAGTTGGTATAAAAATAAACTTAAAGAAAGGAAATCAGAATTGCAAGAACTACAAAACCAACTCTTATTATACAAATCCAAAAAGGACTTCAATTCGATTGGGAACAAAAAGATAACAGAAGATTTAAATAAAAGATAAAATGAAATATTAAACCATAAAACTAATTTAGCCATGGAGAGATTAAAAATAAACTCTTATGCTACTTCTCCAAACACGTACATAATTTATCTGTTAAAATCAATATGCAATCTAAAGCTAATACTATTGTTAACATCTTACATGAACGGAAAGGTAAGAAAGTTTCGGAAATAGGGGATATATTGGATGCTTTTAAGTATCATTACACAAGACATTACAAAAATAAAACACTATAACAGACCAATTAAATTTAGAAACTATACTCCCTAATATAAAAACAATCCCGAAAACTTACAACAGGAGTTACAAAAACCCATTACACATAAAGAAATTACTGAGAAAATCAAAGAGAGTAAAATCAGTAAATCCCCGGGGATATATGGTTTAATTATAGAAATATATAAACTATTTCCTACAAATATAACCACATTGTGACATAAAAACACTACTTGAAATTCAAACTCATGCAACAATTCCTCCTTCATGGAGATATTCATTAATCACCCCCATTTTAAAAGAAAATAAAGATTCTAGTCATTGTAGTTCATATAGACCAGTTTCATTACTGAATAATGATTATAAAATATTCATGTCTATTATGGTAAGTAGAATAAAAGTTCAAATATCTGAAATAATTAATAACAACCATCCAGCAGCAATTCAATTTGAAAATGAAGTGGTCACAATGAAAATGAATGCTACTGAGTTGCAAAACAACTCAAGAGTCAGTTGTTAGATGCTTGAAATGGGGCTTGATGGAAACATTTGAGAATAAATTAATTTATCTGAGGAATGGAACACACAAAAAGGCTTAGAGCAAGCACTTCAGAATATATTTATTAAACTTCTCGATTATTAATTATTTTATTAGACAGATATTTAGTTTTTTGTTCCACTGCTGCAGAGGTTATCAAAAAGTGTGATGAAAGAGGTAAGTTGATACAGGGAAATCTGTAAGATTTTTCATCCCTTTTCCAAATTTTCTAAGGAATTCTCAAACCCTTCATCCAGTTTTGGCAGAAAACAAAATGAACAGTCCCAGCAAAATGCAGGTAAACAGACACTGTCAAAGGGATTCTAAAAAGACTTCTGCAACCCCCCCAAAGGGAAAAAAAACAAGGACAGTCAGAGGCTATTTAAAGGATCTTGTTTTCCCACCCTTGCAGCTCCTTTTCCCTTCCAGAATGTTTGAATCTCCACTTTTTTCTTTTTGGCAACAGATAGTTTCAAAAATGGTTATTGAAGATGATCCATCAAGGTTACAGATGGAAGTGGGAGGAAATCCTTTTCGGGGGTTATTCCTCATCCACCAGACCAGATTCCTTTATTTCTCCCTGTCCTTCATCAAATGCTTTCTCAGGAAGTGATACAACCAGTTCATCCTTCCCAGTTTGGAAAAGGGTTGTATGTAAGGATGTTTTTAGTGCCAAAGGAAAGAAAGTAAATGCTTGGGAGGCCAGTTCTGTATTTTTCTTTACAACCAGTTCCTCCATCCCAGTTTGGAAAAGGTTTTATGTAAGAATGTTTTTAGTGCCAAAGGAAAGAAAGTAAATGCTTGGAGGCCAGTTGTGTATTTTTCTTTACAGAACCTGTTTTTGATACTGCCTAAGTTCAAAATGCGGTCACTTCACAACCTGTTACCACTCCTTCCTCATTCAAGTTTCCTGGTAACACTAAATTTAAAAAAATGCTTAGCATCACATGCAAATTCATCCAGACTTTGGGTCTTTCTTTAGGTTTTCTGTATTTGGATCACATAATCAGATCTCTGCCTTACCCAACATCCTCCACAACATCCAGCACTGGGGGGATGGCTAAGGGTCTGTGCTGAGGAAGATCTAAGAAATCCCTGAGTCTCTTTTTAAACTGAGGGTAGTCCTGACTCTCCCATTGGAAATGCTCCCTTAAGGTATGAAGGATTCCCCCAAAGGAAAAATCCTCTGGGGTAGAGGTGGAAGGGAAGAAATCCTCTGCATCAAAATCCTCATAAGTAGAGAGGGGTTTGCATGTCTTCATATTCAGATGCATCAGAGTCATCTGACTCTTGTTCAGACAAAACTACAGGGGAGAGATCTCTTTTCCTTTTGGAGGGGGTAGCTTGGCTTCCCCTGATCAGCATGATAAGGTCTTCCACCATTTTAAGCATTTCAGACTGAGGCAAGGAAGCAGGTGCCTGAGAGTGGGTCGTTGGTTTCTTGGGTGTGGTTCGTACCCTGGGCCTAAGAAACTCGGTAGTTTTTGAAAGAATGGTAGTCACAAAAGTAGACATCGGTTTGTGTCGAGAATTGGTAGTGCGAAGGACTTCTTTGGAAGCCAGTGCCTGCTCAGTGGCTCCGGACCCATCCGAGGTAGAGATGACCGCAAGATCCTTATTCAGGTAGTGGCTGACCGGCACTCATACGAACTGCTTTTGCTTCGAGCTCTACAGCAAGAAAGACTGATGTAATGGTGTCGGTTGCCTTACTTTACACTACTGATGACCTGACATCAGTCCTGAAGTGACAGCAACTGACACAGAAATACTAAGCCTCTGGTATTCGGGCCGGCCGATGGCTACCCTGGCAGGGATAACCCAAATGTCATGACTGCAACAGTGAAACACGAAAAACATCTAAGGTTTTCCACTAATACTTTGGTCACTTCAAGGGAATAACTCAAGATTTAGGGTCTTGTGGCATCTTTGATTCTCATGATACCACTGGCAAGACTGCACATGAAAAAGATACAATGGTATCTAAAGCCTCTTTGTTGTCATTAACATCCTTTGTCTTTTCAAATCCCATTGCTGGGATTTGTCAGAAGAAAAATCATTTGATGTAAACAGCAAATATCCCTAAATCTGGGTCACCCCTTCTCTCTCCCTGTTCCAAAGCAGTCAGTCACCAGAGATAACGTGGACTTTGCTTGGGGAGCAGTTTCAGGAGGAATAAAGTGCAAGTTGTATGGGACACCAACAACTGATGCAAGCACATACATATAAAAGAGATGCATGCCCTGATCAAGGCACTAAACTCTTTGAATCATCTTTGGTGGTCCCCAGGAACTCTTCAAGGTATTGCAGACAATACCACTGGCATGTGGTACATCAAGGGAAATCAGGTTCTATCCCTTTGTAGACTAGCCATGTAAGCTTGTGATGTAGCTTTACAGCAACGTCTCACTCTACAGGCATCCTCCCGTACATCAGAGCAAAATGGTGTGCAGACAAGCTGTGCAGGACAAAGGCAGACTCTCACAAATGGAAACTAGATCAAGAGGTCTTCCAAGCTCTGATCCCTTTGTGGGAAGTCTCTCAAGAAGATCAACTTGTCTCCTCTCTGAACACTCAGCTGCCAAGATTCTGCTCCAGGACTCCATGTAAGAAAGCCTGGAAGACAGATGCCCTTTCTTTTACTTGGACATGAATGTTCCTGTATGCTTTTTCACCATTTTCACTGATATCCAGGGTTCTTCTGAAGATTCAGAAGGAATCTCCCAAAATCATTGTGGTGACTCTTTTGGGGCTCAGGCAACAGTGGTTCTCATTGCTTTTTGAAATGGCCAGTGGCAATTATCATAAGCTTCCTCAGGGAATGGATCTATTCACACCAGATCAAGGATGTTTGATTCACTCTGACTCAAATCAACTTCAGCTGACTGCCAGGATGATAGGGTCTTAATTATCTTTAGACACCCTTTTACTAAAGACATGCAGCAGTTACTGTAAAAATCATACACTAGCAAGAGGAAAAGGTTTTCTAGTTGGTGCCAACAACATACCAGCACCCATTTAGGGCTCGTTGTTCTCTGGTTTTACATTTGTGTGAGTTACTATCTTGCTCATTGTTATTTCTCCATCAAGATGCATTTATTGATCATGTCAGCATATTTGCCCACGTGTCTTCCTGTTTCTATGCATTATCTTGCTAAAATGTTTTTGAAAGGGGTTTTGCATCAGAGGCTTCTCCTTGAGATTTTAATTTTGTATTAGATAAGCTAGCACCTGCTCCATTTCAACAAGCTAACCAGGCTGCCTTGAGGTTCTTAACATGGAAAACAGTTTTACTGATTGCTCTGACCACTGCAAGAAGGGGATCTGAGTTGCAAATTTTTATGGAGAGTCACCCTTTTCTCATTTTCCATTGAGATAAGGTTTCTTTGAGAACTAATCCTTCTTTTACACCTGAAGTGGTATACAAGTTAACTTTAAGCCAAACTATCAGTCTTCCATTCTACTAGGGCCTTGACTTAATCTATGGGTTTTTGGAAAGGGTTGGATCTAGAAGCTTCTAGAAGCAGCAACTTGGTCTTCTATGCATATGTTTGCAAGGCATTACAACCTTGATTCCTTCGTTAGGTCTAGATCAGGCTTTGCTATGACCGTTCTCCAGAGGCTTCTGGACCCTTCTCTTTCCACCTCCTAAATGCAGTAAGCTAGGGTAATCTACCCATATAGCTAGGAATACAGTAGCAGTGATCAGTATAATGAATATAGTACAGCTGTGTAATTAAACTTAACATAACAATATATGTTCAAATGATCACTGCTGCAATAGCTGCTCCCTCCCTCCATACCCCTTGTTTTTGATGTGTTGTTTATGCCAGAGTATGGACATTTATTTTTTTCCTGTTCCCAGCATTGTCCTTTCAAGGCTCAGCCTATCTCTCTCTCTCTGTTGGCATAAAACCTATGAAGGGCTTGGTGCCCAAAACTGTCTTTTTAGTCAGCTTAGCTTGAGCTGACTGATGGTTTGAGGTGCAGAAGGTGCCCAGATGTTTTGGAAACTGGCTACATCTCTCAGCTGTCCAAATTTTCACAGAATGTCCAGATTTTTGCTATTTTTGGTCTCTTTCTCATAAAATTTGTGTTTTTTGGCATATCCTTTAAAATTGAAGTCCCTAAATAATGACAGACATTTGAGTTTCACAGTTCATAGTCTTAAAAAAAAATGCATGTTAACACCAAACCTTTTATTCTAAAGACTTTCTAAATGTATAAGTGCAAAATCTGTCCCTATTTGTGTGTCTTTGTCACCCCCCTCCATTATTTTTTAGCTTTGTTGAAGTTTAATGTGCTAAGCGATTGAGAGTTATGAAGCTGGACAGCTGTTTTGTCCTGAGCCGGATATAACCCATCTAGATAAGGGTACTGCAGCTATGATGATTCAAACATCTAGTGTTATAGAAAGTTTACTTGCACAACTGTACTTTCCCTGACCACTTTAGAGGATACCGTAGTCTGTTGTTTGCAAACATAGTGTTGCCATAAATATTACCTTGCCAGCTTTCTACATCATCAGGAAATCTGCAGGTTACATGTTATTTTGCTAAAGTCCTGCACAGTTGCCACACTTCAGGATCTGACTATGGTATAAATGAATATATAGTTCATAAAGCAGTTAATTTTAACATCTTAGTGTAAAGCATATCTTCCATTTCCTCTTATCTTTTGCCAGTACAAGGCCCAGTATAGAAAATAATGTTTACACTGAATACATTATCATTTCAAATAGGTGAGAAAACCAAACCACTATCTTAAGATCTGAGATATTAAAGGAAATGTTTTACTTCACTTATTCTATGTATCAACTTCTTTGCTTAACAGTTCTGGACAAAGTAAAAAATAATTAGGGACAAAGGCACAAAATCAGGGGTATTTCTATAAATATTATTAGGTTTGTAGCAACATACATTTTCTAACCCGTAAGAAAAGCAGAATTCTAACGTCTGGAATTTCTGACTGACTGTAGTTCTCAGTGATTTACCAGAAAATCAAAACATTTAAATGGGACAGAACAAAAATACAAAGTAAAACAAGGGATACATGAGAAGTTTGCTTATACTGTCTTGCAATACCTACTTATACATTTAAGATATACAGTAGAAAAACTGAAGCAGCGCCTTAAGAGCTGTTTCCAATAATAAAAACCCATATAGTTGTTTCAAATACTTTCAATGGTACAAATTGACAAAAGAATTACTTGTGTTTTTCTTCTCTAAATGATTCTCCACAGGTGCCATGTTGTGTTTTTACCTTAACTCATCTCTAGCCTGCCCTGTTTTTTATGCAGAAGATCTGTAATCACACATTTCAGTGTATAGCAAATATCCAGATAAATACCTCTTAACAGAACTATCTAATATGATTTTTCTCTCTTCTGAGCCTGTTTTATTTCCATCATGTTTTGGTATACTCCTTATAAGAAATCTTTAAATACCTAATGATGACACTAGAGTGTCTTGCAACAAGGTTTTCATTTAGAGATTCCATTGAATGTAAATGTGTACAAATCAACACAACTGGAAAGAACAACCGTTAAGCAACAATAGTAACTTTTAGCCAAAGTAAAACTAATGAATTACTCTGCATTTAAAATATAGTAAATTAGAAAAAAAAGAGCAATCAGTTTTGTGAGCAAATCAAAGGGAGAAATGGGGACTATAATTCTCTAAGAAAAAAGAAGTAAATGAGCGCTGCACTTCTTGGCAGTTGTTATTTTATAACAGAGCTACAAATTGTGTTTACATGCAATTTGAATATTCATAAACACTAAGCAAACTCTATCAAGTTTTCTAGAAGAAATTCTGATAAGCATTAAACATTTTTATCAGCTTTAGATTAATCCGCCCATAGGTTCATTTTTAAATATTATGCTTATTTATATATTACAAAAATGTTCTGAACAAATGTAGACATTTTTACAACATCAAAGGTATAATACTACTACCGTTTATTTGAATAATTACTTATTCTAGTGGCCATCTAAATTATCGGTCTTATATCACATATATCCTACCCTAAATATTAAAAGTTAATCAGAAAACTACAGAAGGTATTATAGAGTTAAAAGAAATAACCATACATTTCTAGAAATTAAAACCTGCAATGTTTTAGATTTCTATGGCAATAAATTATTTAGTTTGCATAATTATTCTTAAAATGTGCAATAACAAGGACATTTTAACTGAAATGTTCAAGTAATTACATATCTTTAAAATATTCATTACAATGCCATAGGCATATTAAACGTCACATTCTTGACTGTAGATTGTACCTGAAAAAAAATCAAAAAGTACATCAGTAAAACTATCTTACCTCAGTGTGAACTGATCCACCTTTGAACTGCTAGAAATTGCAATAAAAACCTTTAAAGCCTCTCCTAACTTCACAGGCTTTGGTGGCATGGAAATAACAATATTGTTATCCAGTCTCAATTCTATAAGTTCCAGATTTTCCCTGGACTGGAAGAGGTGGACACTTCCGATCCTCTGCAGTGGGGGGAGTGCCTCATCACCGTCTTCTCTTCCTGGTCGAATGGCATTATGCTTTCGTGTGTCCTCTGTGGTGCATTCTCCTTTATCTTCCTCTGTTTGCATCATGTAGTACAGCTCCACAGGTGACCCATCTACTGGGTCATCTGTTTTCTTACGTCCAGGCACCACAGAAGGAGGGCTAAACCAGTTTGTCAGAAGTTCCAGCTCAACAACGCACATTCCTAGATCACCTTTTAGCCTGCAGCTCCCACGGACTTCCCGAGTCTCCCTAAAGGCAAATGCTCTAACACAAGGAAGTTGTTCTGTAATGCTGTAGTCATCCCAGTCTCTTCCAATTATATAAAAAAGAATTTGCACTTTTGGCCTGTCAAAGAAAATCTTTTCATCAACAATGTATGCTTTAAGTTCCCAGTTCAGAGTATAACTGTTTGTTGAAATGAATGAATTAGATGTCTCCATAAAATCTAAAGGGACTGTTTTCTCACTAAAAAGAGTTTCATAAGTTACATTTAATATGGGGGGGTTCTTGGCTTTGTGTATAAAGAAAGCTTCTACTCTGGATTGCAGGCTGGAGTTCCTCATAACATCCTGGTTGGCTTCTTTAAGGAAAAAGGAAATCTCTGCATTGTGAATTTGATAGGTGACAGGTAAATACGATGGGAATGACGAAAACCTGTGCACACCATCTGCAATACCTCGGCTTTCCAGTGCTGCAAAAAGTAAAATAAAGCAAGAAATGTAAGCTGTCATAAAAGGAAACAGTTTCAGTACAAGTACTGCATTAAAATTTAACTGAGCATGAGTAAAATTAATACATCTTCAAAGAATAAGATGACACTATAACTTTAAATGGCCAGTAGCAAAAAAAGTATTCTGTCACAAGTTTGATATTGCCAGTTAAATATAATGCAATTCTGAGCAACAGAGTGCAGGTTATCTAAAAGTGCCGATAACAGTCTCTTGTCAGGAGTATCTTATTATGATTTACGGGTGCAGGTTAAAAGAAAGAAGCATACAAGCCTTCCCTTTAATCTAAAGGAAGCAAATATTTTCAAGCAAAATATTGTTCAAATATCTGTGTAAATCAAAATACTGCAGGTGTAAAGGGTTAAATATAACTAATATAGAAATATTTCCAAAAAAAACACAGATTGCCTTAGTATAATCCAGTGTACCCATTACAAGATACTAGTCATATTAATGCAGAATGTGACATGCTAGAAGAACAGAAAATGTGCTTGACACAGAAGTGACATTGCGTTTGTAAAACAGTTTTCATTTTTTCAGGGTACAGTGTTATTGAAAAGCTTGTTGGGGGCAAAATGGCAAACAATCAAAGAGAGAAAACCAGAAAAGAAAAGAAAAAACAGCATAGCCTCCTCATTCTATCCAGAAAAGGATGAAAAGCAAAGCAACATTTTTGAATGTGGAGAACACTAGACCTCGCTGATTACAACTGACAGGGCAACAATGTGAGTTCAACTCAAGGCAGGGAAATTATACTACTGGACAATGGACATGTATAAAGAATTGAGGTTCTTAACAGAGAAAACAGTTTCACTGATTGCTCTGACCTCTGCAAGAAGGGTATCTGAATTACAAGGTCTTATGGAGAGTCACCCCTTTCTCGTTTTCCATAGAGAGTAACAAGTCACTGTGCTGCTGTCCTGGTATTTGAGTGCACAGTAGGACTCTGGTTTGCCCTGCTCTCCTGTATAGGAGAGGGGATTCGTTACTGTCCATAGAGTATACGACCCAAGTTTGATTACCACCCTCCACTCAAAGTGATGAATGAGTGAAGGATCAGTCAACCCTGCAGTGAATACCTTTCAGGATCGAGAAATGTGTACCTTGCAATAGCAATGCACCAACTCTTGCATTACACCCCATATCAGGAGACTCTGCAACTGCAAATTTGTTCATCAGTGTTTGTGCAGTTTGGGGTGTGGCTCGTCAAGGACTTGCATATCGACAAACCATAGTGGAAGCAAATCAGCTCTTTGACCTGCTGAAACAGCTCTGCAACAGGCTTGTAACTGTACTTTGCTAAAATGACCTCCTACAACTTTGCAAACAGTTGACACACAGCGACATTTTTTAAAGAAATTCATAGATACAGTGTCGTAAAATAAAAAGAAAATTATGCTCCTGAACAGCTGTTTCTAAGTTGTTAAAAAGCTTACATTTTTTATTCCAGCATAATATAGTTTACAAAAATGTGATAAAACTGCTGTACAACCCTTAGAGAAACTAAACTCTTACAGAAAGTAGCTTATCAGTAGTTTGCTAAAAGGGTTTTGACACAAATTAGCATTCTTCATTCTTTTGCAGTGTTTGCATAGCTGGTACTTTATTCACTGGTTTCCTCTGCCTCAAATAACCTCTCAGCCTCTGCCTTTTCCAGTGATGAAGATCTGACAAGTTTTACCACTCTAACAGTCAGTGCTGTGGGATAGGACAAAGCCGGCTACTCTGTTCAAGAAGCACTTGTCATCCTGTCAGTGAGATCAAGGAACACTGTGTCACTAGGGATTTGGAAAGCCTGCTGTTTCTGGGCCCACAGAAACAACAGAAGTTCCTGTGCCACAATGGATGGAGATCAGACTCAGCCCTTGGACTGCTGTCCTTATAATCTACCTCATAGCTCATAGGCATTCTTGCAGCACTCATGAAAGCTACAGAATTACAAGGCATATCTCTCATATAACACATAATTAAACAGCAGAATTTCATTAGGAGGCATTATACATAATCCATGTGTCATGACTATTTTTTTCATAAAGATTTCAATTCTGATTCAAAGCAAAGTATTTACTTACTGCATGCTTATATTGCAAAGTATCTTAGTTTTATTTAAAATTGCTTTTATCTTTTTGTAGTTAATTATATATTTGATTGGTGGCTGGATGAGACAGACCATCCAATAGTGACCTTGGCCAGCAATAATGTAAAACAGATTAAGTAGACAGTAGCTAAATATTACTCAAGTGATTACACAAATCACATTAATAGAAAATTATAACAATAAACTATAAGGCATAAAGAGGCAGCACAGTAAGTCTGCATGTAGACAAATTATATTTCCCTGACAGTATCATCTTCAGCTTACAACACAAAAACACTGTAACACAGAAGTGATGTAATACCTTTTAATGGACCAACACAGACTTTGCAATTACTCGAGATTTCGAGCTGGCATGAGCCCTTCGTCAGGAGTTATTAAGTTATTACTGAAGTTCGATACAGTGCTTAAATATCCACTTGTGCCTATGAAGGGAAGTACATCATTTATTTCCAAATAGACAAAAAAAGAAAATTTGAAAAATCTAGTGTGAAAAAAAGGAAGCTTAGACTATTCTTTAGAGACACTGCTTCTGTGTGTGTGTGTGTGTGTGTGTGTGTGTGTGTGTGTGTGTATGTGTGTGTGTGTGTGTGTGTGTGTGTGTGTGTGTGTGTGTGTGTGTGTGTGTGTGTGTGTGTGTGTGTGTGTGTGTCTCTGAGATGTAGTCCAAGCTGCATGGCTTTTTCCACACTATCATATTTCGGGAGTCTGCAATCACTCTAATCAATCTGCATTCAAGACAGTGAGGCTGACAGTCACGGTACATCACTCACTTTTGGGTTAAACATATTCCGTAACCAAGGCCACACACAAGACCAAAAATTGTAGCAAAGCAATGACCTGGCTATAGTCCAGCTCCAGTATGAAATGCAGAACCACAACATATAAAACTGCAACTCCTTCAAAGGTAGTTACATGGTTGTCTCATGGTTCTCTCATTCCTTTTCAGTAGCTCTTGGATTTTTGGGGGCTATGACATTTCTACCTACACCTGTCTGCCATTTCTATACATAGTACAATGCTCAGAAAGTCAACACAATTATCTGTTTTAGCAAGACTTTGCTTTGAGTCACCTTCAAATAAATCACATAACTACTCAACAAATGTAACTAGCAATAACCCTACAGATATTGATAACTATCTGAGCAGTTTTCAGAGATTATACCTAACTATGCAAACTTCTCTAATGAATCATATATTTAAGCAATAATGCATGACTGTGCATGGGTATATTGGCCTTGTGATTAAACAAAGCCAACCATGGGTAACTCCTGATGAACCCACAAACAGGAGTGGATTATTGCTTATATACAACAACATTATTTCAGAAAGAAATTACTTAACTTTCTTAAATAATGCAATTGTATAACTGAAATTTGCTGTCTTCCACCTTCTGTCTTGAAAGCTGATGTACTTACTGTTCATGTGTAATGTACGTTCGCATGCTTTCACAATACATCAGTTTAACACTAGGGGGCAGAATGGGGAAGACAGGCACAATGTAGAACTCTCATTGTCTTTTTTTTTTTTTTTTTTTTTTTTGGGATTTGTTGCCGGGTTATGTTCCAGCACAAAGTTATGAGAAGAGAAATACTTGCACTTTAAAAAAGTAGGAAGAATAGGAGAAATATGAGAAAAATCACAGAAGTTCTACAAATGTGTTGAAAGTTACCAGCTGATACATTTCTGTTTTTCCTCATTCTCACATCCCTCGTAAAATACGTTAAGAACAGGAAATCAAGCCTATAGCAACGGAAAGTCTGGCTGCTAGCTAGCATCCCTTGTAAACATGTTAAGAGTAAGTAATCAAACTTATATCGATGCAAAGTCTGGCTGCTCCGTTCCATTCCTCACAAAACAAGTTAAATGTAGGTAATCAAGCATATATCAACGGAAAGTCTGGCTGCTATCTAGCATCCCTCGTAAACATGTTAAGAGTAAGTAATCAAACTTATATCGATGCAAAGTCTGGCTGCTCCCTTCCATTCCTCACAAAACAAGTTAAATGTAGGTAATCAAGCATATATCAACGGAAAGTCTGGCTGCTATCTAGCATCCCTCGTAAGCATGTTAAGAGTAAGTAATTAAACTTATATCAATGCAAATTCTGGCTGCTCCCTTCCATTCCACAAAAACAAGTTAAATGTAGGTAATCAAGCATATATCAACGGGAAGTCTGGCTGCTATCTAGCATCTCTAGTAAAACATGTTAAGAGTAAGTAATCAAACTTATATCGATGCAAAGTCTGGCTGCTCCCTTCCAATCCTCACAAAACAAGTTAAATGTAGGTAGTCAAACATATATCAGCGGAAAGTCTGGCTGCTATCTAGCATCCCTCGTAAACATGTTAAGAGTAAGTAATCAAACTTATATCGATGCTAAGTCTGGTTGCTCCCTTCCATTCCTCACAAAACAAGTTAAATGTAGGTAGTCAAGCATATATCAACGGAAAGTCTGGCTGCTATCTAGCATCCCTCGTAAACATGTTAAGAGTATGTAATCAAACTTATATCGATGCAAAGTCTGGCTGCTCCCTTCCATTCCTCACAAAACAAGTTAAATATAGGTAGTCAAGCATATAGCAACGGAAAGTCTGGCTGCTATCTAGCATCCCTCGTAAACATGTTAAGAGTAAGTAATCAAACTTATATCGATGCAAAGTCTGGCTGCTCCCTTCCATTCCTCACAAAACAAGTTAAATGTAGGTAGTCAAGCATATATCAACGGAAAGTCTGGCTGCTATCTAGCATCCCTCGTAAACATGTTAAGAGTGGGTAATCAAGCACATATCAATGGAAAGCCTGGCTGCTCAAGAATATTTGAATAACTTGACTTTTTTTTCTGTTTGTATATGCTCGATTTACAATGGGCAAGCACACTGGCTGGGCTGTCCAATCAGCGTGTACAGTTTTGAATATCAATGAGCCATTATTATATAAATTGGATATGTACAGCTGAATCTTCCCAAGCCAGAACTGCAAAATCACTTTTCCAGAAAAAATCACTAAGCCACTTCCCATTTAACTGTTACAAGCTTCATACCAGACATCCTAATGTTTGAATATCTGATGTGCATTGTGCTTTTTATTCTCTAAAAACCTTTACATGTGATGAACCACCATTACTACTCAATGGATATAATTCCAAAAGACATGCTTGCAGGTCAAGTGACCAGCAGGTCTTTTGGAATCTGGTCCCTGCCTATTTACAGATATGTCTTACACTGATGAGAGTCACTTAGACTGAGAACAAGTCTTTCAGAATCAAGACAGACTTACACTAAGAACATCTGTTTTGGAATCTGGCACAATATTTTTTCTACATCTGAACCATTAAATCAAGTTGCACCCATATTCTGTAGACAATAATGCAAAAAACAGCAGTAAATATATAAATGACTGTGTGTGTTACTCTTGAAATCTAGCAAAAATGTATAAACAAATACTTCCGTTCCTTCTGCCAAGTATGCTCAGGTATTACAAAGCATTATTCAAAGTTCTTTTATTTGAAACAGTTGTGTTTACCAAGTTTGACTTGTTTTCTGCATTTGTTAATATTTCAGAGATATTCTACATTTCTAGATTCCCAAAGAATTCTTAACACAGCAATATACTTCTTTAAATCAGACAAAACCAGTACATAAAAGCAAAATACATACATACATATATACATAAATAAATGTTATTTACTTACTTGATGGTTTATTTAGCTCCTCAGAGCCTAGAATAAAGTACACATTGCACATATATTTCAGTGTTTTTGAACTCTACATGCCAAACAAGAAACTGGGCTATTACATTATGGATCTTCTAATTAAAAATAAAAGTAAAAATAATATAAAAATAAAAGTGTAGTTACATTACAACAAAGCTATACATTGTTTAATACTAGAAAGCTGTTCATAGCTGTCCCCTTCATCATTTGTGGATTTAAAATGACATGTCATTTGGGACTGTATTAAAATCCTGCCTTTGTGGTTGCAGCTATTATTTAACAACTCTTCTGGGATGCAATCGATTTATCATATGGAACACAAAACGAAAGCTACATCATTCAGACCTTTTTCTAAAAGTTAAATTAGCAGCCAAATGTTGAACCAGAGAATGATGTTTATATAAAAATAGGCTTTAAAATGTAAGTTTTGATGCATGTATACAGGTGACTCTAAAATTAATACTAATGCTAATACTAATACTAATGCTAATACTAATACTAAAACTAATACAAATACTAATGCTAATACTAATACTAATGCTAATACTAATATTAAAACTAATACTAATACTAATGCTAATACTAATACTAACATTAATATTACTAATACTAATACTGTAAAACAACATATGTGGGGATTCATCTGCTAAAGAGACATCACATCCATCTACAAACAGGTAGGAGACAATGTGTCTGCCAGATTTATACTGCAGTGGATTTTCAGCTATTACAGTTAATGTCTCATATGATCACATGTTTCACTTGTTATAGTTCTAACTAGAAAAAATACTGGGAAAATAATTTCAGCTGGAACGCTATGCTAATTATAAATGGGTCATACAGATCCTCACACTACTTTACACAGTTTCAAATCCAACATCACGTTTGGGAGTAATGCATATAGTTTGAGATGGAATCAATGTGTCTCTTCCTGATGTCTGCTGGGTGCACTCTACTTCTCTACTTCTGCACTTCATATATTGATAATCTATACTAGAAACTATGACATGAGTTATGGAGTCAATAGAGACTACCTAGGCAATGTAGTTTGTTCACAAGCTACAGATAAAGGTCAGTACCTTTAATGTTAAAAAAGGAAGGAC
The DNA here is from genome assembly GCF_019279795.1 of Protopterus annectens. Classification (NCBI taxonomy): domain Eukaryota; kingdom Metazoa; phylum Chordata; order Ceratodontiformes; family Protopteridae; genus Protopterus; species Protopterus annectens. The sequence continues at coordinate 393,736,530 of NC_056733.1, forward strand.
TGTATTCAGCAGTGCTGGTAAATGCTTGTTTAAAAATAAGCTCATAGCATGTTTATTGAACCTAAGGTTGTATTTACAGTCAGTTAAGTACAGACAATTCATTACTCAGGAAACTGTACATTATGCATTTCTAGTAAGAATGATGTGCCTAGATAGCCAGTCATTCCAGTGAAAGATAAAATACACTACCCCACAAAAACGGCATATGACATTTATGGACAGCTTTAAACTGCAGTGAAACATGTTATAATACTTTAGTATATAAAACAAACTGAAATCCTGTCAGCTATGCCTCCATGTCAGAGGTGCTAGATGAGATATTGTGAGCAAAAACACATTTCTAGAAGTGCTGCACTGACAAAAGGCTTAATCTCCCCTCCATATGGGAGTGTGTGCTCTCTTATACCATTGCTGCTTCTCCTTGGAGAAGGTGGGATACCCTCACATCCCCCATCCCCACTTAAACCATGGCAAGCTGTGCCCTGCACACTTATGCTGTTTTTATCTAAGACTGCTGCACCTTGGGAAAGGTGGGATATTCTTGCAACCCCCATCCCCACTTATACCATGGCAAGCTGTGCCCATCACACCTATGCTGTTTATTTATACTATGTCTGAGACTGCTGCACCTTGCAGAAGGGGGAACATTCTGAGATACCCCTCTTTGTATCCCCCTCTTTGTACTTAAATTCTCTCTGTTCCAAGGAATGTAATTACGATTACTAGTCATTCAGTAATCATCTGTAAGAAGCAGAGTATAAAACATACAGAGAACTTTGTTTCTGGACAGGTGAGGACAGATGCACTGAATTCTTCAGGAAATAACCCACACTCCATCCGCTGCAATTTCATTTATCAGTTCAGTGATCGCCGTGTATTAGAGAAAGGTAAATGCTTAGATTTGTAGCAAATCCTTAGTATTTTTCATTGTCTGAAATGTGGTTAAACCCTTTAGGTGAATTGGGTCACTGGACTATATTTTGAAGTATAGCGTTCGACAAGGCATTATTTAAAGAATTTTGTTTCATATAGGCAAACTGGTTAGTGCTGCTACCTCTCAGTGCATTTGCTCTTTAGTTTGTTTCCTAGTAGGGGTTTCTTCTTTGCAGATTCTGCATCTCCTCACTGTGTTCTTATTAGGGTTTTGCCATGTGTTAGAGTTACTTTCCACATCCAAATGACGTGCTACAAGTGAACTGACAATCATCAAATGTGTCCAGTGGTATATGCAGCAGCTTTCTATCCTGTCTTGGATTCACCTTCTATCCCTTGTGTCTCTTTTAAACTGGGAGCCCCCTCCCCTAATTTTGAACTGGATTAAGCAGGTAAACAGTTAATGAATACATGAATAAAGTATCCTGCTCTCATCTACAGTATCACAATGAACACTAATTTGGACTAAAAGAAATCTTGCAGTTATGTAGCCACTGATCCCCAACCTTCAAAGAATGGTACCATTCCTGGTTCAGTGTACCTTGTTTATTTAGGACTTTGGTAGAAAGTACTTTGTGTTTTGTCTCAGCATGAAAGACATTCTCAGATAGGATGGCAAAAAGGGGCCACATTCAGTAAAACAGTGATGGTACATATTTAATTTCAGTAAAGCACAGGACATGATCAAATTACAGTGTTTTCATATTCATGTGCCAATGCCTTTTCTGCAGATAAAAGGACATGGAAAAAGTACCTTAGCTCCCATCATTATGGTAAGAATGTCATATTTTCAAATTCAGGATGCATATACGCCATTCTGCACAGTCCAAAACTTAACACAGGGTATTATGTCTTCTGAGAACAGCAAAACAGTTAGATTCCATTACCTTTATCTTTGGGGCACAGTGCTTGTTGCACTATTGGATCTTAGCTTACTGTCTCCCATCCAGAACACACACACACACACACACACACACACACACACACACACACACACACACACACACACACACAAACAAACACAAAAACTAGCTCCTATTCCACTTTTGCTGGAAATTTACTTGAGGACTCAAAGAACCTTGTGGTCTTGTTTACAGTTGAAGAGAAATTGTTCAGGAATGATTTATTTATTTATTTGTCCTTTGATAACTGGGAAAGTCTGACTGAGCCAATGGCCCATTTTCAGTGGAGGCCTGAGGAGAAAAGCTACAGAAGACATTCAAAAACATTTAAACAGTAGTTGAGTAACTATATACAAGGGGAGAAAGTCCTGCCACATATTAAATATTTTACAATTGATTTGGGGAGAAAAGCTAAAAAAAAAAAAAAAAGGAAAAGAAAAGAAAAACACACACACATAAAAATATTTTACAGTAGCTGATAAGTAATTATATGCAAGGGGAGAAATTTCCTACAACAGATAAAAATACAGATTTAAATACAGTTACAGAAATATTTAGAATACAATATGTACTGCAAGTAGCAAAACACCACAGACGTGGATACCCTGTGTCAAGCAAACTAATACATAGTTATTCAAAATACTGACCATATTTCTAATAATGCATGGAACTGAAAAATAATAGAAAATTCTACTGCCAACAATAGACACAGGAACAGAATGAGAGGAGGTGGAGTTGTAGGAGGGAAAAGTAAGGACATGGACAGAGTTGTTATTAGAAAGATAAGAATGTTATGGAAGGACATGAGAGAGGAAAATAAATAATAGTAAGTGACGGCTGAAGAGTTACAAGAGTTTACATTAGTGGTTTGGTATCATTAAAGTAAGAGCTTCTTTTAATGTTAGGCCATTACTACATGGTAAGATATGGAGGTGTTACTGAATTTAGAGTGAGAAAGGAATAGTTACAGCGAGTTGGTGGTCATACATTTCCAGCCATTGCCTCTATGTACTAGAGTACCATTTCAAGATTAATATAGGGAAGCTAAGGTCAAGTTTTAACAGGTCTTGAGTTAAATGTTGACAAAACAGCAGTATTTATTGTCCTGAGCACACACTGGTAACCTCAAGTATCCATATGAATTTTTATGTGGCAAGAAATGAATCCTTTACTTTTTGAGGAAATTTGAAAGGTACTCACTTTCAACCTGCTGACCAGATGACAGAATAGTAGCTTGACTTGAAGAGTTGCTTTACCTACGGGCATGTTAGTACAATAACTAACAGAAAACTAATAATATTTGTGTATAACTGTCCATTACATTAAAAAGGGAAAGGAACACAAAGTAAATGTATACTTGCATTATATGCAAAATATTGAAGGCATATGGATGCAATCAGAAAGAAAAAATAAATAAAATGATAGTCTTTCTAAAAGCTTTTGCACCATTGTTTTTATCAAAGACTGTGTTAGGTTAACCTTAAAGAACTTTGTCTCCAATGTATATCCTACTAACAAATATTTACATAACAAGTAGATTATATATGTAGAGTAATACAAATGAAAACACAGCTTCAATTAAGTCTAGTTGCTGTCCAAATGTATAATATCTCCTGCAAAGATTCTTCTAAAAGCAAAAGGTTGGATAATGCTAGCCAAGGGCAGTAAGAGTAAACAATGTATGTTATAACATACCTTGAGAAAACTGGGCTAGACCCAGAACATTACCAGGCTTTCTGAACCCCTGAGAGGGCAGTTAGACATTCAGGATCCTGTGCATTTTAATTTTCCGAGAAAATGGCATCTGAAAATATTACACATCTGTCACCAGCCTAATGAATCTGTAGTATCAGATGATGTTTTCTTGGGAGAAAGGAGAATGTAGTTCCCCATTTTTGATGTTTTGTTATAGGCACAAACATGAAAAAAAAAAAAAAAAAAAAAAAATATATATATATATATATATATATATATATATATATATATATATATATATATATAATGTATATATATACAGGTCTACTTCATAAACACTGAAATTTCATAACATCAAATTTCATAACATTGAGACCAAAACATCTAAATCCCAAAACACTGAAAACCCAAAACATTGACAACTCAGAACATTGAAAGTGTGCTTCATACATTGAAAACTACAGTGTACATGTAAATAACATCCCCTCCACCTATAACAACACCTAACTAACAAAGACACTTTCTACTACGTTTCTGCAGGGGGCAAGCTCCCCTGCACCCCCACACCCCCACACACCCCATAAATTAAATATACCAACTCCAAGATCACACTACAGTGGAAAAAAGTTAATTTCCTAACCTCCACTGTATCACAATCAGCATACACTCTGGTTAGGAAATTAACTTTTTCCACTGTAGTGAGATCTTGGAGTGGGCATATTTAATTGGAGAGGTGTGGGGAGCACAGCCCCCCACATTGGGGGTGCAGGGGGCTTGCCCCCCTGCAGAAACGTAGTAGAAAGTGTGTTTGTTACAAAGGTGTTTGTGTAGGTGGAGGGGATCTTATTTACTTGTGCAATGTAGTTTTCAATATTATGAAGCACACTTTCAATGTCCTGAGTTTTCAATGTTTTGGGTTTTCAGTGTTTTGAATTTTCGATATTATGGTCTCAATGTTATGAAATTCAACATTATGAAATTTCAGTGTAATGAAGTAGACCTATATATATATATATATATATATATATATATATATATATATGTATATATAGATATATATATATATATATATATATATATATATATATATATATATATATATATATATTTTTTTTTTTTTATGCAGACTATTACTGTTTCCTTTCTCTAGTCAAAAACTATATACAAATTCCTTTTTCCACTGTTATATTTAGAAAAAATAAGAAACATGGTCTAAATACATAGACAGGATTTCAGTGCACTTGTATTCTATCCATACCTTTTGAAAACCAGATGTCTCAGTGATCCTTGTAGTGGCATCAGGCTGAATAGGGAAGACCCAACCTCCCTAAATCCAGCAGCAGTCTCCAACTCATCCTGCGGGATGAACGAATCCAGAAGCCCAAAGTAAAGTAAAACTAGTTTAATATGAAGCACTTTTCACCGCTGCCCATACAGCAACTTCTTCAGATAAAAATGAGAACTTACAAGTCATACTTAAGTACTAAAGACATCACATGTTAAAATGTATCACATGTTAAGATACAACGTATCAAACCAAAGCAGTGCAACACATACAAATCAACCTCCAAGTAAATTGTACTTAATAAAAATATAAAACCAATTTGTACAATATCACCTTTTTAAACTTTTAACTTCAATAAACAGGTGATGTTACAAGCTTCATTAAGACCTGGGCTAGAGAAGCTTGTAACATCACCTGTTTATTGAAGTTAAAAAGTTTAAAAAGGTGATATTGTACAAATTGGTTTTATATTTTTATTAAGTACAATTTACTTGGAGGTTGATTTGTATGTGTTGCACTGCTTTGGTTTGATACGTTGTATGTTAACATGTGATACATTTTAACATGTGATGTCTTTAGTACTTAAGTGTGACTTGTAAGTTCTCATTTTTATCTGAAGAAGTTGCTGTATGGGCAGCGACGAACAGCGCTTCATATTAAACCAGTTTTACTTTACCTTGGGCTTCTGGATTCGTTTGTCTTGGTTTCTACAGTCTTGTTACATTTACAGCAAGTTTCAAGAGTTCATCCTGCGGGATCCCATGATATTTCAAAGAAAGCTGAGAGACATAATCTCTCCAATGTCTCCAGGGTTTATTGCACAGTATCCTCCTGATGGACCACACCAGGAACATCTCACATGTCACATGCCCAACAGATATTTACTTATTATTTATTTATTTTACATTTATTTACCAGGAAAGTCCAACCGGGGCAAAAAATGCCCATTTTTAGTGAAGGCCCTGGGAGAAAAGCTCCACAATCACAAATTATACAAAAATCAATTACAGATATTTTAAATCACAAAGTATCATGTAAGAACAGCAATGATGTAAACCATGAAATAAATAAATTCAAAAGGACTGTCCAGTGAAGTAGGAACTCTATCATATATAAAGGTTAAACACTTTAATATTCATTCAACAGTCATGCAAACAATATACAACAGATAAGCGCTATCGTTTTTAATATTAAGAAACTTCCTTAGATAAATACTACCTTTCGTTTCTCCAATTTATACTGATTAAGAAGCACACGTCATCATAGTTTAAAACCACGCCCCCCCAAGCAACCAATCAAAGAATATAAAGATCTTACACCCACTTTAAAGTTACAATAACCTACCTAATAAATATAAACACATGCAATACTAAACAGATCAAAAACACATCGTGCAGCATAAATACAGTAATACAATAAATTTAAATAATATGCATTTCATCTATCCAATGCCTTAAGTTTTAAAATACTTGAAATAGGAGCATGTTCATTAAGATCAGGCCAATGAATTTCATTCAATCACATTTGCCATACTAACTGACATAATTCTAATAGAAGTGGCCATACCCCTCCCCTTTCATTCATCTTTAAACTCTTTAATATTACAAACTTAATAAAGTGCCCATACGTGCAGCAGTAGCAAACCCCACATTTCCACATGTAACCCACCATGAGTGGTTCATACTGAGTCTCGAAAATATTTTTGAAATTTTTCCTTTTCTATATACAATCACGGGTTTATTGCCTATGTGGTCTCTAGCACATTTATCATTGTTTAAAATCTTCCAATTTTTAAACAAAATATCCCCGACAAGATGACTGTTCCTACCAAAGGTTGTAATAAATGAACTATTAAATGTCCTGTCATTACTGCATTTACCCCATGTATCCAACAAGACCAGCCCATTAGCTCTCTCAACCAAAGAGTTAGTATCCTTTGTTATTTTTACTAAAGCTTCCTCAGACAAACCACTAAAAACTGGAACAAAATGACCATTCCCACATTTACTTATTACTTTTAACATTATATAATTCATCAGCTGGATAGGGTAGCCACACTTCAAAAACATATCCCTCAATGTATCACATTCATTATGGAATGCCTTTGTTGTGCTTACTATATGAGCCACCCGCACAAACTGTTGTTTTACGACAGCTCATTTTTGCTTGAAATGGTGGTGGGTGCTACTATAATGCAGCAGGCTATTAGAGTAAGTTTCCTTTCGGAAAATTTCTGAAACAAATATTTTATTATAAGACCAACAACTGTAGATAATGGCCAAGATAAATGGTTCACTTAAACGTAGAACAACATAAAAACCAAATAGGTTCATAGGTTCATAGGTAGGTACTAGGCCTTAGATTAGTTCCCTGTGCCTCTGTCCAGCAGAGCCACTAAAGTGATCCCCATGGTAAACTTTCTGTTTCCCATCCACTTGTCAAGGTTTGTCTTGAAGAGTGTTAGCAAGGAGCTCTGCTTAATGTAGATTGGAATCTTGTTCCAAAGCATGGGAAGTCTCTGGGACAGGAATCTATCCCTCCAGCAAGTCCTATTTATTGTTGTGGTGAGGTTTAGATCCCTAGAGCATGTGGCTCAAGGGGATAAGGTTTTCTTTAGGTGGAGCATGTCCATCAATTCTGGGTTGGACATGGCCTTGTCTGTCAGGCAGAGATCACCTCTGAGTAGGCGGTAAGCAACCAAGTACAGCTGGAGTTTTTTCAGTTGAGCTGCATAGGGCATCTGTTTGAGGCCTGTGATCCTCTAGATGAGGTACTTCTGTGGTCTTTCCAGCTGTTGCTGGTGTCTTATAAGGTACAACCCAAATGGGACATTGTACTCTATGATGGGTCTGATGAGTGATGAGCAGAGGGGCACAATGACCTCTTTTGATCTGGATGCAAACCCTTTTGTGATTAGGTGGGCAACATAGAAGGATTTTCTAACCACCTTGGCAACTTGATTATCAAAGGAGAGATTACTATCTACTTGGGTCCCCAGATCCCTTATTACTTTTTCTGTATTTAAGGGATTACCACCTACGTGGTTGTTTGTGGGTACTTTATTTTTTCCAAAGGGGATGACTATGCACTTTTTGGCATTTAGCTTGAGGCCATGATTTTGACACCAGGTATCCGTCTCACTGAGACCCTTTTGGAGGATGTCTGTGTCAGCCAGAGAGTCAATTATAGCCCCTAGTTTGCAGTCATCTGCAAACTTGGTCAGCCATGGCCCTCCTGTGCTTGCCTGTACCTCTGACAAGTATATGCCGAACAGGAGGGGTCCTAGTATTGAGCCCTGCGGAACACCACTTGTAACTGGTTTAGCATCAGACCTAGCTCCTGCAACTCTCACCATGTGGGTTCTGTCTGTGAGCCAATTGGCAACCCATCTTGTGACATAGGGGTTTATGTTCACGCTGGTGAGCTTGTCTATAATACCAGAATGGGGAATGGTGTTGAAGGCCTTTCCGAGGTCTAGGTAGGCTGTGTGTGCCACCTTTCTCTCATCTATAGCCTTGGTAACTGTCTCAAAAAAGTCCACCAGATTTAGGAGGCATGATCTGCCCTTAACAAAGCTGAACTGGGTAGGGTCCAGTGTTTGGAGGTTCCCAATGTCTCTGTTAATGGGTTCCATGATGATGCGCTCCATAGCCTTGCAGACCAACCTAGTCAGGCTTACACGATGATAGCTCCAACGGTCTGTTGTGGCTCCACCTTTGTGGAGCAGAATAACTGTTGCTGTGCACCACTCTATGGGTACGTAGCCTGTGGAGAGGCTGAATTTGAACAGTGTGTTTAGGTGAGGGGTTAGTTCATCTTTGAGCTCATGTAGGATGCAGCCTGGAACACCATCCGTTCCCACTGATGCTGTCTTTTTGGCTTTGGAGAGGGCTGTTTTAACCTGGGTGTCTGTAATTTCAGGGGCTCTACATTCTTCTGGTATGGTTATGGGCCCTTTTGGGGATGAGAGGGGGGTGAAGTTTGCACTGAACCTGTCTGCCAGGATGTTGGCAATATCGGTTGGTTCAGTGTATTTTGTGCCATTCTACATTAACTCCGAGCAGATCTGAGCATTGCCACTTAAATTCTTGACATAGCTAAAGATTGCCTTGTGGTTATCTTTGGAGTCCTTGGCAATTTTTCTTTCAAAGCTCGCCTTGGACGATTTTATGAGGGATTGTAGTTTCTTGCTGATACTGATCAGAGATGTCTTCCCTTCTCTGGATTTTATTCTTTTCTGTACTAGCTCCCTCCTTCTATTGTATAGCTTATTTATGGCAGGGGTCCACCAGACTGGTTTCCTTTTCTTGGAGGAGTGAGTCTTGGTTTTGATTGGGATAGCAGGATCCATTCATTCTTGTAGGTGCCCATAGAATGCATTAGTAAAGGATTTTGCAGCTTGGACAGCGTTATCCTTTAGCATGGGTCTTAAGTAATGTGAAGTTTGCTTTTGAAAAGTTTTTCACATTGGTTTCTATGTTCGTGGGTGGGGGCGGAATTTGGATATCCAAAGTGATTTGTTTATGGTCATATCTAACCAGTGAGGGGTTGACCTCTGGTGTGGAACACCGGTTGCCTGTGTTGGTGATGACCAGGTCCAATATGTTGTCACCTCTGGTGGGAGTGTTGATCAGTTTATCCAGGATGTTTGAGTTTATAAATTCTAGGAAATGTTGGGTAAGGGAATTAGTACTTGAGTAGTTCTCCCAGTTAATGTTTGGGTAGTTGAAATCACCCAATATTAGGGTGTTTGGTAGGACCTTTATGTTTTCCAGTATTTCCAGAAATGCAGAATGGGGGTCCTGGGACATGGTGGGTGATCTGTAGCAAACTACAATTTGAATTGCAGTTTTGCCCATTGTTAGTTGCACGTGGATAATCTCTGAAGCATCACGCTGTGTTACTAACCTGGAGGTGTGAGTATCCCTGATGAACATGGATACTCCACCGCCTTTTGTATTTTGGTCCGGGTTCTGTGGCCGAAATGTATGGTATGAGTTGTTGCCTAGTGCTGGGGTGCTCTCTGGAGCCTTAAACCAGGTTTCTGTTACTTCACATATATCGATTTTCTCCATACTGAGGAGTGCCTTGAGTGCGTGCATTTTGAGGTTTAGACTTCTGGCATTGAGTAGCATTAACCTCACATTTATGTTACTTGTGCTATTTATGGCAGTGGGTTTGTCTTTTGAGCCTTGCCTAAAAAAGACACTATGGGGTGGCAAGAACCTTCGCCAGTCTTCGAAAGCCAACAGTGACAGATGGAAGCTGTCTCTAGGGAAGCAGTGTGGCTTGTCGAGTATGTCATCCCAGGCAGACAGGCACTGGATCCCCTTTGATTGACACCAGAAACTTTGCCAATTGTTGAAATTGATAATTTTTTCTTTATACCGTGGTATCATTCTTGGTGAGGGCAGGATGCTACTCAGGGTCAGGGTCATATCGGCCTGGGCTATGTGATCAGAGAGCTCTTCCATGTCTCTTTTCATGTAGTCCAGGGAGGTACGGCTCAGATCATTCACACCAACATGGACAATGACAGAGTCATATTTGCACTTGTTCTGGAGTGACCTGAGTGCTTGTGTTATTTGGTGGATCCTGGCACCTGACATGGAGCTAACAGTAACCTTCTCCTTATTCAGCCTAGTGAGAAATGCAAAAAGAATAGTGAATTGGGGCTTTATTTGTTCTTGAAAATTTTAAAGGGTTAAAGGGTTAACTGTGGTGTTCACATTATGGAACATAAGAGTAAAGTTTAATTTCCTAACATTATTTCAAATCAATAAGTGTATAGGCAACATCAGTCTTTCAGGAATAAAAGTCAGTACCTTAGCAAATAAATCACAACACTCCATGTTAATTAGTATAGAAGAAAAATTAAACTTTAAAATCCTTTTCCTTGTTCAGAATTAATTTATCTGGTGGCAAACACAGTTCATCGCATTCTCAGTTTGACTCATCGGATAAGTCATCTCCTGCCCTGATAGCCCCCTCTCAAGTTTCCTCTCCTTATGTTGAATCTGCCCTTTCCCAGAGGCCTGTCTGACTGTTGCAAACCCCATTGGTTGATGTTCTCCTGGTACCAGTTCTTCAGATGCTCCAAACGTCTCAATGGTAGGAACTCTTGATTGCCTAAAAAATCATTAGTGTCCATACTGAAGGCATTGCTGTTACCACTTTGATTATTATCAGAATTATTTTGACCATTTCCAAAATTTTTAAGCCACACTCATGATTGAGGAAGTTGAGTGTATGCAATGGTATTACTGTACTTAATTTTATCTCTTAACAACTTTTTCACTTTCCTATTCTTGATAACTGTCAGTTGTTCATCAATACCTTTAAAATTGTGTGCATACTCAAACTTCTTATTAGAAAAAAATGTATCATGTATGATCAGTTTATCAGAGTAAATTTTCTGCTCAAAGCTTCAGTTTTTCTCTCATTATGATGAATAACCAACTCCATATACTCCAAACTGTGCTTATCAAAAAGCTGTAACAGTTCCTTATGAAAGGGGGAATCAGCAACCAGTCCGGTATGGAAACGCTGTAAGCACAAACCCTTCAGGACAACTTTTAAATTGATACATTCAGAGAAATAAACATTGGCTATTTGCAGATTTTTAGTTTTCAAAAGGAGATGGTCAAAGTCCGATAATTTCTCAGTCAAAGGAATATTCTCAACACTTGGTTCACCACTCAGACTAGTAGAAGAATGCAACCAGTCATTCAATACAGGTGGAACACCTGCATGCATGAAATTGTGTGAATGAGAAGAATTCAAGATTGTTTGGAACTAAAACCAATTCCAAAAACATGCTCAAAACAACACCGGAAACAAAACTGTGAGACTGCAATCCGTCTCTGCTAGGCTAGTCAGTCAAGCGGACCAAGGAATTAAAAACTGTTCATTGAATATACACTGAACAATGTGGTAAGCACTTCCATCTGCGATTGCAGACTTCTTCAGACCGTTGTTCAGTGTATATTCAATAAACAGTTTTTAATTCCTTGGTCCAAGTCCTGTTCACCATTGTTTGGAACTAACCTGTTCAAAGCCAAGACAAGGAGTACTGTTCAAACGATTTTGCAATTCAGTTCTTGAACCAAAACAATGTCTATATTCAAAGAGCATCACCTGTTCATGTAAACCAGTCAAAATATGTTTATCCGTCAATGGTGGCTGGGGTTGTTAATAGGCAGGTCTTGTTGGATATGTACTAATGATAGGACATTTAATAGTTCATTTATTACAACTTTTGGTAGGAACAGTCATCTTGTCGGAGATATTTTATTTAAAAAGTGGGAGATTTTAAACAATGATAAAGATGTTAAAGACCACATAGGCAATAAATCAGTGATTGTATATAGAAAAGGGAAAAATCTTAAAAATATTTTTGACACCAAGTATGAACCATTCATGACGTGCTACAATCAGGAATTTGGCCTTGCTACTGTTGCATGCATATATTGGAAGTGAGTGAATTACAATTAATGGTTTAAAAATAAAAATTTGAGGGAAATTTTCATGTTATTCAGGTAAAGTTGTATACTGCGTGCTTTGCTCGTGCTGTTCCTGTTTCTATGTGGGAAAAATGGAGTGAAAGTCAACGAACAGAATTTATGAGTATTTGAGAGACATCAAGTTAAAAAAGATACAAATGCACTTTCAAAACATTGTATTGAGAAGCAGAGGCACTTTTTAAGTTTGTAATATTAAAGAGTTTAAAATGAATGTAAAGGGAGGGGCATGGCCACTTCTACTGGAAAGATGTGATTTAGCATGGCAAATGCGATTTAAAACAATTCACTGGCCTGGTCTTAATGAACATGTTTCTGTTTCAAATATTTTAAAACTTAAGGCATTGGATTGATGAAATATGTATTATTTAAATTTACTGCATTACTGTATTAATGCTGCAGTATGTGTTTTTAATCTTAGTATTTTATGTGTTTATATTTATTAAGTAGGTTATTGTAACTTTAAAGTGGGTGTAACAGCTTTATATTCTTTGATTGGTTGCTTGAGAGGTGTGTTTTTAAACTATGAAGATGTGTGCTTTTTAATTGGTATAAATTGGAGAAACAATAGGTTGTATTTATCTGAGGGAGTTTCTTAATATTAGAAATGAAGGTGCTTATCTGTTGTATATTTTTTGATTAAAGATTGAGTGAATATTAACATGTTGTAACCTTTACATTTGTCGGAGTTCCTGCTTCACTTGACAGTCCTTTTGAATAAAGTATCATGTAATGTTGTAAAGAGAAAAACAGAAAATATATGTTTCATACTAGAGTGCAATGAAAAACAATTACATAAGTTGGAAAAAATATGTCAGTAAAAACTCATCAGTAATGATTTAATACATAGATTAGCACCTGATAAATGAGACCTGAGACAATTATAATAAGATATTTAAAAAAGATATTAGGGCATATATCATTAGAAACAGTGAAGGGAAACTGAGTGATGCTCTCTCCCCCATAACTCCCCTTTGCATTACACCCTGTTTTCTCTTTCTTCTTCGCTGTCTCTTCTCATTCTTCATGCTGCGGCTACTCTGCCTCTAAACTGCCTTTCTCTCTGTCTCTTTACTCTTTCACTACTTTTTATTATTATACCCTCTTTTCTTACTTCTACACTTAACTCCTCTTATCCCCTATACTACTATAACTCAGATACAATCTTTTGCCTTTACTGTTATACTTACTTTGTTTAATCTAATGCATTTGTAAATATTTACCAATGTTTCTCTTAAGTTTCTTTTTTAAATTTCTATTGTAAACTGTAACTTTTAGTAAATGTTTTTCACCCATTTTTACTGTATTACTTAATGTTAATGATTTGTTTATATTGTATAGTGTTTTTATGGAAGTTTTCTCCCAGGGACTCCATTGAAAATGGGCTCTTCTTGGCCCAATGGACTATCCCAGTAAACAAACTGTAAATAAAAAATAATAACAAATACTATGAGAGAGGGTATTCATAATAGGGTTATAGAAGGAAGTAGGGATGGAGAGAAAACTAGATTATAAGAAGAGTGCAGGATAAGGTGTCTTCAGGTAGCTTAGGTGAATATGGAGGAAAGAGAAAGAGGTAGAGGAAAGTTCTGCATAGAGAAATTGGATATGCTAAGGTAGATTGAAAAGCAAAAGAAAGGAGTGGAGTAGGCGATTGGAGAGAGTTGTAAGGTGGGACTTAGGTTGAAGTGGAGTGAGTGAAGTATAGTGAGTAAGTTCAGCCAGGACTGACACAGGATCAGTTCCAAGATTTTCTTAAGTATTCTTTTAGGGAGCATTTAAAGGTGGGTAGGTTAGAAATGGTTCTGGTAGTTAGAGGTAAGGAGTTCAATTTTTTTGCTATTGAAATGAGTATAAGCTTTGTCCAGGGGAGTTATTTGGTTTATTTATTGTGAGAAGTTGTTTGTCTTCTGATCAAACATCTGATCTGGTCTTTGATCTAATATCCTTGTAAGGTGCCCAAACCACCTCAGCTGATGCTTTTCACCATGAAACAACTACATGCTGGTATTCTTCTGAACTGTAATGATTGTCTTACTGTTACGGATAGCAATAAACTTGACTACAATGTAAAGTCTGCTTTCTCTTGCTTGTATCCACAATTTCTTCCTTTCAGTCACAATCTAAAGCTCATACATGTGGGCAAGGAAAGGGAAATAAACTGACTAGAAAACTGACAACTTTGTTGAATGCTGAAGTTCTTTGTTCACCACTCCACTCTGTACATCACACATTACTACTGCAACTGTACCCACCAGCTGGTCAGTTTCAATATCCCCTATACCTTCAGTTATGAAAAAAACTCAAGATACTTAAATTCTCTTTTTTTCCCTTTACTTACAAAGAAGAAGCTTCTCTTTTCTGAGAGAGAACCATGACCTCTGATTTGGACATACTGCCTTCTGAATTATCTGTGTTGCATTCAGTAGCAAAGTACTTCAATGCACACTGGAGATCAAAATCATTTAAGAGTAAGATGATCTCATCTATCAGCAAAGCTGCAACCCTCACATCTCCTGACTGATGAAATCCAAGCCTTGACTGTGAACCCACTACACTGTCCATTAAAAATCACAACCAGTAGGAATGATATAATACACTCTTGGTGGATTTCTATAATGACATTGACCATGGCTGACAATACCAAGTATATCAACACAACTCCTCTTTGAATACAGGACCTAATCAGCACTCAACAGCAAAGAAAACAAAAGCAAATGAGAAATACATTTGGATAATTTGCCAGAGACACTCAGAGAAAGAAGAAAATCACACTAATCCCTTTGTGACAGAATAAAGAGATACACTTATAGGAAGCATCTTCCTACTTATATGACCCTGGACAGAAATGATATTTCATTAGTTTAGTGCCACCTGTGTTTTTGTTCTTCATCCTGCAAGAGATGTAGTCTCCCTACTATTACAAATACATTTTTATCATAAACCTAGGTATTGTAATAAATAAATTTTTATCTATAAACTAGGTATCTTAGCTTGTTCTGAATGTATATAAACTTTCAGAGGACCTTAAGAAAGGTGGAAGCCAGCTTTGTAATCATGCTACAGATTCTGAAATGTAGCTATCCCTCTCAACCATCTTGACAGCCTCCTTTCAATTATCCTGTTAACCTTTGGCATTCTGCTGAACATATGTGCACTTCTGCCACTGTTGTCAAAACCTTTTGAGACACTTATAAGCTAAGTGTACATTTCTTGACAGGATATCATAACTGATACTAAGCTTAAAATGTTAAGACTCACATACTAATCATGATTCATTAAACAAGTTATTCTCTAGGTGCACCTTCTCTGAATAAGCTCCAGCTAATGGGGAAAATGAAGAGACGCTACTGTTAAGTTCCAGAACTGTTATCCCTATGTTTTAGTATAACACAGCTAACAATATAATGAGCCTTGAGCATGTGGCTGTATAGAGCAGCCCTACCTTTCTATTAGCCTTTTAATGACTGAAATCAAAAACTTTCTGTTATTGATCACAACGGCTAGATGGTTTATTTCATTTACATTCTTAAGTATTGTGTCATTAAGTAGGATTTTGTTTTCAATGGTATTCGTTGACTAGAATGCTACATACATTTTAGTCTTTAGTTGAAAGTGCTACTTACTTATCCTTATATGTAGCATACCTGTGTCAGGTAGGAACTTGACTTTAGTATACGTACAGCTCCAGTGTAATGTATACCACACTAGCACATATACAGACAGCAAGCAGAATTTCATGGAACAAATAGGGTGGCACAGTGGCACAGGACATGATACGGTTGAACTGGCAAACTTCTAAAGTACGTGTGTGTGTGTGTGTGTGTCTGTGTGTGTGTGTGTGTGTGTGTGTGTGTGTGTGTGTGTGTGTGTGTGTGTGTGTGTGTGTGCGTGTGTGTGTGTGTCTGTGTTTTTGTGTGTGTGCTTTGTGTGAGTGTACGTTTGTTTCCCATGATGGACTGGCACTCAATCAAGCATATGTTTCTCTGCCTTTTAAAAAGAAGACAGTAAACATAAACACAAACATGATGAGTACAACAAACTTTAGCTTTACATGAAAATTTTGTGTCTGTAGATTAAGATTACTTCTTGCTTTAGCAGTGCCTAAAAATTCTCCTCATCTATGCTTCCTCATGAACCACAATATGAGAATGCTCCAGTGAACCTAAGGAATAGTTTTGTGTACTTCCTATTGTAAGGATAAAAATGAAAATGAACATATAAATACATTCACATTAATATATCATATGCAATGAAACTACTCGTTCTTATCACTTTGCAGATTATCTGTATAATCACCTATTGTTAGTAGCTGTAAGTGAATGCACATAAACATTGTGACAGTCTACTTGAAATAATAAGTATTAGGCTGTTTTACCATTTTACTAGATTGACATTAACAATAAAAGTCTAACCAAATTCTTCTATGCCTCCCTGAAGGGACAATGATTCCAGAGGAGCTATGATTATGGGCTCTTGTTCTAAATAATTTGTTGCATACTTATGCACATAGATGATCAATGCAATTAATAGCTGAATATGTGTAAAGATATACATAATATTAATTCATAAGGACTGAAATCACCCAGAGGTGATTACTGTGGAGTGCGCTATACAGTGAGAGAGCTGAAACAAATACAGATCTCTTCATGTAGTCTTCAGTTCTACAATTTATATGCAATCCCACTAATAATGGATCCTGCTGATAAGAAAGACAGGAATGTTTTTCTCATTTTAGGTATTACAGGATTTTTTCTCTCCCCAGATTTTAATTTCTTAAATCTTTATTTATTTACTTGTTTTATTTCATAACCATTTTAATATTACGGGTGTATATTACGTTATCAAATCGAATGTCATATGGTCGAAGCCATATGATCGAACTTTTAAAAGTTCAAAAAGTGAAAATAAAACAACAGAAAAAAACTACACACCACCCGATCTTTAAATATACCAACTCCAAGATCGGACTACAGTGCAGGAAAGGGAAATCTTCCCTTTCCGCACTGTACGGAGATCTCCGTTGAAACATTTGAACTTTTAAAAGTTCGATCATATGGTGTCGACCATATGACATTCGAACTTTTAAAAGTTTGATAATGTAATATGTACCCTAATATTACTACCTATCATTCACTCTTACTGGGGCTTCCCACCATGTATTCAATGTTCTCTTGGCATTCAGTACACTCTAGCATCTGACAGAAGTTCTGGGACTGAATTTCATACAACCTTCTGAATGTTTTGAGATCTTAAAGTAATTTAAGAACTTCTTCAAACACCAAGATTATCATAAAAAATAAACATCACCTTTACTTACTGCTCTTTTCCATTTAGTACATTTTTCCATTTTTCGGGCCTGGAAATGATCTACAACTAAAAGACCTTTTCCTGCCGGAAACCAAATTAAGGTTTCATGAAAAACTCATAATTTTAATATCATAAAGAGTTCCTTTTTTGTCAGTTAATGCGTACCATTTATGTGTGTGTCTCCATCAATCGCTGAAGGTAACAACACTTAAATTTCTACTGAAATGATGAGGCACTTCAAGATTCCTCAGAAAAAAGTAAACTGGGAAAATGAAAACACAGCTACAACCTTCCAAGGTGTTTACAAAGAAATTATTTAATTGCAGATGCGATTTTAAAATTCACCCACTTTAGATACTGATAAACCATTGTCCCAAGGACATTAAAGTAAAGATAGCACAGAGAAATTGCCATGACAACTTCTGCTACTAGATATTGCTTTAACAAGGCAGACCAGGTTGTTTCAATTAGCTACTACAAGCAGGCACCTTTGAAATAATATTCCAGCGTAGGGATAATTACTTGTGGCATTTTATTATGTTTTTGTTATTAAATCTGAACTCATCAAGACCAAGTAATTACAGCAGAAGTGATCATTAGTTATTATCTTTTAACGTCTCCTTAGGGAAGAAAACAAAAATTAGTAGAAAGAACTCTTACTGTGCTGTTACATTTAATATACATCTGTGTCAAAGCCATTACTGTCTGAAAGGAATTGTACATAAGGATAAAGC
Organism: Protopterus annectens; assembly: GCF_019279795.1. NCBI lineage: Eukaryota > Metazoa > Chordata > Ceratodontiformes > Protopteridae > Protopterus > Protopterus annectens. Next base: position 393,754,909 of record NC_056733.1, read on the forward strand.
TTACATGATCTTTTATGATAATAAGCTGACACTTAGCTGAAAAAAGCATGCTGCCTCCATGCTATAACCCCTACCTTTGCCCTGGTATCACTGCAAAAATAAAGAGGAAGGCTGAATGAACATACAGCTCAGGTGAATTATGGCAGATTTTAAATATGCATACATGCATATAATGCAAATGATCAATTTTTAACAGAGTGAAACATATACAGCATTACAATGCCAGCATACTGTTGTGAACGCAGCACCATAGCATATGTACACTGTTTACACACTATAAGCATGGCACATTACTGTAGTGAAATAGTTAAAGTTACGTGGAAATCAACATATTCTACAATAGCTCACTTTCTGCTGACAAATTCATCCACTACTATGCACAACTGGCAGAACGAGAAGCTGCTGATAGAGAGGGCCTGTTGTATAAAACGATAGCTGGACTTTCATGTATCATTATTTGTGTATGTTTCAAAACAGTGTGGGCAGTGTGGCAATCATGGGATAACTGCATATCTGCTAAAATCAGTCTACCTGTATTAAGAGACCACTGCAACAATATATAGCCATGCAAAGGTTTTGTGCTGCTTCAGCATTCATAACTTAACGGAAACATATGAAAAGAGTAAGGAGTGAAGCAATCTGGGGGAATCTTTAATTACAGCTGATGATGCCTCATATGAAGAAAGACAGTTGAGGTGGTTTGGGCACCTTGTCAGAATGCTCCTTGGGTTGCTTCCTATACAGGGGTGTGTGAGCCCTATACAGCCCCCAGGGAGGAGACCCTGGGGCAGACCACCAACCTATAAGAGGGATTAAATCTTTAAGTTTGCCAGTAAATGTTTGAAGAATTCCACAGGATACATTTGAGACTTCTGTTATGGTTAGGGAAGTCTTTGTCTACCTTACTTAGTTTGTTGCTATCTTAACAATACCCACAGCAAGTGTGATAGAAAATGGATGAATGAGATAATCTTCTCTCCTTTCAGAACTGTGATATGCAGCTGTACTATAATTATGGGTGGCTGTTCAGAGTGCAAGCTGTTAGGGAGGCATGATCATCATTTGTCAATCAGATGCCACTGCATTACACAGATTCAGATTAAGAAGTTTAGGAGCTTTGTATGTTAATAACCATAGCAAGGAACTTGTTCAGAATTCTTGAATACTTTTTTGTTGTTTATTTTCATCCTCAACTTTAAGTTGCAATGGGTGCTACTTAGGGGACTGCCCAAGGTGCCAGTTGACCTAGCTGTAGCTCTGATATATAGTATTAGTGGCTCAACAGGTGATCAGAAGATTGGGGGTTATATTCCCATACTCAGTTCTTGGAGTAATTGTTTCCCATTAGTTTCTCTGTGATGCAACATAAAGGGGTGCTGCATTACTGAATTTACCATTGTTTTTGTCATTAACCTGAAGTCCCATCTACCTGTGTTAGTGATAGCTCAGATTGATATAAAAGATTCCAGAGTGGTTACTTAAAAGAGTAGGGGTTATTTATTATACACATAAAAACACAAAATATATATATATATATATATATATATATATATATATATATATATATATATATATATACCTACACAAATTATATAAAATATACAATGTATGTCGAAAAAAGAGTAGGTAATTTCACCAATGCCACAATATATTCAAATTATATAACATATACAACACATGTCAAAAAAAGAGTAGGTAATTTCCCCAATGCCATAGAGGGGATCAGTATTAGCAAGAAACTTCACTCAATCATAAAATCATCGAAGGCTAACTTCGAAAGAAAAATCGCCAAAGACTGTAATGATAATCACAAGGCGTTCTTTAGCTGTCAAGAATCTGGGTGGCAACTCTCAGATCTGCTCTGAGCTGTTGCAAAATGGCACAAAATACACTGAACCCACTGACATTGCCAACATCCTGGTGGATAGGTTCAGTGCAAACTTTACCCCCCCTTCCCCCCAAAAGAGCCTGTGTCTATCCCAGAAGAATGCAGTCCCCCAGTCATCACAGACACACAGGTGAAAGCAGCCCTTTCCAAAGTAAAAAAAGACAGCATCAATGGGACCGGATGGTATCCCGGGCTGCGTCTTACACGGGCTCCAAAAAGAACTAAACCCTCTCATAAACTCACTGTTCCAACTCAGCCTAACCACAGGTTATGTACCCAAAGAATGGCGTACAGCAACAGTAATCCCGCTCCACAAAGGTGGCACCACAATGGATCCCGGGAACTATCGCCCCAAAAGCCTGACTAGCCTGGTCTGCAAGGCTATGGAGCGTATCATCATGGATCTCATAAACAAAGACATTGGGAACCTCCAGACACTGGACCCTACCCAATTCGGCTTTGTTAAAGGCAGATCTTGCCTCCTAAACCTAGTTGCCTTTTTTGAAATAGCTACCAAAGCCATAGATGAGGGAAAGGTAGTCCACGCAGCCTACCTGGACCTCGCAAAGGCCTTCGACACAATACCCCACTTTGGCATCATAAATAAGCTTACCAGCTTAAAAATCAACCCATATGTCACAAGATGGGTTGCAAACTGGCTCAGGGATAGAACTCACATGGTCAGAATTGCGGGTGCCATGTCCGACTATAAACCGGTTACAAGTGGCGTCCCACAGGGCTCAGTCCTGGGACCCCTCTTGTTTGGTATATACTTCTCTGAGGTACAGGCAAGCATGGGAGGACTGTGGCTGACCAAGTTCACAGACGATTGCAAGCTGACAGCCATAATCGACTCTCTGGCCGACACAAGCATCCTCCAGAAGGGTCTTACAGAGATGGATACCTGGTGTCAAAACCATGGCCTTAAGCTAAATGCCAAAAAGTGCATAGGCATCCCTTTTGGGAAAAATGAAGTGCCCACAAACTACCACATAGGAGATAATCCACTAAGTACAGAAGAAGTAATTAGGGATCTGGGGACCCAAGTAGATAATAACCTCTCCTTTGACAATCACATTGCCAAAGTGGTTAGAAAAACCTTCTATATAGCTCACCTAAACGCAAAAGGTTTCACATCTAGATCAAGACAGGTCATTGTGCCCCTCTACTCATCGCTCATCAGGCCCTTAACTGAGTACAATGCCCCATTTGGGATGTATCTTACCCGACACCTGCAACAGCTGGAGAGACCTCAAAAGTACCACACCAAGAGGATCGTGGGCCTCAAACAGATGCCCTATGCTACTCGACTAAAGAAACTCCAGCTCTACTCAGTTGCTTACCTCCTACTCAGAGGCGATCTCTGCCTGACATACAAGGCCATGTCTAACCCAGAATTGATGGACATGCTCCATCTCAAGAAAACCAAATCCATTACTTCTACATGCTCAATGGATTTAAACCTCAGCACAACAATAAATAGGACATGCTGGAGGGACAGATTCATATCCCAGAGGCTTCCCTCGATCTGGAATAGAATCCCGGTTCATGTTAGGCAGAGTCCCTCGCTGACCCTCTTCAAGAGAAATCTTGATGAGTGGATGGGAAATCGTAAATTTACTCCTGGGATCACTTCTATGGCCCTGCTGGACAGACGCTCGGGAATCTAGTCTAAAAGGGTGGTGAAAGCAACACATTCTGGCTAGGCTTATAAACGCCCTAGGGCAGATAGCCTAGTACCTACCTATGAACCTATGAACCTATAAAGTTAAACTTAGTAAAGGTACCACCTGGAGTGTCCCCAGAAAATATGCTAGGCCTAGTGCATAACATAAACAAATAAATACATATGAACACTTACTGCTCATGAAACTACTTTTATTTGTGATTATTTTATTTTATTTAGAAGAACTCAAGAATGAGCTGCGGTGGTGCAGCGTTAGCATTGTCACCTCACAGCAAGAGGTTCTCCTGTTTGATTCTCGGCTGGAGTGCCTTCTGTGTGGAGTCTATATGTTCTCCCCGTGGTTGAGTGGTGTTTGAAAGACATGCGTGAATGAGTGTGCCTTCTTTGAGGGTTGGGCATCAGGCTGGCACCTCGGCACCATAAAAATCGACTGCCAATCATTAGCGGACCAGAGTTCTACTGTGGTGACCCCTAACTGTGAAAAGCCGAAAGAAAAACAACAACAACATTTAGAAGAAGTCAAGAATAACAAGTCATATCAACAAACTACATAAAATTGTATTTCAGTTTAGGATGCAAGCTAACTTTTTTTTAAACAAGAAACATCTATATTAAATCATCACTTATGACATACACAATCATATATTTATATAAATGAAAAGAAACCATACTGACATAATTTCAGTTGCAAACATTATATATCACTTACAATCTATTAAGTCTCTCAGTCAAACATTACATACTTCATTCAAATCCCGCCTTCTTTTAAACCTCATTCCTCCTCTGCATGCATTGTTCCCACAATCCACACTTTTTCTATGCAATTTGCTCCTACCCTTGTCTAAAAATCTCATTTACAGTTGTTTTATCTCTGTTAATATATTCACTACTTCTAGTACAGTTGGTTTAGACATTGATTTCCATTTTCTAGTAAGTGCTTTATTGGCAGCCACCACAATTAGACTCAGCAAGGCCTTACTATGTCTAGGCAGTTCCAATTCTGTATCATAGCTCAAAAAAATAATTTCCCTAGCGATACCAATTTGCACACCCAGTATATCTGACAGAGCAGTCTATAGCGAGATTTTAAAGTCTCTCAGTTCATTATACTCCCAGAAAATATTTTCCCAATTACCTCTTTCTTCCCCATCACAACTCCAACATTTACTATCTACCTGAGGAAAAACTCTCTGGCGTCTACTTGGGCTATAAAAATACCTATATCAACACTTCCAAGCAATGATCCTTAATCTTCTAGACTTTGTTATATATTTGGGAGACATATATATATCCCCCCACTATTTCTTTGTAAATTGTTTATCCAGTTTCTCTTTCCAATCCTTTCTAACCACCTCTGATTGATTCTATAGTTATCATGCAATATTTTATATGCTCTACTAATTATCCCTTTTTTAACAGCAGCTTCTGTGCTAGACTCATAGGTTCATAGGTTGGTACTAGGCTATCAGCCCTAGGGCCTATACAAGCCTAGCCATAACAATTCCCTGGCTATTTCCTCCCACACTATTTACTTCCCTGGACCCCTGTCTAGCAGGGCGACTGATGTGATCCCTGGGGTGAATTCCCTTTCTCCCATCCAATCGTCAAGGTTCCTTTTGAAGAGGGCCAAAGAGGCACTCTGCTTGACATGAATGGGCAATCTATTCCAGAGTCTGGGGAGTCTCTGGGTCAGGAACCTATCCCTCCAGCATGTTTTGTTTATTGTGATGACAAGGTTTAGATCCCTGGAGCATGTGGCTCTGAGGGATTGGGATTTATTTAAGTGTAGCATGTTTAACAGCTCTGAGTTTGACATGGCCTTGTATGTTAAGCAGAGATCACCTCTGAGTAGACGATATGCGACAGAGTATAGCTGGAGTTTTTTAAGGCAGTCAGCATAGGGCATCTGCTTTAGGCCTGTGATTCTTTTAGTGAGATATTTCTGCGGCCTTTCCAGTTGTTGCAGATGTCTTGAGAGGTACATACCAAATGGGGCGTTGTATTCTATAATGGGTCTAATGAAGGATGAGTACAGTGGGACAATGATCTCCTTTTTTCTGGATGAAAACCCCTTCGTGATGAGGTGTGCCACATAGAAGGATTTCCTGACTGTTGTAGCGATGTTGTTATCGAAGGTGAGACCACTGTTCACCTGTGTCCCTAAGTCTCTTATCACATTTTCGGTGTTTAGTGTACTGCCACCTATATGGTAATTCATGGATACATATTTTTTCCCAAAGGGGATAACTATACATTTCTTGGCATTGAGCTTGAGCCCATGGCTCTGGCACCAAGCATTTGTTTCTGTAAGGCCCTTTTGTAGAGTATCCACATAATTTGGGGATTCAATAATGGCTCCCAGTTTGCAGTCATTTGTGAAATTTGTTAGCCAGAGTCCCTTATTGTTGGCCTGTACTTCAGAAAAGTAGATATCAAACAAGACTGGTCCCAGGACTGAACCCTGAGGTACTCCACTTGTCACTTGTCTGGAGCTGGATTTGGAGTCGGCTACTTTTACAGTGTGGGTTCTATCAGTAAGCCAGTTAGCAACCCATTGGGTGACGTAGGGATTAATGCCCAGCTTAGTAAGTTTATCAATGATTTCAGAGTGGGGGGTGGTGTCAAAGGCCTTGGCAAGGTCTAGATAGGCTATGTGGACCACCTTACCCTTGTCCATGGCTCTGGAGACTGATTCAAAGAAGTCAATCAGGTTCAGGAGACAAGATCGGCCCTTCATGAACCCAAACTGGGTGGGGTCCAGTGTTTGAAGGCTGCCAATGTCTTTGTTTAAAAGTTCCATGATAATACGCTCCATGGCCTTGCAGATAAGGCTTGTCAGACTGATGGGATGGTAGTTTCCGGGATCCAAGGTGGATCCCCTCTTGTGGAGTGGGATAACTGTAGCTCTGCACCACTCAGTGGGCACGAAACCTGAGGTGAGGCTATGATTAAACATAACACTTAGGTGAGGTGCCAGTTCATATTGTAGTTCATGTAGTACACAGCCCATGATGTCATCTGGTCCCATGGATGCTGTATTCTTAGCTTTGGAGAGTGCGTTTTTTACCTGTGTGGCCATTATTACCGGAATTTGGCAATCTTCCGGTATTGAGATGGGCCATTTAGGGGGTGAGAGGGGGGTGAAGTTGGCACTGAATTGATCTGCCAGGATATTGGCAATATCCTTTGGATCAGTATATTTAATGCCATTCTGTTTTAGCTCAGAGCAGAGCTGAGCATTGCCATTTAGATTCTTGACATAGTTATAGAATGCCTTGTGGTTGTCTTTGGAATCTTTGGCAATTTTATTTTCATAACTAGCTTTGGAGGATTTTATGAGGGATCTCAGTTTCTTACTGATGCTGGTAAGGGAGTTTTTTGCATCCTGGGATTTTCCTCTTTTCTGCAACAGTTTCTTCCTTTTGTTGTAAAGTTTGTTTATGGCAGGGGACCACCAGATTGGCTTCCTTTTTTTTGGATGAGAGCATTTTGGTTCTATTTGGGATGGCATGATTCATGCATGAGTGGATGTGCTCATACAGTGCCTTAGTGTAGGATTCAGCAGTTGAACTTTCAGTTCCCGTCTGCATGGGTGTCATGAAGTTTGTCACTTCTGACTTGAGTAGCATGAAGTTGGCTTTGGAGAAGTTTTTTATGGAGGTTTCCTTACTGGGGGGTGGGATGTGGATGTTAAGGGTGATTAGCTTATGGTCAGACCTGACTAACAAGGGGGTGACCATAGGTGTGGAGCATCGATTTCCCATGTTGGTAATGACCAGATCTAGGATATTAGAGCCCCTGGTGGGGCTATGGATTAGTTGATTCAGGGCATTGGAATTTATGAATTCCAAGAACCGCTGGGCAAAGGTGTTGGTACATGAGTAGTTTTCCCAGTTAATGGCAGGGTAGTTAAAATTACTTCAAATAGAACAAGTCAGTTTGGGATTACTAAAAACTTTACCAGTGCTGTTTTTTCACTTAGGATCCCCCTATTTATTTCTCTTTACCAGTCTAATTATCATCAATCCTTGATAGGGAAGTCAATCTCTAGCCTGCAGTCTAAATAAATTATTGGCCTCTTTCCATTGCATTACCTCTCCCTTTCTAATTACTTGCTCCCAATAACTTGGCTCTTTTGCCAGTTTTCTCCAATAAACTCCAGCCTGCTCTTACCTATTGCCTGTATCCCTAATTGTAGTCATCTCTATCAGCAGAATCTCCTTTCTCCATTCCTGTGTTGGTTTAGTTCTTAGAATACTTTCTGCTACTTTATGGGTATAATATTCTTTATGACTGATGTTATTCCCCATAAAGGCCTGCATCCAAAATTGTAGTCTCTCCTTGTTTCTTGAGCTTCCCCTCTGTTTCATCATCATCCCTTTCTTCTTTGAATTATAGGTTTCTACTTGTGCTATGGATAACAGCCTTAACTGTGTAGCTCTGAAATGTCCCTTCAAATTGGGTAATCCCAAACTGACTTGTTCTATTTGAAGAATCAGCTTATTCCACTTAACTCTTGCCATCTTCTTCACCCAGATAAAATCATTCGTTATTAATTGCTATCCACAACGTCTCCTCTGGTTGAAAAAAACGCCTAAAGTGTATATAAACTAAAGGCACTAAAAACATTTTAACTGCTTGTATCTTGTTATCCATAGCCATAAAACCGAGCTTCCAATTTCTCATCTCTTGTATTTTTTTTTTGTTTAATCTCTTCTCACATACCCTTAGCTTCACATAAGAATCCTTTTTAGTCCATACTCCTGAGTAATTCATATTATCATGCCTTCCATAAATATGGATATTGCTGTACCAATTTGTATGTGGACAAATAATTTACATCTATTGCCTTTGTTTTGGCTTCATTAATTTTGCGTCCTGAAAAGACTTGAAACTGTCTCAAAATGTTCCACACACTGAAATGTTCTTTTCTGGTTTTATCAGGTATAAACTAAGATCATCTGCAAATAGGTCCAGCTTTTCTTGACTACTATGCCAATTACATCCTTGAATTTCTGAGTCATTGTCAGAGAGGAACCCACCCACTTTAATTTTCACCTGCAGTCCCTCATATATCCTCCTAATCAACATTATAATTTTATCAGGGGATGCAAATGCTTCCATTGCCCTGTTCATAAACTCCTAGCTTACTCTGTCAAATGCTTTTGTTGCATCAAGACCCACCACCAACTGTAGTATTTTCTTACATTCTGCTTCGTCTGGATCATCAGTGTTCTGTTATTGTTGTAAAATAATTGCCTCCCCATTCACAAACCCACATCTATCCACAGCTATCAATTTTGGTATCTTCTTTGCCATTTTCTTTTAAACACCTTTATTGAAGTATCACTTGTGACATAAGCACATTTACATTTATATAAACATAATCAAACTGTAGTAACAAGTTCACATTAACAAACATTATACTTCACACATATTGCTATGTATCATATAACCTAAGCATCATTACATAAATTATTCAATCCCTGCCCTTTTTTAAACAACAAATATCTTTATTAAACCATGACTTATGACATGGGCAATCATACATTTATATAAATGAAAACAAACCACACTGACACAATACTAGTTGCAAGCATTTTACATCACAAACCATACTACTGACACACTCCCAGTTGCAAACATTATACATCACTTAAAACACACTTAAAAACCTGCCAGATATGCCCTTGCAACCCCCCCCTCTAATACCATCCACTCCACACACCCACTACCTCTCTCGGCCCCCTATCAACAACCTACTCTTAGCAAGCTTGGCTACTCATGTTCCCAGCTACCTAGCACATAATACTAACTTCTTGTAGCAACAACTGCTAATGGCTGTTATGTACCTCAAAAACAGATTGTATCAATTGTTCACCGATGAATCTCAACTACATTTGTAACCATGTTTAGTATGTCACCATATTTTAAAATTGCACTATGTTCCACAGCTGTTTTATATCTATGTTTTCTTCTTGTCTTCCGTCCTTAGCTGGACTAATGTATATATTTAAATGCTATGTTTTTTAACTGTATAATGCAAATAATACTTTATGTGGAGCTTTTCTCCCCAGGCCTCCACTGAAAATGGACCTGTGTCCAGTCGGACTCTGCCGGTCAACAGATGTAATAAATAAATAAAATAATAAATAAATAATCACTTATAATTTACCCAATCATTTTCAATCAAACATTACATAGCTCATTTAAGTCCTGCCTTCTTTTAAACCTAATTCCTCCCCTGTATGTATACATCACTTATAATCTACCCAATCATTTTCATTCAAACATTACAGAACTCATTTAAGTCCTGCCTTCTTTTAATTCCTTCCTTGTATGTATTCTCTCAATTTCAAATTTTCCTGTGTAGTTTGCTCCTACCCTTCTAAAGATCCCAATTCAAGTTGTGTTATATCTGTTACTGTATTCACTACTTCTAGTATAGCTGGTTTATATTTTGATTTCCATTTTCTAGTAATTGCTTTTTTGGCAGCTGCCATAATTAGACACTGCAAGGCCTTACCATCCATCCATCCATCCATCCATAACCTTTTTCCCATTTTATGTCTAGGCAATTCCAATTCTGCATCATAACTCAGAAAAATTATCGCCCTCATCACACCAATCTGCCCACCCAGCATCTCTGACGGTTCATCCCACAGGGAATCCTTAAAGTCTGCCAGCTCACTGCACTCTGAGAAAATATGTTCCCAATTACCTCTTTCTTCCCCATCACATCTCCAAGTTGGTGTCTACTTGGGGTATAAAAATATCTATGTAAACATTTCCAAGCAGAAATCCTAAATCTTCCAGATTTTGTTGCATAGTCGGGAGACAGAATGTACATATATCCTCCCTCCCATTATTTCTTTGTGCATTGCTCAGCCAGTCTCTCTTCCCAATCCTTTCTAACATTCTCTGATTGATTATATAGTTATCATGCAATTTTTTATATGCTCTACTAATTATTCCTTTTTTAAATGCAACTTCTGTTCTAGATTCTACAAAAAACTCTACCAGTGCTGGTTTTTCATTTAGGACTCCCCTGTTTCTTTCTCGTTGCCTATACCTTTGCCATTTTTAGCCATTATAGACATAAACACTTAGGATGTAAGATAACTTCTGTACTAAAGATATGAATATATACACCACATATAGAGTGTTTGTGTCAATTGTATGTGAAATCAGACCACCGTCCAATAAACTATATTAACATATTCGGCTACTGTGAACCATAACAATATCACATAGTAAGCGCTACAGATAAATATATAAATATGTTTGTAAAAGACAGTTATAACAACAATATGTATGTTTCTGAGAAAGTATCAAGATTTCTAGTGAATTCTGATGCTGTAATGATTGGAATGCGTTTTTATATGAACCATAAATTCACAGACACTGTCATAAAACATGCTGATCCACATATATAACTGCTCTCAATCATGTCTTACTTTTTGGTACATACAGACTTTTGTATTTGAAGTACTGTTTATGCACTGAAATGTTGCTTTTAATGCATTTCTTCCCTATTGAGGCCATAGCCAAAAGGCTCTTTGAGACTAGCCCAATTAAATAGCTTACAATACTCTTACATTTATGGTAACTTTAAGTCTATTGTCTCTTGCATTGACAGACCATTTGCCAAAAATCATTCACTTATCCAGCCTCAGAGGTTGTGATATTGTTTATGCAGATGGAGATGGTGAAGCTTGCTGCTTGATTGCTGTGGGAGGGTTCCTCTCCACTTCATGCACAGCTGCTAAGTGATTTTCTCTTCTGCTTTTCTGTAAAACTGGTGCACTGATGCAATGAGACTCAACAAATAGCACCTTATCCATGTATATGGATGTCTGAATGAATTTTTTTTTATTTCATACCTTCCTTGTAACTTTCATGTAAGCAGGATATCTATCACAGTATAATAAACGGCACTGACAAAATGTTGTACTGGCTCTTCAGGAAGCTTTACTGCAACATTCTGGTATAGGTCTGTTTTGAAATATTCCAGATACATATTGCATGCATTTCCCCCAAAATAGAGTTTTTGAGCCTGTTCATCATACCAAGAGATTTAGAAATACAGTGTGTATGATCACAGCCAAGCCAGAGCTATTTACACTGCTCTCTCAATGAGCCTCAGTCCTTATTACTTATGCATGCAGCCAGCCCATTGTGTTTAATGAGTAGCTCCTCATCATGGCAGCAATAAAGACATGCAACCAAACCATGTGTTAGACTACCTTACTGCCAGACAAAAAGTGCAAGCAGAAGAGGTAAACAGTGAACGTGCATGAGCACCTATAGTAGTTGTCACAGATGGAAAGACAACATTGAAAATGCATTATTGATTTATTTAATTAGTTTGTTTACTGGGTAGTATTCTGATCACAACAGACTATTTGCAGGTCCAGTCTTGGTCTTTTTGATGTTACCGATGTAATTTACAGCAATATACATGCAGGGAAATGTTCATAAAATGGAAAATGTCATGGAGAGCTAAGAGTGGAGTAGAGATTTCATTATGGCAATATAAACCAGAGACAGACAGAAGAGTGAAAAGGGAGCAGCCCACCAAAGCAGGTCTGCAAAACATAATGGAGAAGAAGGTATGACAATATTTGATGGTTGAATAATGTAAAAACTAGACAATATAGCAAAGTAATATGATAATGTACAGACCTTCAAATGTCCTGACATCAAAGTGTGAGCAGTGGACCTGTACTATAGTGCAAGCACCATTAGAAAGGAAAATATGACACACTCAGGGGAGGCAACCCAACAATCCAGTACACATACCAGTATATTCCCAGTTCCTGAGCAAGGGGAGCCAGTGAAGCAGTCAGACTAAAAGGGAGTCAAAAAGCACCCATACAGAAATGTAGCATATTTTCAGACTTATACGAAAAAAAGAAAGATAAGCTCAAACAGTTTGAACTCACTTTCCAAGTGATATTCTCCATACCAGTGCATTAACAAGGGGATCCACTGAAGCAGTTAAACTAAAAGGGGTCATAAAACATACCCAGGAAAGAAAAGTAGTACCTTTGCAGTCTGAAAGGGAGATAGGCCACGGGATTTCAACCCATGCCTTTCCAAGTGATATTCTCCATACCAGTGCATTAGGGAAATGTAAAGCATTTACAGACTGAAAACTGGTGATAGTAAAACAACATATAACCCTCACGGAATTCAAACCTCTCAGCCAGTGCACTGACACAATGCAAACTACTTCATGAGCACAGTGAGCCATTACAGCAGTTAGAATAAAGCTCATAGCTTTAATTTATTTTACATTTGCTTGTTAATGCGCAGTGATGATTAGATCATTTGCATGATCAGTGGTAATATCCATAGTGCTTGACAATGACGGGACATCATTTTTGCCATAGAATAAGAAGTGGCATTTCTTTCTGGTTATACATGGGTATCAACCCTGCTCTCTGTGACCTGTTGCGCAACGTATGAGCACAGAAAGATGATTTTTGTTTTCTAAGCCTTGTTTGGGCATGTTTGTGGTGTCTTTTTATAATGGTGAAATGTAGCCAGTCATGTGTAGATTATGCAAATGTGCAGAGAAAGGTATGTCTGCTTGTGTCTTTTTTTTTCTTTTGTAGGGCTGGTTACCCCCCCCCCCCCCCCACACACACACACACACACACACACACATAAGACAAAGAGGTTAGTTGGCAGGGAAAGACAGGTATTACCAATAGGGTGTGAAGTAATAGAATGAGGAAAGGGGAACACAATGGTAAAGGAGACAGAGGGAAGGCAATGGTGATGTGAGGACTGTGCAACATACAAGGGTGGGCATAGACAGAAAAGGGAGAGTAACACTGGTTTGCAGGATAGGACTGGGTATTCAGAGATGCAGTCTCTGCAAGTTTAGAAGCATTGGGGGATTTCTCATAATCCTAGGAGCTGTCAACACTGAGTCATGCATCAGAAGGTGAAGTCATGTCTGGGCAATTATGCAACTCACTGAGTCACTGGAGCATGGACTCCATGAGGCCGATGTGGGCATCCGACCTTCTGACTATTATCTCCCTCACAAGCTCTTCCAGCTCCTGACAGGTGACAAGACTGCCACCTCAACTTGCATTGCTATAGATGGGTATCACTACATCACCCACTTGTGCAGGGTGTATGGGTGGGGTAGGAGGTGCAGGAAGTGGTGGGGTGTGACCAAGATGTGCTTGGTGCCTCTAGTGGCAGTGGGGGTGGTGATGTACTAACACCACCCAAGTAGGGACAACAGCCATTGCTGATGGTTTAAGTGCAGGCTGCTCTGCTGTTGCATATAATAATAAAATAAATGGAGAGATAAAAAACATTTAAAAAATGAATCTATAAAAAGAGAAAGAGACGTGACAAAGAAGGTGGGGGAAAGAAATACAAATGCAATGAATGCTGTAGTCTTTTATATGTTAATACTGATACAGTAAAGCATAATAACTTTTAAATAGTAGGACTTTCACAGGTATGTCATCAATCTGCTTATCTGATTATAACATATGGGAGGGGGCCTTAAGTCAAAAGTATTCCATACATGCAGTCTGACATAAGACAATAGTAACTGCAGGAGCTATTTATCATGATAACTCATCTGTGCTTCAGCCCTGTGATACTATTTAACTATTGACGATAACAGATTTGTACATGTATGTAAAAACTATGCTGATCACAGAATAAATATGTCCAACACATGTGATTAACAAGGGACATGTAGTCCAACTGGGAAATGGCCATCAAACTATTACATACATGGACCTGGTAGTGGTACACTGATATTAGAGGGATGGCAAATATACTCTGTCATTTCAAGAGAACTATTTTGGGAGGGGGCCACCCAAACAATCACAGTGTTGATGAGGATACATTTGTTCAGCTGTACAGGAGGAGACATGCAGAAGTGCACTTCTTACATTGCACAGATTACCCTTGAGCTGTGCCAGTACTGACAGATGCAGCGCTGCTGTCTAACAGCCATACAAGGTTATTTTTAATGGCAGTAACTATTACTATACAGAAACAAATTTCGCAACAGGTTTACTTACCCCGGCAGACCATTAAGTGCTTCAGTCTACTCCTGTAGATCTCCCTATTCGTTTTCATCTCTGCAGGTGCTGGAGACATAAACAGGGAATAATGAGAAGGTATATGCTGCATACAGAGGCAGTTTGTTTGTTAAGCTAAAGGATGGCATAATTACAGTACTGAGGTGTTGAGTGCACCCTAATTTCAACCTCCCATTGGTCAAGGAGGTCAGACTTGCATCAACTCAAGTCAGTGTAGTGGTGACAGCACTGTTCTCCTGAACAGGGGATGCCATTAACACAGGTGACAGCCTTAGTCAAACTATTCTAGGCATCAGATTTACACTGTTAGACAGTATAGCCTTCCTGGAGGAGCTTCCAGCTGTAATGCTTGTCAAGGTTGTCCAGAAAAATCTTGGATGCCTACTCACACCATCTTAGTACGCTAAAAGGAATTGTGCCTCAACTTCTCCAGCCATAGCTGTCGTACCTTCAATGATCTCAGGAAAAATGGCAGGGAATTGGTGCTCAAAACAGTTCTCACATTTCTCAACCTCTGTATAGGTGTTGAGGAATGTGCATAACATCATGTAGTGTTTTTCATTATGTTTATTGGGTTTGCTCATCATGAAAGTTGAGATATTCAGAAACAGTAATGAAATTTGGATGGGCAGTGGTGCAGCGGTAGCATTGTCGCTTCACAGCAAGAGGTTCTCTGGTTTGATTCTTGGCTGGGGTGCCTTCTGTGTGGAGTCTGCATGTCCTCCCTGCATTCATGTGGGTTTCCTCCAGGTGCTCCAGTTTCCTCCCACATTACAAAGACATGCACCTGGAGCATTTCTCCCTGGGCCTCTGCTGAAAATTGGCTTTATTCCAAGTCAGACTTTCCCAGTTAACAAATGTTAAATAAAAAAATGAGCCCTAATTAGCATACTCATCTGCCCAGCAGTATGTGTGTTTCTGTGTGAATCTATACAATGGCAGGCAGTGATACTCATAGAGACTGCTCCCTTCGTAGCCTTTTTACTTTCATAGCTGGTTTGCCTGTGAGTACAAACAGCCTGGTGACACTTTTCCACACACAGAAGCACTTTTTGCATACATATTTATATCTATATTCTACATATATATGTATGTGTATATATATATATATATATATATATATATATATATATATATGAATTCATACATATATACAGCTATCTCTCTCTCTCCCTCTCTCTCTCTCTCTCTATATATATATATATATATATATATGTATGTAGATAACTATATGAACAGTTGATTGATTTTATGAGTTATATAAATAACACCACTTCTTTTTTACATTTCACATATAGGATGTCAGGTGAGAGTATGGATTTTTTGGACGTAGTGGTTCTTAGGGATCTTGAAGGAAAGATGTACACAAAGCAATATAGAAAAGATTGTCATGTTAACCACCTCTTACATCGCAGTAGTGCACATCCACCACATGTATTCAAAATGTTGTTACGAATCAGGTGATGAGAGCTTCTAGACTAAATGTTAGGGATGAAGATTTTAACCATGAATTAAACAGGGTTTTGATGTTTTTAAAATACAGAGGATACAATGACAGATGCCTCATAGAGCATGTACCAAATGTGGTAGAGAGGAGAGGGAACCAAGCCAAACCTTTCTTCTCTAAAAATATTAATCCTCCAGGTGACGTTATGACGAGATCTACTAATACTAATTTGAAGATTTCTTTGAAGTATACTACAGATGTCAGTAAATATATTGATATTGTTAAAAAACATTGGCAGGTCTTGATGACTGATCATGATATAGCAAGATTCGTTGATCCTGTTCCTAGGTTTAGTTTTAGAAATGACAAATCACTTAAGAGGAGACTATGTTACCCTAAGGAGGATAGGATAGGTACTGGTCAAGCAGGCACTAGACCCTGTGGACATTGCAACTGGTGTGAGTATATTGATAGTAGAAATGTATTTCATCACCCTGACCAAGACAGAGACTTCTATTTTAAGGTTCCCGCCACCTGTGAAAGTCAACATGTGGTCTATCTTGCTTGCTATTATGTCTGTATGAAATTTTATGCTGACAAGACGGACAGATATCTTAAGGACCGTATTAGGGAACATACGTACAATATTAGAAAGGGCAATAAGACTAATGCATTAGCCAAGCATGTCCTCAATACAGATGTTTCTCATGTTTCTAAATTCAGGGTGATTGCACTGATACATGAGAGTATGAGATTGGGTGATATATGTAATAAGACAGAGAATTTGAAGGCAATTTGGATTACTAGACTGAGGAGCACTGAGGGACATGGTTTGAATGAGTGTATTCCTTTGAGGCCTAGACTTAAAATGAGACCTTTATGTAGGTGATATATGTTATATGTGTATATTTTGAATACATGCTTTTGAGAAAGTTTTTATATATGTTTTTAGATATATTTTATAACATTTTTATATTTATGGTCATGTGACAGTGTATTATGTGATGTTTTTGATGTATAAAGTTGTGTTCTAATAGTGCTTCAGTACACCTGATGAAGCTTAAATGTGAAAGCGCTTGTGTTTTGTACTGAGTAAAGGCCTGAACTGGATTCTACAGCTGTCTGCATCTCCTTTGTGTTTATTTCTTATAATCTGAAATATGTTTATATAAGGCGTTAGTTGATATTTTTCCTCTTATTTCAGATAAATGATTTCCAATACATTCCTTCAAGTTTTGATCTGTCTTACCTATATAAAAATAAATACAGGTTTGACATTGTGCTAAATAAACTAGATGTTTCCAGTCATAGTCATGATAACTAGTAACCGTGAACAATTTAGCAAAGAAAAGTTCCTGTTCAAGTGCTGTTTCTTATATTTATGTGTGTGTTTATCTCTTTATAACAAAATAAGTCTTTTAGGTCATGAGGTCTCCTGTATCCAAAGAGAGATTTCTTGAAAATATGTTTAAGTATATCTGCTGAAGAGATTAAAATATGCCAATGTCTATTGATAATTTTACTTCCTTTGAATGTATGTTGTATGTTGTTATGTATCTAAGTGTTGTGTTATTAGTGTTATTTGTCTTTAATGTAGTTGTGTTGCAACCATTTTCACTGAATATGGGTGATGCCCATGATTAAAGTCCTTTTTCCAAGGCCTCCCTCTGATTTAATAATTCATGTTGATCATAACTTCTATATTCCAATTCATGGATTAATTTATCCAATTGTTGAGAAAGAACCATACAATCAGTATTCAAACATGATACTCTGCTCATTTGCCCTTTTGGGATATTGTTAAATATACAGGGAGGATGCATGCTATTCCTGTGCAGAAAAGTATTCTTCCTAACTTCTTTACTGCAAACTTTGGTTTGTATTTTGTTGTTTCTGTTTCTAAAAAAAATGGAATATCCAGAAAATGTATTTCTTCTTGTGAGAATCATATTTAAATTTTAAAAAAGGTAGTTGTGCTTGTGAGATAATCTACCAATTCTTAAATATTATGATCAGTAATATCCCATATTAAAAATATATCATCAACAAAGTACCGGTAAAACAGTATAGATTACAGAAATAGATTGCAATCATTAAATACAAATTTGTTTTCCCAAATGGCTAAAACCAAGTTTGCATATGTATTTGCCACCAGAGTGCCCATGGCCATGCCTTTCAGTTGTAAGAAATGTTCATCTTGAAACATAAATACATTGTTTTCTATGACTAACAGTAACAATTCACAAAGAGTGTTAATTTCACAGCCATTAAAAACAGAATAAATCGTCAAGACTTCTCTTATAAAATCAGTCTCAATATCATTGGAAATGATGGTAAATAAGGACTCGATGTCCATGTTTACAAAGCATATACTTTTGAGGCGTTCAAAGTTCTGATTAAATCTATACCAAGAATAAATTTGACTTATATCATTGGTGTCCTTAATATAAGTGTGTGAGAAGGACAGAAATGCTTTCAGTTTAGTTTCTGGGTAAATTGATACTGGTTATGTTATTCACCCCTATAGGAGACAACCGGACTCATCGGTGGATTGTAGAGGCTCTTATGTATTTTGGGCAGATCATAGCCATAGCACATTGGAATGACAGGATGTTGTATGTAAAAGTATTCTAACAACTTGTGACTAAGATATCCATTCAAGTGCATAGCGTACACAGCATTACTGACTACCTGAACAATTATTTCAACCTTATTTTATATTTCTTATTATATGTTAAATTATCATTTAAGAGCATATGTATGGCTGACATGTAGAACAATTGAGCCACCTTTATCTGAGCACTTTATAATAATATCAGTGTCATTTTTTTTTTAATTATGGAGTGCTTGCTTTTCAGATGTAGTAAAATTGTGAAATGTTCTTTTAAATGTATCTAAATATAAAAAGTGCAGATCATTTTCACATACATTTTGAAAGGCTTGAATAACACTATTACTCACTAGGGTGAACCTACTAGATTTTCTAAACACATTTGTGTTCCTTGTAGTAGCATTTTCTCCAGCATTGGGGCCATGTAGGTGGCAGACAGATATCAGGAGAGGGAGCTGGAAATACCATTCCTGCCAGCATCCAGCATATTGAGGAAAAAAGAGACTTTGGAGGGCAATGACTAGCTGTGATGGTTGACAAGGAATAAGAGTTTGGAACGGAAGGAGGGAGAAGTGAGATCTCAAAACAGATCAACAGGGACAACCTCCATTTTATCCCTCAAGAAAAATGGTAGTTAGTGCTAGCATGGAAGCATACATTTCAGTGACAGCATTTTCAAGATAGAAGTGGAGGAGGTGTTGATACTTGGCTGCTGTAGAGAAGATAAAAATGGATACAGGCCACAGAAGAGAAACTAACAGTGACTAGCAGCATAACATATATTACTAATCACTGCAAGAAGTTCAGCAGGAAAATGACTGACCTGCAAGCAGACATGCAGGAGCAGTGAGTAAACAATGCAGATATTACAGAAACATGGGCCACTGACAAGGGATTGGATGGGGCTTGCAGATAACAAGACTAACATCTTTCAAAAATAAAAAAAGAAAGGATAAAGTTAGAGTACAAAGGAGAACTTCAAATGTGAGGTCAGAGAAAGTGAGGAGCACCTCCCCATCAAGAGCACAACAGAGGAGGAGGAGCAACCCAGGATAAAGGAAGACAAAGTCAGAACCTAGATTGTGTTCCATGATAGGTAAGGATGAGGAATGGGGGGAATGCTGGAGGATACATTGAGTTTTTTTATCCTAGATGTAATGGAATGTTGATGAGAGACTGAATAAGAAAAAGGAGATGCAGGGCAGGAGAAAAATTGTAAAACTCAAAGTGGATATGGAGCTTCTAGAAACAGATTAAGAGAGTCCAACCTCCATGGTGGAAAGTTATCATGAGTTGGCTGAGGTTTTGTATCACGAGGTGTTCAACCAAAGCTATACCGGAAAGGAGAGAATATTGAATGTTAGCAAAACCAAAGCTATAGAAGTTATGGGAGGCCACTTGAAGACACTCAGCTGAAACTGAAGATGCCACTGTGTAGTTTACAACAATAACTTGCTCTTCATCAATTATAAAGTGGATGTCATTTAAAAACATGAGTTTGCTTCCCTGGTGTTGAACTTCTAATTGTTTTTCCCATTGCAAACCACACATGAGTAGATATAGCTATGTGGGCTTTTGCATAGGGGCTTTTCTTTTTTACTCTGGTTATATCAGTTGTGCTGTGTGTGTGCATGTGTGCATGTGTGTGTGAGTGTGGTGTGTGAATTTGTGCGTATATATATATATATATATATATATATATATATATATATATATGTGTGTGTGTGTGTGTGTGTGTGTTTACACACACCCACACCCACACATGTACACAGACACATACACATACATACAACAATGAGGTGTTGGGCTGCTTGTCTCCATTTAAAAAATGCATTTGATAGATAATTCATGGAGCTACATTTTTGAAAAGTTTGCTTTGTTTTATTAATGCTTAAGTCATTTACCTATAATGAAATGTTCAAAAAGATGTTTAGAACAGGGAGACAGACAACAGTACAAATATAAAGAAGAGAGTTTGAAAATTCAGGGGAGTGTATTGTGGGTTGTGGGGGTGTCATCCATGACATAGGATACTGGGAATTAATAGGAATTTATGACAAGCACATGGGATAAAACACAGAAAATACAACAGATAGAAAAGAGGGAGAGGATATGAGCTGACAACAAGCAGGCTCTCGGATGAGTTACAAAAGTAGTTAAGGCAGCAAATGTGATAAATGAATAATGGTTGGCAGATGAGGTTCAGAAAGGTAAATAAGGGCTTTTTAGGTAATATCACACCTGGAGAGACCAAGATGGGAGAGAGACCTAGAAAACGTAGAGAAAGGATAGGAAATTAATAAGCATCTTGCTTCAGTCCTCACAAAGGAAATCAGTTGGTGGGGATATCACGCTAGGAGGGAAGTGGGACAATGTACTGAAACCAGGATAGAGTAGTATGAAGTGGAGAAGGAACTGCTGAAGTTAGCAAGAATAAATCACAAGAAATGGATGGATAACCAACCAGAGTTCTCAAGAATCTGGCCATAATACTGGTAGAGCAAGATGGCAAAGACCACTGACCAGCACAGAACTGTCAGATGACCAAAGAGCATTGACTGATCATAACACGAGTACAGTGGAGTGCTGGAGGAATTGCAAGCTTATCAGCTAAAAAGCAGTGGCAAGAAATGTCAAAGATAAAACACTGTGGGAAAGGCTGGTTGCTTTCCTATGAGACAACAATTCCCATGACAGCAGTCAACATGGGTACCTTTACATAGTGGTACCACTGCAGCCATTATCCATGCTTCAGGAACATGGTTCATGGAGAGACATAACAAATTATGCTAACTGGTACTCACTTAGTAACAAACAGCTGGGAATATTACTTGGTCCCATGAAGCTGGTGGGTTTGGTTTTAGATAGTGCATACATATCCTAGTACAAAGGAATTTTGGAAAGGGTGGAATGGATGGTAGTGGGGTAAACAATGGCTGGGGTACGGGGCATGAAATTAGCACTTATTTTCCCTGCAAGGATATTAGTGATGACATTGGAATCAAAATGGAAAGCCCTATTGGAAAGACGTCCATACAATAAAGAGTATCACTTCTATGTTTCCTAATATAATGAAAGAAGGCATTGTATTTATCTTTAGTGTTGGCAGTGACCCTGAGTTCATATTTGGTGTGATGGATTGCCGGGGTTATGAAGCCGAAATCTTCACCACTGGCATGCAGTTTCTGAGCAGACAAGGGTTATGGAATCCAACTGCCATCCAAATAAGAATGCGAGACGGAGAATGGCTTTAACAGCTTACCAAAAATGTGAAATACTGCCATGGATTTTGGAAGCACCTGTCACACCCAAGTAAACTGTACACTGCCAGCTCCATAACAAGGTTAAGCTCCATGACTCTTCAGGATTTTTCCACCTTAGTTTTAGCTTAATATCCTCTAGTGACAGTCTACCAACAGTAATTGAGACTTTACCAAACATTTTCTACAGATGTAGACAATCATAATATTGCCAATGAGGTGCTACCTATATCTCTCAAAGACAGTACCCCTTACCTGTATTTAGGGTATATTGCTAGAAATCAAATCTTAATTTGATTTCAAGGCCTCGGTTACTGATCATTCTTTTAATGAGCCGACTGACACAATGCTATGATAGCTAATGAACAAACAGTCTCTATATCTCTCTCTCCCTCTACTGAAAAGAGCAGAGACTGACAGTTAAATTGATTCTGTGAAGATATATTTCACTAGAAAAATAAGTTCCCAGCCATAATCTTTTGTCAAATCAACAAATTAAAACTCTTCACTTCTAAAAGATTTCATATCATATACAAAACTATACTCCAGCTGAAAAAGGAAATAAAAATATAAGGCTTCACATAGACATACTGTTGGCAGTAAAAGTCTGTTTCTTTAAAACATTATGACCTGCTACTTATGAATACTGGCTGAAGCCACAGGGCAAAAAAAGTTAGAGTGTATAATCTGAACAGCTTCATGTAGTTTCCCATGATGGTTAGAAGTCCAACCAAATCTAAATAAATAAATAAAAAGAAGGAAAATGACTGCAGTAGCTTTAATGGAAAAATGACGCTCCTTGGTGGTAAGAAATTTCAAACGCAAACAGAATCAGTCTTTGTTTTTGAGAACATACTGCAGAATGCTCAGTCAGTACTGTTCCTAATTATATAATTCATGTTATGGAAGAAACACAGAGCAAGGAAAACCTAAATAATTCCATATCATTGAAAACAGTTCTATATTCTGCACATCCAATGAAACGCACAACTATTTACATTTTTAAATTAAACACAACATGTATCACCTTACACTTGGCTTTGCAGTCCTTGATGGCACAGTTAAGGATTTTTCTTTTTAGATGTAAGTCCCTTACATATTTTCAGAGTGGAGAATTTCTTGGAGACAACTTGGATTTTCTTCATTTTGTTGTAAATGTTACCTATATGGGAGTTCTATTCTAGAGGTTTATTTTGACTTTACCTTTATTCTTACTAGGAATGGGAAGACTCATTTACCCATTTGTCCATAACGTAACAAACTTCGGAGGCATATACAACAGTATTGGTTGAGAGGTCATTTTGAAGAACTGTACCATTTACAGTTGACCAGAAGGTCAGTAGGTAGTAGAAGGTTCATTTTGGAATAATCCCAAAATGTAGATTTTTTTTTTGTCGTTTTTTTCCAAAGAGTGTAGTAAAGAAGACCACTATTGACAGGTGGTCAGATATGACCAAAAATGTAGTGACAATCAGAAGTGGCACTAGGTTAATGATTTGGTCAAGGGGGTTAACATTCATAAGATCAAGGAGTATTTAAGTATAGTTATTGATAGTTTCATAGATATTCCACTTTACCATAGGGTACTTAAAGCCAACCGTATTAAGTGCATTTGGTTAAACAGAGAGCTTTATGACCAGAATTAAAAAAACTGATGTACTTAGAGTAAGGCACAGAAAGGGTCTGATTACTAGCAATGATATATGATATAATATGAGGTCTTGTTGAGAGTTATTTGAACCTCAACAAGTTCTAGATGTGGTGTTATGGATGACCTTATGTGACATAATATATTTCCTAAAAATCATTTAACACATCAGCATCTCCCTTTTGACCTGAATATGATAGGCATTGAACCCTGCAAGGAGGGAGTGATATATTTGCTATGAGTCTAAGTTCCCATAACTAAACAAATTTGTATTTCTTCAAGGTGGAGGAAAGCCTCCAACACAGACAGTTCACCATTCAAGCTCCCATCTCTACCCTGATATTTTCCATATTAAAATTTACTACATTGTTATTTCCTTGAGCTAAACTTTTCCTAAAAAATAGATCTATAGGAGACAGCCGATGATTTAGCTAGTAAGCAAAAATCCAGGAAATGAAGAGTGCATCCTATCTCTAGTAAAACAGGCTAGTCTATTAAGCATCTTGTCCCAGGAAGAAACATGCAGGATCACTGCTGCTAAAGTCAATTATTTTCTAAGTTTAGACATAATATGTGGTGAATGAAGAACACTGCTCAGATCCTGTCCCTTTTTTTTCCTCTTGGAGATATGGGAGATGAGCTCAACAGTGACTCTCAGAATGTCCTGCAGGGTGGAGCAACATAGTCCCCCCCCCCCCAAACGCACACACATATGTGGGCAAATGAAGTTTTAAGTAAATTATGAATTTATCAAGAGAAGGTATTTTGGCAACACATAGCTGAATACGTTTCTAAATTATCTATGAAAATCCATTCATATGTCTAATATCCTTCACATCTTCCAGTCAGGTAACACTAAGTGAACCAAGATTTAGTTAAAATGATCTTAATAGGGGAAGGAAAGAAAAATAAAACACAGCAACAATCTTTACATTTAAGCAGAACTTATTTAGTTGTGTGCTAATAAAATACCAGACATTCCTCAAATAATCACTTATTTAAATAAGACCCGAGTGTCACCATAAATGAAATGATAAAACAACTTTACATTCTGTAGTAATGGCTCTTAGAAAGTTTGCATTTATTAAATATATGAGGTATGGTACTTTTTAAACAGTCACCATTAAAATAAATAAAAAAGGCAAATATTTAAAATTGTTCACTTTGCAACTAAACAAAGTTATAGCAATGTTCTGAAACAAATACTGTTTATGGAACACTGTGATATAATTATGTGTTGCTGGGCTTAGAGTTACATACAACTGAACAGTCAGTCATAACAAGTATCTGCATTTCTGCACATTAAAGTAGATGTGTATGTATTTGCATGCATTTTAAAATACCTTACAGCTTGCAAATGGCATTTTTATATATTATTTTATGAAGTTGTAACATGAACATCCAAATCAGTCTAAAAAAGATTCATAGCATGTAAATAAACAGCTGGTGATATACAAACCCGCCACTTTTGTCTTGTTTAATCAAGTCTTCCTACCAATGCAGTATTTCTTTTATAATTCTTTAGCTCACTCTACAGAAAACTACAAATAAGAATTTTTGCTCTTGAAGAAGTTTTGTATTCCCTGCTGAATTATTCTAACCTGAGATTACATGATACCATTGTGACAGACAGTCCCAAAAAAGACTCAACATCAAACTAGTACTCTTTTGTCAGACCTGGGTTTGAACTTTAACAAATACCAGACCCAGTAGATACTATATGATCTCAATCATAACATTAAACTTGGTGTGTTCTGGGTCTCCAGAAAAACAATTTGACTGTTATCTCTGGGATTACCAAGTAAACTAAAAATGGATAAACAAGTAAAAACCATGTTTTATATATTCTAAAAGGTACTTTGTTACAGAACTAAATAAACTATGCTGTACTTCTTTATTGTTTCATCTCCTAAAAGGTACCCCCTTCTAAACACGACAAAGTATCAAGTTGTGTGATAAATGAAACCATATGATTATGCATCAAAAATTACTATTTAGTTATACTCGTATGTCATATCACCTCAGGAAAAATGTGCACCCTCTTCCTAGAGGTTGTGCATTGCTATAGCGGGAACACACTTGATACTTGAATATGGATGTATAGAAGGTTTTGCTTCCTGCCAAGAATGATAGTTTTTTTTTTTTGTTAGTTTTATTTTGATGACTTGTTGAGATATTTTGATGACCTTTTGAATTTTTCCATGCATTTCCCTGACTTTTAAATAGTGCAGTTTATAAATGAAAAACACATGAAGCATGTGTAATGTGTATTCATTAAACAAAGACATTTTAAGAGAATACAGTTGCTGAAAATGAATTAAAATAGAATTACTGTACTTAGTCGCAACAATTATGATAATGCCTAGTATTTTATAAATGAAATGCTTTATTGCTCTATTGACTGTCGCAATGAAATACCTGCCCTACCTTTTATTTTTAACCCCCCACCCCAAGGTCTCACTGTTTGCCAATTTTATCTGAGAGAGACATGCTACATAGCATTTAATTTCATTGTTATTCTCTTAAAAACAAAGGTAATGCAAGGCCCTTTTTCTAGTGAAGTATGTGTTGAACAAAACTTTATTCCGGGATTAGAAAATATAAGATATGCTCGCATCTCATCCATTGCAAGATTCATTAAAATGACAACTAAAAGCACATAATCTGCACTTTATGTCAGAAAGTACAGTTGTGTAGGTATAACTAAATATTGAGTGTGGTCAGTGTCACCATAGCAACGAATTATGACACCCATGTGGATGTTGTTGTATGCAGCATTCCTTAGTCACAAAGTATCTGCTCTGACACCCTTGTGCAAACCCCAGCTATTTACATCCACAAAAGGTGAAGATAAAGGAAGCAAAGAAATGACAGCAACCCTCCACAACTCTGCCAGATAAATCAGATTTCATACTTGACAAACGTTTCTAGCTTAGACATTTTTATGTAGTACTGAAACATCACAGTATCCACTCCACCCATAAATACTTCACAACAGGTCCTAAACACTCTATCCAATACCAAAAACACTAGTTTTATTGGTCCTTACAGCATATAAGATTAAATTTTAGTTAGCATTCAACATACCTTCACCAGTCATGCTATCAACCTATTCAGCCTTAGACACTACACTGACTACATGCCTAAATCTTGGAGAACAGCCAATCCTGGGAACTAGAAACCAATTTGTTCTGCCAGTATTATTTATAAAGACATGGAGTGTATTATAATGAATCACACAAGTAAAGACATCAGTGGTCTGCAGTTTCCTGAAGTAACTTAGTCTGGCTTTGTAAAGGGTAGGTCCAGTCTACAAAATCTGGTGGACTTGTTTGACAGGGTGGCTGAAGTACTGAATAGTGGTTAAAGCAATGCATTCCCTACATGGATCTAGCTAGGTATTTGTCAGTATCCCACATTTTAGCATTACTGAATAGCTTGTTAATTTAAACATTAACCCCTATGTAATCTGACAAATAGCTAACTGGATCACTGACAGAACATACACAGTGAGGGTTGGTGGGAAACATTCCTCTAACTCAGCACTGGTGGCATGTACTTCTTTATGGTCCAAGATGACATCAGAGGTCTATGGCTGACAATGACATCTGCAAGCTTGTCCCTGTCAAAAGCTAAAAAAATGCAAGAAGAACCAAACTTAACCAAGAAAAACAGATCAATATTAAAACTAGAAGTAAGCACTTTCAACTCTAAGATGCACAACACAAGACTCTTAAAAGATTACCAGATGCTGACTTAGTACATACTCTCAAATAAAATTACGTGTTATAATACCTCTAATTACTGTTCACTTCCACAAATGAGCATGCTTACACTCAGTAATATGAAAAAACACTCAATGCACCTGTGAAAAATTCTAAATGTCATATTTATCACATGTAATATAATTTAAAGTGTTTCAGAGGTCTATATTTTAATGCACATTTAAAACTGAAGTAATCATTCAACATAGTTAATATGGGTGCATCACATATAACTTGCCACCAGTATTTTGTATATTCCAAATTACTGTTTCTATGACTTCCACTCCGATCATTCACCTAGAGGTCCAATACATAAAATAAAACTGTAGCAAAATTGGAACACTGTACTCTCACCAAACAATAATGTTCATTAATACAGGAGCAGAGTATCAAGTGTGTTTTTTTCTAAAGTAAAATGCTTTGCATCCTGGGCAGGCAGCCACATAAGTCACATAACTGGGACTACATTTGGAGTAGCCTGGCCATTAACACACCAGTTAATACTCATATCCTGCAAGAGTGTTTAAATTGCACTACTACATGGTTTCTTCATCATGGGCTCGAGCTCAATGCTAAAGAACAAAGTTATACAGCACCTTTGGAAAACAAGAACAGCCCTGCACCTACATAGAAAAGATACCCCCGCCCAATATGACATCATTAATTTGGACCTAGGGAAATTTATGGACAGTAAACTCTCATCTGACCACCATGTATCAACTATTGTTACGAACTCATTCTATCTGGCCCAGATAATTAGTAAAGACATATCCTTCAGATACAGGGAAGTCTCTCCCCCCCCCAACTCAACTCTAATCAGAAATATAAAGTCAATAAATATTATTGCATTTTTGGCGCATGCCTATCCCAATATATTGCACAACTACAAAAACATAATGTTTTCCAACCAGAAAAACTTTGCTTATGAGCTCTTTAAATTATACAAACTCATTTAGAGCCTTGCCACTTTATTTCATTTCCAACGGGCTATGTTCAGGAACTTCTATCTGGCCTACAGAATTGTGAAAGACATATTCCTGCTTAACTTCTTAAACTTTACTTTTTTTCTTCTGTTTTGCAGTAAGCCTGTGTTTATATAGATGTGTTTTTTATGCAGTGCATGCCCTCTTGAAAAGGATCATAGGAAGTACAAGGCAAGTTAACTCTTGAGACCATATGTAACATGCCAGTACCCATCCTTTTGAATTATGTCCCTCTTCCAGCAGGGCAAAATCGGTCAGGCCAGGAATGAATCTGTGGAAGCACATCCAATTGTCAAGACTGGTCTTGATGGATGCAATGATGTTATTCTGTTTTATGTTGTAAATGCCACATATTCAGTAAATAAAAATGTAATAGTATTGTCATGCTGAATGCTGATGTCTGTTAACTTACTATTAATGATTGTGCACTTACTTCTGTAGCTATTACTGCTGCTAATTTAATCTGTAACCTTGATTTTTGTCAGCGTAAATTGTAATAATGTTGTAATGCCAACTGTCAAGGTTAGGAATACTGATTATCGATGATGTTGGACTTGCTTCTTTTGCCTTGACTGTGACTGAAAAAGGCCAGTTCCCTTATGCAGTAACAAAAGTAAAATAAAATTAAATTAAATTAAATTTCATTTATTTTCATTTTATCTAGTCAAACATTATGTTCTGTTCTCTGCTAATAAACATTACAACTGACAATGTGCGTCATAATCTAGGAGCTCTTCAGGAACATGTCAGTATGTTTATGAATTTAGAGTTCATGCAGTCACTGTGTAGGTTCACAGACCTAAGAGTTCATACAGACATAGTAGATCTCTTTATAATGCCAGGTTGCCAGCAGCATGGAATGCTTACAAGGGGTAATGTTTTGACTAGTTAAAAGAAACAATTTCCTCCTTAACATAGACGCAGAAATTTGCAGTCACGTCACATTTACTGTAGCGCTATTATTCTCTCTTCTTCCCTCTACTGTAGTAAATCTCCCTGATTTGATTCCTACCATTATACAGATAATGTTGATTCCACTGACCTCCTTCCTCTTGGGAGGAGACAGCAATTCAGCCAATGTTCATCATCCTGGACATCTCTTACTTTATTCATTTTTTTTTTAATGTATTAATTCATTAACCAGTTAAATAAACTGGTTTATCACACACGTTTTTCAGCCATGGGTAGGACATAAAAACACAGTAAATGTCATAATATATAAGGATAGTTTTAAATAAGCATGTCAACCAACATTTTTGGTCAGGTAGAAGAAAACTGGTGGACACAGAGAGAGAGAAAAAAAACACACAGAAGGAAAACCTGTGAACTCCACACTAACAGTGAAAGTCTATCAGGCTTGAACCTCAGACCCTAGAACTGTGACACAGAGATCACTGATGCATTGCATCATCATTTACATGACAAAACTGTAAATAACTACAGAATGAGCTGCTTCTGTGTTAACGGGATATTATGCTGAAGAAAACATTAAGTATGGGCCTTCTGATGACAATTTTTTATTTGCCTTTAATATGATTTGTGCTCTCAATCTGAAAACCTGTCGTACAATCTAATTAAATATATATGCCTTGGAATGAGACAAAAACTAGAGCAGCATTGGCTACAATATGTCACAATACCAGATTAAGAATCTCAAGCTCTTTTCCATGAGTAACCAAGTTTGCTTCATTCATCTGAGCCAGCCTGTTGGTACAGAGGGACAAGGCCCTGACTATGATCCTGGCCACTTGAGATTGATAACTGGTTTGGTTTTCTGACAGTGCTAGTAGAGTAGATAAACTTACTTATCTGGGGGAGGGATGGGGCAGGGTATGAGTGGAAGAAGGCAGACCATATAGCTCTGGGTAGTCAGGACTATGGTAAGAGGCTGGGCTAGTGCTTGTGAGTGGGCTTCGAGGTATCACTGCCTTAGTATCCACAGTAGGGATGCCCCAGTAGCCACACCTCATATTAGGCATAATCTCATGAATGATGCCGCCACATAAGTTAGAACAGGGCTACTACTGTGTCAGCACTGACCTTTCTAGTCAAGGCTATGGTGAACCCTAATTCTTACACTGCCAGCAATGTAGCCAAAACACTGCTAAACACAGAACTCTACAGTGAGCATGTGCGGCAATGATAATCCTATGACTGCAGGTTCTCCTGATTTTGGTTGCATTTTGGCATGCTACAGCGAGAATCTGAAGTCTGGTGAGTTTGGCAGCAACCTAGGGATGGATATGAGCTTGAACTGGGACTCATAGTGGTACCATATGATTGGGAAAACACAACCATAACCATAAAATTACAAGGATTACAAAAATGTTTATTTCATTCTCTTATGTAGCACCTGCTTTTTGTTATACATAGAGTCATGTTGCTTTACAAAGGAAAGAGATTCAAAGTCAGGATATTAGTATGACTGCACATTAAATTAATTCAGTCTACAACTAATTCGCAGAACATAAACAGACTCTAGGATAATGTATATACTTATATTTGTGGGATTCTTCCCAACAAATGCTATTGGCATCATGGTGCAATAGCTGGTACATTGCCTACCAAAACTCACTTAAGTTATTGCAATGGCTACAGGAGCTAAAAACCTCTTTTGCATTTTCACAACCCATAAGGTTATATGCAGATCAGGTAGGCAGTAACAAATGCATTTTGGAGCCACTACTCATGACGCCATTGTAAAAGAACACCTCTGTAGAGTTTTGGTTTCTGACACACTTTTCTTAACCTGCGTTGCTTGTCCTACTGTTTAGGCTTGTTGAACTCTTTTAATTTAAGCAGTTCTGTTGACATTTACATTCTTAGAGCTAGCTAAAAAAACTAACATAAAATCAAAACTATAAATGGAAGTAATATTTCTATAGCTTTCCACTGCTTTATCATGCTTTTCTTGAAATGTTGTACATATACACACAGACACATAGAGTCTCTCTCACACACACATACGCATGCACACACACAAAATCACACACACACACACACACACACACACACACACACACACACACACACACACACACACACACACACACACAGTATTATTTCCTTAAAGCACACCTTGCTTGTCATTCAGAACAAGACGCAACAGGAAAGCTGACCAACAAAAGTCAAAGATAAGAATATGGCACTTCTATTTTCAAGTTATAAATTATTAAGTATAATAAATTCTCAGACATAGCTGCTGGTGACCATCAGAGCAAGTTTAATGACTGAAACAGCTGTTGAGAAGGTAATTGCGCAAATTAACTTACATCACATATTCTGAGTGCTGTAGATGAAATCTGTATGCCAGATCCTCAGGAATATGCAGATCTGAAAAAATGCATGACAAAGTGTCTCCACACAGCAAGAAAAAAACATTCAGCTCATGCTGTGTTTCTGGCTGCCATTTTTTTTTAATGTACAGAACACTGAGCTGCAGTATCATCAATTATTATATAAAGGATTTCTCTCTGATCTGTGTCAACAGTTCTGCGTAGGTGTTTCATTATCATTGAACTGACAGCTAAAAGAAGGCTGAATAGGTTTGTTTGTGAAGGATGCAAGGCAATGAAGCATCTCAGTATGAACTCACAAACTAACTTTAATGTTGCTTCCTTTAGTGGGGAGATGTCCCTTGAGTAATGAGGGTAGCCACTGCTCAAATGCCAGCAGGCAATCAAAGTTATTACACAAAACTGCTACTGTTAATATTTGCAGGGGTCTAGCTTTATTAAACTCACAGGGGGTAGCATGCTGCCCTCTTCATGCCGAAGAGCGAGGCATATGAAATCCCATCACTGCAGTGTGTAGGTTCAAATGAGATTACCAGCATATATACAAATGAGTGGCACAATCTAAATTTCAAGTAAATATCTGCAGTAAGAGGTAAAATGATTACATGAAGCAAGCTTTAGACAATAACAGCATCAGGAAATAATTCATTAACATATTTGCATCATTATTATCATCATTATACACAATGCAAAGTTTGCCAGTCCACAGGATTTATTTTATATAATTATGAAAAGAAACCTGACCAAGATGTTGGTGCAATGCTGGGAAGTCTGATCAGCATATTAGTCTTACCTGATAAAATGCTGCAAGGCTCTGAATGTCAGTAAAGATAATTGGATCGCCAGTGTTAGAGTTTGCTTTCCTACTTATGAAGGAAAGAATTCCAGCAATTATAAGGATACTGCCATCTAGGTGAAGGCACACTCACTTTTTGGTATAATCAGATGTAGATGTCATAACGGCGTAGATTACTAAACACTGTTACCAGTCATGTGCTTTCACCTTATTCTGACAATGCTAGTAGCACAGAACTGTAAAACTGGTAAGATAAAATGGTTAGGCCCCGTGAATCAAACTTTAAACATGCAAGAAAAAATCCTGTACAGCAGCATCTTCCTCAAGGACTGATGATGCCTTTTAATGAAAACATGTCAGTCTTCAAGCCTTCCCTTTTAGTAAACCACTGAGAAACAATTTGCTGATTCAATAGGTGTTAATGTGCTCAAAGGCCTTTTACATTAGAGGATTGGCGAGCCACTGTTTAAATCATATAAAACTACAAACTTATATGGATTCCACTGTAACCATATTCAGTGCCGGTTCCTCTGTATTCTGTAATAGCAATACTGTGTAAGATGAAATTGTTGTTCCACAGCCATGAAAGAATTATCCTGCACATCCATTTCTAAAAAAATGCCTCTTGATTTTATTACTTAAATGAAGGACCCGAGAAGGCAAATTCAAGAAGACTGCCTTGGGATCCTAGACAAAGTCAGTTAATAGGAGCCAGGAGTACTGGTGCAAAGCTATGCCAGACCCTATAGTTCTGGTGTCACCTTCTGCCATACTGCGCATGATGCAAACCATAAGGTTAGTCATGTTTCTGGGGACTGTGGCCTTAGCCTTGACTGCATCCTTAGTGGGGGCATCCAGTAGCTCTTTCATCACATACAGCATTTTGTCACGGAAATCCTACTGAAAAGGCAGCATGACAGACATAAACATACACACACACTGCATCTGTTGCAACAATGGATTCTCTGTCTGGAATACAGACAGTATATGAGGTTCTGTACCCTTCTGTATGACTACTGCTGCACAGACAATAGGGATTTGTTTGTGAGTATCTGCCCAAATTATGCAAGAGTCAGACAAAGGTATGAAGGCACAATGCACTTTTAGTGAAAGGCAATACTGTGAAGTAATTTCAATGAAAACCTGAAAAGCTCTTATAAAGATGCACTTTGCCCTTTCTTCACTGTAGTGCAACTATGTAGCTAATATAATGAGGTGATGTGGCTGTCCCCCTCATAAGAAGGGTGCAGCAGGGGATTGACCCTTTATAAAATGTAGTTTAGGGTTTGCAGAAACTGTCTTATAGCAAAATGTATTTATGTTTTAATAATATCAGCATTCAGTGAAAGTTCATTCATGCAACTGCCATGAATCCAAACATTCAGTCTGTCAAAAGGAGGAAAACGTGATCCTTCTTGTGGGAAGATGGGGTGACTACATCTGAGTTACCTCACAACACCTTGGTGGTATCTTTCAAAAGGAGTGCAGGGTGAAACAGTAGGCCTGCTTCAATTTCCTTAGGGTGATGGAATGGGAGTCATTTGGGTGTCCCCCATCATGAGCAAGTATTCATAAAATGTAGGGTCTACCAGAGAGGATTGTGGGGAGATTACCTTCTTTCTCCTCATCTAAATGTCTCACTACTGAGTGTAAATGGGATAACAGTTGTATCCTGTTTCTAATTAATTAAAAAGCCTCTGGGGGATAGCAACTGAACTGTGCAGGAAGATACACTCTTGGGAAAATGCATCTGCGGTAATGGCTGCACCAGGCCTGATTAGGGAAGGGAATCTGTCATGGAGATCTAAAAAATTGGTATAAAGGACCCAAAACTGGCCTGTAATGATGCTTGTGAAACAGTTAATGCTGGGGTGCTGGTGCCGAATATAAAGCCGGGGATTCAGATACGGTCTGATGAAGAAATGCTGGCAGCTAGTTCCAAGGGTCGAGCTTTTGACACCGGAAATGTCTGTTCTAAAAGCAGCAGTTCCATATATGTGTGTACTGATAATTAATGATGACTGATGGTTATACAGAGCTGGGGCTTTGTAAGACACTATAAATAATGTCACTGAGTATCTGGTGGGGGGATGGCATCAAATGGTGTCTCAGAAAGTTGATGTGGGGAAGTGTAGCACAGCCAAATAAAGAGACGATTTGCTGTGCTGAAAAGTTAAAAAAATACTGGAACTGGGGCCAGTGGTGACTCCAAGAATATAATTTGACCTTCCTTTAAGCTATCCTGGTGGGATCCAGGGGACATGAAAGGGGTAGCAGATTTCCTCTCCTGAACTTTTACTACTGCCTCTGCTAGCTCTTTGTTATCAATCCAAAGTAGTAAAGTAGAAGCCTGGGTGGAGCAGAGTCGACGAGGGCCAAATGATACAGTCCACTGGGTTTTGGCATGGAATGCTTAATAATCAGGATGGACAAAATTACTTCACTAGCCAGAGATTCTTCCTCAAATGTTTTGAAACTTCAACAGAAGCAGGAAGTACTGGGTCCAGGGCTACCTATGAAGCTACTGCTGTAGAATTTGGGGTGTTTGAGACACCAAAAGTTTCTTAATGCAGTGTTATCAACCCATCTAGCTGATGTGAGAATAGCAAGTGGCAAGTGCACTGCTGACACTGTGTACACTGTTTATGCAGCTGATAATCATTTTCATGAGTGTCACTAGCTGGTCTACAACATTCTCAGATACAGAATTTCAGGAAAAAATGCAATGGGTGACTTTGTACTCTTTCTTCCTGGAGTCTGCCTAGTGAACTTTTGAAATGAAGGGCATTGCAGAGGTATAGTAAGTGGCATTACCACTTCACTGCAAAAGGGTGTGTGGTTCATTTCTCAACTGTAGAGCCTTCTCTGCACTGTCTGACAATCCCTCAGTATTCAAGTAGTTTTTCTCAAGGTGCTGTCATTCCCACCCACCTCCAAAAGTCCTGTGGTAGGTGAGATATCATTCCCCATGGATGTATGCATTGTGTGTGTGTGTGTGTGTGTGTGTGTGTGTGTGTGTGTGTGTGTGTGTGCCTGTGTGTGTTTACGTGTGTGTGTATGTGTGCGTGTGTGTGTGTGTGTGTGTGTGTGTGTGTGTGTGTGTGTGTGTGTGTGTGTGTGTGTGCGTGCACGCGTACCAGTACACAGACTCAGAGGAGGTGCTACAGTGTTTTATGTGTCTGTGTGTGTGTGTCTGTGTGTGTGTGTGTGTGTGTGTCTCTGTGTGTGTGTGTGTGTGTGTCTGTGTGTGTGTGTGTGTGTCTGTGTGTGTCTGTGTGTCTGTGTGTCTGTGTGTGTCTGTGTGTGTCTGTGTGTCTGTTTGTCTGTGTGTCTGTGTGTGTGTCTATGTGAGTGTTCTGTGATAGAGTCACTCTCTGTCCAGAACTGGTTTTCAGTGCTTGTATGCACTGGTTGCTCTGGCATTATCAATACCCTGTAAAAGAATAAAGTGGGAATGAATGAAAAAAAAAATGAATGAATGAAAATGCTAATGAATACAAGAGCTTTGTATCAAAGAAACAATGCAAATAAAAAAATAAATAAACAAACACATTCTGGAACAATACTCAGATTTTATGAGTATCCTACCATACCTCTCAACTGTACAGATTTCTGCAGAATGTCCAGATTTTTGTCTCATGTTTTTGTTCTGTTTCTCATAAAACTGAGGTTTTCTTGCAAATTACTGACAAATCATTGAGGGTTGAATCAGAAAATAATGACTGACATCTGAGTTTCAGCTTCATACACCAGATAATTCAACTTTGTAAATTTGTAAGAGCAATATTTAAAAACTGTCCCTACTTTTAGGCCTTTGTCCCTCCATTATTTATGGCTTTGTCCCGATTTATTGCTCTAAGAAGTTGAGATGTATGATCCTAGCTTTATCAGACATGTTGACACCTACCCAATGGATTGCTGTGAATAGATGCAGAAGATTTAAGGTTGAAGCAAATGCCTCTGTTCTGTCTTCAAAAACAGCAAAGGGCTTATCTGCTCTCTGCTAAGGTGATTAAGGTAGGTACCATGAAACCCTAGAGTGGGCAGTGACTCCATGTCCAGGAACTTAAATAAACTATGAAGTCATTAACACTCTTGATAACATTGACTCAGTTCAGCATTTTACCTTTTTGGAACATCAAAGGCTACAAAAAGATCACACTGTACAACTAATGACATGTCTGTGAACTCTGTGGTAAAATATAAACTGAGGTAAGCTTACTACAGGAAAAAAAATAAGACTTTGCTTCCATACAGTAAAGTTCATCAGACTACATAAATAGCCTTGCTTTGATCTCAGTTCACATGTGTAATACAACTGAGACAAGTTGTAATATGAAAGACTTGGCAACAGAGCAAAATTAAAAATGATTATTAAAGCACTTACGCTGGCACGTATGTCTGGAAACAAATGTCTGTACAAAGAATCTAAGAAATGCACAGCCTATATTTTTAAAAGATGGTATGCTAGTATGACAAACATGCTATACACTCCTGGCCATTTTAGGAATTAATAGAAAATGAACCTTGCACAAATGTTTCATAGAACTTTTACCAGAGCTCACTTTCAGGATCATGTGGTCAGCCGGAATCTTCTGTATCTCAGATTTTGCTAGTATTACTTTGTTTACATTATTAAGACTGTTACAAATTCAGTCAGTAGAGAAACATGACAAAGGACTGTTTTCCCAAGTTAACATGAGCACAGTAAGTTGTCATATGTCTGATAGAACAGTCATTCCTTTTAATTTTGGTGAAGAAAACGTGTTTAAAACGAAGTATTTTTACTCCCTGTAGAATTAAGTTTCCGACATGCAGACTTAGTTACATGGATCTTTCACCTTATTAAATACTTCTGAATCAGAACTGTGAAAACTGCTGGTGTATCTAGCTATATATTTTTCAGTACACACCTTTCCATTGACAGCTCATTAATGTATTTTTAGAGAATTAAGATTACCGAACAACTATCATTCATCACCTTCAGATAGGACACCACTCTATAACTTGATATCTAGTATTATTATTATATATACAATAAAATACATTTAAATTGGTTTGTGTCAGATTATCAAGTATTCAGAAAGTTAATTGTCATATATTTGAGACCATATCATATTCTGAAAATTCAAAGTCATTGTAATGAGACTGTGGTACAGTTCGGATCAGAGAATTTGCCCTTGCAATGATGGAGTTGGTATATATACATTGCATGGGAGAGTGCGTGCTCCACATTAGGAGTGCAGGTGGGTTTGCCCACCTGAAAAACTACAGATTTTGTTGTTTTGCACTGTCTGAGTTTTCAGAAAGTCATTCATATGGTCTTGACCATATGACGTTCACCTTTCCGAACACTCAGTAATCTGATATAAATTAATTTAAGAATACCTGGTATTTTCTTAACTGCATTTAGATAGGTGCACAGCACAAGAACAGAAAGTATAAAGTAAATGGAAACAGCTTTGTTATGAGGAATATAAAAGGATGAGGTGTGTTAGCTATTACATTACATATGCTAATAGAAACACACTAATTAACTTCAGCTATGCAAAGTAATTGAAAATGTCATGGCAATTTACAGACATGATTTTGCACATGGATAAAACACATTTATACTAGGGAGGCTGCGGTGGTGCAGCAGTTAGTGATGCCACCTCACAGCAAGAGGTTCTCCGGTTCGATTCTCAGCTGGGGTGCCTTCTGTGCGGAGTCTGCATGTCCCCCCCTGTGGTTGCATGGGTATCCTCCAGGCACTCTGATTTCCTCTCACATCCCAAAGACATGCTGTAGGTGGATTGGATACTCTAAATTGGCTCTAGGCATGAGTGCATGCATGCGTGTGCCTTCTGTGGAAGGTTGGGCGCCGGGCTGGCAACTTGACATCGTAAAACTCCACTGCCGATCATGAGCAGACAGGTGATCCACTGTGGCAACCCCTTACCGGGAAAAGCCAAAAGAAGAAGATGAAATACATTTATACTATACTTATTAAAGTGTTATGTGTACATTTTTCTTTTTATTTTTACAAGTATTTCTTTACTCATTGTTTCTTTTCCATTACCACATTTCTTAATTATTATTAAAATCTCTACTATGCTTTGGGTCCAGTCAATGGCCAAAAAGGGATCTAAGGACATGTCTACAATCCTGATTCTTAAAAAAAATACCGAACTAATAAATACAAAGGACTTTATACACGAGGCATGCCAGAATAATGAGACTGTAGCAATATCTCTTTCAAAAGACAAATATTAAATGAAAGATATACATTTTAGGTATTTAACAAATTTCAAACTAAGTGATGTTAGCATTCTTGAGTTCTGTTAGGGACTCAAGTTTATTCTTACTTATACAGATGTCCAAATGGATCTTGGATTCATTAACAGCATTTAAGAGTTTGGGCTGTCTCATTATTACAGATGAGAGTAGTATCAGTGAACTAGTTATGGTTTCAAATGTAAATGTTGCACAGTTAGTAAGATAACTGCATGAACTCCTCTTCACCTGTGAAAACATGTTGTTCCTGACAGTTCATAGCATTTAAGTACATATCCTGGAATGTGCTGTACACATGTATTAAACCTCTCTTTCTTCTGAAACTCAGAGGAAACAGGTGCAGATTCAAAATATGCTATGTAATTATCTAAGCCTATGCATAGATTTTGTAATGCATGTTGGTATCCTTCCTTCTTTTATGTATACGTTTTACACTATCATGAAGCTAAAAAGTTGGTCAATATACAGGGTAGTATAAACTTCTAAAGGTCAATATACAAGGTAGTATAAACTTCTAAAAATGCAAGAGACTGAAATGATAAGGAACGATGTAATGCTGGATATGAATCACCCACAGAAATTCAGTAGGACAGTATTATTAGGATCAAAGCTGATATGACTGTTTAAGACACATACACACACACACACACACACACACACACACACACACACACACATACATGTAAACACACACACACACACACACACACAAACAGGCATGAAACACACACACACACACACGCACACATATACATGTAAACACACACATAAATATACATGTAAACACAGACACACAGAGAGACACACACACAGACACACACACACACACACACATGTAAGCACACACACACAGACACACACACACACACACACACACACACACACACACACACACACACACACACACACACACACACACACACACACCTTCATAAAGAATACAATTTATTCCCCAAAGCAAGATCCCTCTGGTTAGAACTAGCCAAATTTAGTCAACAATTCATCTGGAGAATTTCTAAAGTGGCAATGTAAAAGGAAGCAAGGGGTCAGCTAAAGGAAATAGGGATATTGGAGTACAAAATTAGCATACATGACCTATATTAAGGAGTTATGTTCCACTGATTATAGAGGAAAGATAAAGCATAAACAATTACCTAAACCAAAGACATACATGGCAAGACAAATCTAGTGACAGTTATAGAAAATAGTGTTCCTATGCCAAAACTAATCTTCAGTTATGATGACACCATAGGAATCTTTGCAGTGGTAGTAACAGAAATATGGGTCTATGGTTATTTTTTGAACAGCACGTTTATTGAATGGCTGTTCATCAAACACTAACCATTGAAGCAACAGTAAATCAAAAGGCCAAATCACTGTAAAACTATACGTCGAACGATGATAGTTGTAAAACATCAAGGATGCTGAACAGAACAATTACTTACTGGTAAGTTAGCTATAATTAAACCCGAGGGATTTGTTACTGTGTGGTTTTTATCCAATAAATTAGTTCGTTGGATTTCACCTACTGGATTTTCATTTACCTTCGTTCTGCTGTGGACTACATTTTTTGGTTTCTTGGCTTCAGTTGGTCTTTTGTGTTCACTTTCTTCTATAATTAAACCCGCCCTTTCCCCACTGTATTGTGACTTCGGAAATAGTATATATAATTAGTGAGGGTGTGGTGGCACATCCCCCCCATAAGCAGTGTCTGGTGAACATGTCTTATGTAGGTGGTGTGCCCTCTACACCCCCCACACCCCTGCTAATTATATATACTAACTCTGAGTTGCACTACAGTGGGGAAAGGGCAGGTTTAATAACAGATAACTTACCAGTAAGTGCTTTGTTCGGCCTCCTTGATGTTGATCAACTATCAACGTTTGACTTATAGTTTTATAATGATATGGCCTTTCAGTTAAGTTTTGGTTCAATGGTTAGTATTCAACAAACAGCCATTTGATAAGCATGCTGTTCAATGAATAACCATAGACCCCATCAAGAATTAGAGCTAAATTTGTAGAAAAGTAGTTGGGCACATTATTGACTAACCTTAGAAATTACTTAATATTTGGAGGTGATTTTAACTGCCTTTTGAATATAAATGATCCACAGACATAAGTACAAGCACAAAACAAAGGTACCCAACCTTTGCTAAAATATAAAAATATGGGTTACTATGCTAAACTTAAAATATGTCAATAAACATGCAAAACCTGACTTTTTTTGCCAAATACTAATACATATTTGGTAAATAATATCTCAAATGATTTATCAGAAAAAAAACATATTCTGTTAAAAGTAACTTCATGCTGATTGTGTTAACACAATAACATCAACAGCAACAACAAAAAAAAAGTAATAATAATAATAATGATTAACAGAATTCCATCCTATCCATATAGCTTAAAGAATGTAAAGACTGAATGAGTAAAGACATTGACCTTTGTCATTCATTCAATTAAAATTGTAAAGCATTTGATATGAAATAATGGGACTGACACCTAAAATATTCCTTTACAGAAAAGAAATCATCTTGACAGACAAGCAAAACAAGAGAAATAGATAAAAGAATTGAATGCAACACAAAAAGAAATATATGCAGCTAAATTAAAAGGTTCTAAAATAAGAATGCGCCTCACTAGAGTTAAAGCTTAAGTAAATATATCAGTGAACACTGAATCATAAAATTACAGTAGCTAAAGAAAAGTACATACTCTATGTTTCCTCATTATAAGGGTCACCTTGCAGACCTAATATTTTGAATTGAATTAATTGCATTTAAAGAATTTAAGTTCCAGGAAATAACTACTTAAGTTGTTGTTTGTCTTTCCGCTTTTCCCGGTAAGGGGTAGCCACAGCGGAACTCCGGTCTGCTAATGATTGGCAATAGATTTTTATGAAACGCCGAGGTGCCAGCTCGACGCCCAACCTTCAATGAAGGCACGCCCATTTACACATGCATGTCTTTCGAACACTACCCAACCGTGGGGAGGGCATGCAGACTCCACACAGAAGGCACTTGCCAAGCCAAGCCGAGAATCAAACGGGAGAACCTCTTGCTGTGAGGTAACAACGCTACCGCTGTACCACCGTGGCCACCAAATAACTACTTATGAAATAAATAAACTTAAAGTGACAGATGAGGAGAATATCCTCAGGTACCATGAAAACAGTAATAAGTAAGCATTA
This sequence comes from Protopterus annectens, assembly GCF_019279795.1. NCBI lineage: Eukaryota > Metazoa > Chordata > Ceratodontiformes > Protopteridae > Protopterus > Protopterus annectens. The sequence continues at coordinate 393,796,841 of NC_056733.1, forward strand.
TGAGACCAAATTAGAAATAAATCTTGTAAACATATTTAACTAAAATATTAATAAATTATCCAACAAATCCTGACAACAGAACACAAATAAAGTTAGGTACTAATGGAGTTATGCCCAAGCTGTTTGTTAAAAAAATGTCATGTTTAATCAGGAAAGTATAAAATAATAGAAGTATTCATGGAAATACACATTAATACTTCAATATTAAATCAAGAAAATGATCCTAAATTGCATTAATTGTCTAGACCTGTACCCTTATTAAATATAGATTAGAAGTTATGTCAATCATAACAAACCAAGTAAAACTAATTCTACAAAACTTAATAGATGAAGATCAAACAGGATATATAACCTGGTGAGAAACACAGGAAATTATTAAAAGAATAATAATAATCTTAACTAACTATACACTGACAAATAACGTTAGTCTATCACTTATAAATCTAGACATAGAAAAAGCATTTGATTGGAAGTTTTTGCTTACAGTGACTGATATATTAAGATATTCAAAACAATTTATAGATCTACAAGATACATTTTAATTCTACTAAAATTTATGTATTTTAAGGTTAGATTTATTTTAATGATGTATTTAATTAATTATAGTGTGTTTGATATAAAATATGCATGGATTTTTACTATTTTACTGAAGACTTGAGAAAGCGTGGCTTGCTCTACGTGAAAGCGCTTGTCTAAATAAACCTGTTTTAATCAGTGGTGGTCATCTGGATTTTTTTGCTACAATTCTACTAAAATGTTAAAATTGAAATATCTGTCTCTTAATCTATTAACAAAACAAAAAGGACAAAACAAGGATTCCTCCTTTTGCTACTACATCTGTGTCTTAGTTTTAAAATACCTGCTAAAATGTCAGTCTGTTAAAGGTTTTAAAACAAATTATAACTATCACTTCAAAATGTTGATGTGTGTAAATGATGCTTTGCTAATTTTAAGTAATATTAATTTTGAATTAAATTCCATGAACTGATAAAAAGGATTTAGATTATTCATTCTTAAGTTTAATGACAAAAAGATTAATACCATTTGAACTAATCAAAATCTACATTAGTCAACAAATGAAAACTACAAATATAATTCAGTCCAGGAAGATAATATGCACTCTACAATTCCCCCACCAGTCCTGCAAGAGGTAAGCAATGTTGCCCATGCCAATAGAACTGTTTCTTATGCTGCTAACAGTCTGGTGCAGTATCAACCTTTCCAGGGTGATGTGTCGGCTTTAAAGAACTGGCTCAAGCATGATTTTGAATTTAATGTAGACCCAGTGATTCGTGGTTCTAACATCAGTGACAGGCTTAATGAATTTCACTACAACTTGTTAAAATTCAGAAAACTCCAACTGTAAAATGCTTATTTAGTGGACTCCATAAAAGTTAACAGAATACCTAAAGGGCTGAGGGTTTGCATTTTCCTACTGGCTTGGAGAATAATTTTGCCTTGCATTGGGACAGTCTTGCTCTTTTTGATAAACAAGGATGTATCTAGAACTTTTAATCAGAAACAATTTAAAACTTATTCATGAATTATCAGTTGAATTAAACATTCTTGACAATTTGATTATTCATTGTTCATGATATGAACATGTAAGTATGACCATGGCAGAATTTGTACCAGCATGAACAGACTATGCAACAGTTAAAAATAACAAAAGTTAAAAAAAATGGAAAGGGATAGGGTGGATTATGCGAATGAGACCAGCATATCCAAATTGACCTGTATCTCAAGTTTGGGGAGGAAAGCAGTTCTGGCACAATGATGAAAATCATTCCTCTCCCATCCCCCTGCAAAGGATTTCACTAACTTGAATGCTGTCTATCATTCCAATGTGAATAACACTGTCCTGTTAAATCTAACAATGATAAATGGCAGAACAAACAAACCTTTTCTATAAGTGACCGTTCAGATGTTCCTTCCTTATGGCACTCAAAAAGTATTAGGGAGAAAAATCAAAGGAACCATTAGGAGCATCAAAAGTTTTGCTCACCCCCCCCCCCATATGAACCAGAGACAAACAACCTGTATCAACAAGTACATCACAAGCCTATAAGAGGGGCAGAGGAACTAATTCCCCCCTTGAGGCTCCTAAGGAGGACAATATTAACCTCTATAGCAACAATGCAGAATTTAATGACTGTAAATGCATTATTGTTACTAACCGTGATGGTGATTATATGATATATAATTTTTCTGATATAGAGGTTGATGTTGGCATGGCAGACATGTTTTTCAAAGGTCTTACTTTTGTTCCAGCTAAAGGGGCTAACGCTGCTCTAACTCTTATAGACCTTACAGTTTACTTAAGAAAATTTAATTTTAAAATTATGTTTGACAATATTACAGATACCTTGAACCCTCGGAGAGTTTCTAGTACATTTAACTCACCCCTCCATCTGGTTTTGCAATTATTTGAAAAAAATGTGCAAATCAGATAAAAGTAATATAATGACAAAAAAAAGGCCATGGAAGTAACAGAAACTTAAGCGTAGAACATGATCAGCTAAACTTCCTAAGACAGCAAAAAAATAGAATTATAAAATCAAATAAGGGTATGGGTTAGTTATTATAAATAAGACTGATTATACTAACAAAATTCTAGAAATTTTAAATGAGAATAATATGAACTGGTATCTGGGAACCAGATGAGCGGTGCTTACAGGAATATAGGTATGCAATTAAAAGATATGTTCCCCGATAATCTAATATGTATAGATGAATATAATTGCTTAAAAATGGTGTCTTCAGTGACCCCTACCTTATTTGGAGTCCCTAAAATCCATAAAAGTATCATGAGTCCCTCTATCTGCCCAATAGTGGATGGCAGGAACTCCATCACTTCAGCATGTGCCAGATTTCTGGAGGAGAAATTAAAGTCACTACTGTTAAAAGAAGCACACATATGTAAGGACTCTTGGGATTTTTAGATAAAATTAAGAACTTGGTATGTAATAGGAATGATGTTTTAGTAGCTATTAATGTAAAGGACTTATATACTTTAATTCCTCAGCAAGTATGTATTTTATGCTTTACAGAATATGTATTTCATTGAGGTATACCACAGGAGGCAATAAATTTATATGAAGAACTTTTTGAGATAGTCTTGAGTAACAATTACATTACTTTTGAGGGGAAATATTACCTGCAAAAAGTGGGGTGGCAATGGGATCCCTATGTGGGTCCCTGTTTGCAAACATTGTTATGGCTCAATGTGAGTATAAGCATATATTTGGTCATGAATTTTATAACTCCATATGATTATATGTACGTTACCTGGATGATATTTTTATAGGGTGGAAGGACAAGGAGGAAAATATTCCTTTATTTCTAGAATATATCAATACAACTGATTTTTTGACCTTTACCCACACTAAAGGACATGAGAATATAGCTTACTTAGATGTACTTTTGGAGAAAGATAATTTGAGCAACAGGTACATCTCCAGAATATTTAGAAAAAAGCACTTATTCATTCCTGCATTACACTAGTGTGCACCCCCACCCCCAAAAAATTGAGCGGGAAAGGGACAACTGGTGAGAGGAGCACATATGATCACTTTAGACTCTCACTGTAGACAGGAATGCAATAAACTTAGGGACATGTTCAGAAAAAGAAGGTATCCAAAGAGCTTACTGCAAGATCTGATACAGGAAACATACAAGAACAAGGTACTTTAAACCAATCCATAATACTGACAATACTATGCATGTTAGTAGTACAGATCCTACAGTACAGGCAAGAGCATTAATACAACTGAATAAGTACTGTAATTTTATTACTACTTTTAACAACAATTGGAAGGTACTTTAGATGGATTCTGAACAAAAAATGGATACTTATGGGGGATAATATACAAGTAAAAGACAAGGTGGGGGAAACCTATCATTGTTTACCATTAGGGAATTAATTTTAAAAATATGTTTGAGAACGTAAATGGTAATGAAACTTGTAACATCATCTCTGGTATGAAGAAATATGAACACTGTAATTTTTGCAAAGACATTAAAATGGGGGTTTATTTCATTATACTTGGTAATAAATTCCATTCGGAATGGAAATATAACTGTGAGACTACAGAAGTAGTTTAAGTTGCTTTATGACAACTTTGTTAGTGCTTCTATATAGGTAAGACAGAACGAAAACTAAGATAACGTATATATGAACATGAATATGAGAAATAAAACAACCAGCTCACTTTTTAAACACCTCTAGATGTATCCTGAGCATTATTTTAAACTCATGATAGCAGAAAAAGTTACCAAAAATGTGAGGGGAGGACCATGGGCCCTTATGCTTGAAAAGAAGGAATTATACTGGCAGACTTTTTTGAATGCTTGCAACTGGCCAGGACTGAATGATCATTCCTCTATTAGCTGTGTCTTGAAACTGAACACATTATTGAGATGAATCTTACAATACTTCTTCTTACTAGTAATTTATTGTTAAGTGCCTGCTGTTCATATTTTTTATCTAGTATAAATTTAAATTAAATTATTATGAGTATTCATAGTATTTTAGATTAGTTTTACTTAGATTTTTATAAGTCAATCCAGTATAAATTTGACTTTTTACAGCTTGTCACTTTAAATAAGATTTGTGATGTCAACATGTTGTATGTCATGTGATTTGAGTTGAAGGGATATTTAAACTGTTGATCTTAGCTGTTTTTTGTCTGATGAAGTCTTTTAATTCATTCTGTGGAAGAAAGTGCTTATCACATTAAATTTTAAGTAAATGACAGTGGACTTGCAGCTTGCTTTCTTTGGGAGCTTAGCTGTTGGTTGTGTTTCTGCAGTTTGTTTTTTACTTTTTTGTGTTAACTATTAACATAACCAAGATTGTAGCACTGTCAAATATTTGTGCATTATTATAGAACAATCTGAATGATACTGTGTCTATTAACTGTAAAATATTATCAAGAACACAGAGAACTTAATATCTAATTGGAATAAGCCATCATAGTTTGAATCTAATCCAAATTATGTTATTGCTAAAACTGCATATATTATTCAAACTACATCATTTACATCAGAAAATAGTTACAATAGAAAGTTAAACAAAACTGTTCCAAATATTCTGTGTATCCAAGCAGATCACCTTTAACATTTAGTCATCACATAAAACCATAGCATAATGGAAGTAATATATTTCTAGATTTGGAGTCCCATTTCTTAGGACTGATTTTTAAAATTATTATATACTGGCTGGATTCAGGTTATTCTGCACACTGAAAAAATACATAAAACAATTTGCAATTTTAAGAATTTTAAAATTCAATTTCAGTCCTTTAGAATACTTGATACAATGTTATGGGTATTAAGTAGTTATTTTTTCTTTTATATGCTCATACCTACAAATTCATACTATATAAACACAGTATTTAAATACCTTAAATACTTTGCATAGACATCCAGTTCCTGAAATATGGCCCATCACAATATCTTCAGTATATTATATGCCAGGCATTCTTGAAGATTTTATAAGACAAATGTCCAAACTAGAAAGAAGGTCTCTTATTTATTGTTTTAATTGTTTAATGGAAAATTGCAGTTGTGTTATGAGCTTACCATAATGGTAGATATTAGAGTCTATCCACTGATGCACTTCTGATTCATGGGACTCCTGTCTGCAGAAAGACAAATAACCAGCCCAACTTCTAAAGCTCTTCACACTTTTCCTTATTGGCCAAGTACACCCTTTTCCATACAGATATCAGGACATCAGTGGTATAAAGGAGCATTGTGTCCTGGCAAAAACAGCTCAGCTCAGATATGGCAGAGCATAACCCACCCTGTGATGAACCATTCTTAACGAGAGGAAAGCTTACAAGAACATCTCAAAACTACCTCTTCAGGTTATTTTTAAGCCCTCAGGGGAGGAGATACTTAATTGGGGGTAGAGAGAGAATGTGGAAGTGAATAATTTGAGTAACCACACCAACATATTATATTCAGTTAAAACAGTGTATGGATGCATGTAAATGATAACTGTACTATGTTCATCACAATCTTCACTGTTGTAGTAGAGACTCTTGGGAAAACTCCCTGAACTTACAGACCATGGGTTGCTGGCCATTGAAACAGACAGATGATAATAGACTATTTAGAAAGGCTACGGCAAAACCTGCCCTGGTTCTAGAAGCACTGCTTATGTTGCAATGTATTGAGTGGATGGGTACAGTGGACCAGAACTGGCCCTCTGGATTCTTTTACTATGATATGAGTGTCAGAAGCAGTTAACATGGGTTACCTACTTAGATATGGTTTGCTTATAAACTGGTCTACCGTACCTACTCTTGACAAAGGAAATAAAGAACTGATAAGATTTCCTGATGTCCTTTTATATATGGACAATCAATGAATGCTGGATTTTTTCATCCTTATTCTGTAGTGATGGCAAGATACAGGGAGCTGAACATGGCAGAAGGCTTAGAAAATAATGTTATGAATCCCAACACATGACAGCCTGCAGTTCAGAAATGCTTCTAACAGAGGTTAATGCTGGCAGCACTCCAGCCTTCCAGGACAGAAACCTGAGAGCAATGGAAGCAGCAGGTTTAAAATGGAAAAATGTATACTTTTTTAAAATAGTTTAGGTCCCACAGTAGAGTGCTTTCCTTTTCGAGTGGCCTCAAAAGCAACACATGTTTAAATAAATGCTTAATTCATTATTCATAATAAAGTGAAGCATCCAGTGACAGACATGTTGAGACAGCCATTGCACATAGTTTTAGCTATGCATGGAATAGGCCTCTTTTGTTGAGGGCTGAAAAGTAAATGAGAAAGAGTGACAGTCAGAATGTGGGTCCTTGCCTTTTGTAACACCACAGGTTGAACCTTTACATTTTTTATTTGCATGTGGAGCCTCCGCTTCTCCCCATTTACCAGGACTATGTATCTCTCCTGGCCTCCCTTAAACTTTCTCTGGTAAGGGTCAAGGCCAGTGAGGAGACAAAACATCCCATGTCTCCATCATATTACTACTACCACTGCTGAGAGTGTTTTAACTAATTTGCCCAATCTCACATATGCCTATGGTAACATCCCATGGGGTGGGATTTGCAATGGGCAGACTGTACAGACCTCCCCTTCTCTTCTGCAAAGGGTTGGCAATGGCAACACAACCAGCAGCCCTCATGAATTTCTCCACTGTAGTTTCTCTGCACTCTGCCCGGAAAAATCCAGCTGTGTCTTGTGCCACATGCATGCACCTCCCTCCTCTCCTACCAAGATGGACTCACTCACCTTCCCCTGCCAGTTACTCAGACAATTGAGCCACTGACTGATATGAGTTACCTGATGCATAGTCAGGGCTTTATCCCTCTATGTTATGGTGCTTGCTAAAATACAATTTATTTGTATTGTGTTTTCTGGAATTACCCTAGATACACAATACATTCTCAGAAAATATGTGTCTGAATGGCCTGAGTGGTGAATCATCCACACTGTCAGCCTTAAAATCCTCAGGTTGGGATATAGACCCCATGTTCTGGGTTAAGATATCAACATACTGTGCACAAATGAACTGGTACTGCTTTAATCAAACTTAGCAAAATATAGAAACAATGTTTTCTGGGCGAAAATGCAGGTATTGCTAGTACTTTTGACTAGGCCTCCATTATCTTCTGCAACACCAATGAATTAAGGTTACTGGAATAAAAACATACAGAAATGGAACTTTCTAGCATACCTCTCAACTGTACGGATTTTCGCATAATGTCCAGATTTTTGCCTCATATATTGGTCCGTTTTTCATAAAATTATGTTTTTCTGGCATATTAGTGGCAAATCATTAAAGATTGAAATCAGAAAGTAATGACAGACATTTGAGTTTCAGACTTCATACCCTTCAGAAAATCCATGCTAATACAAAACCTGTTCTATCAACTTTTTAAATTTGTAAGAGCAATATTTAAAAACTGTCCCTATTTTTGGGCCTCTGTTCCACTTTTGTTTCTGACTTTGTCCAGATTTATCACTCTAAGAGGTTGAGAGGTATGCTTCCCAGGTAATGGAGAAGGTGTTTATTGCTCAGGCTCCCACTGTTGGCATTTTAATGCAAAATTTACTCAGTTATATGTTTTCTGGAGAAGGAAAAACGGTCTATATCTGGCACATCCCACTTGTGAACTATGTCTGGAAACACTCCTTGTTTAGCATCCATTTACAAGGAACTACTTAAGTTCTGCTTAGCAGATCTGCAAATGCAGGATGGACTCGATGGTGCTTTGAAGGTCAGGTCTAAC
>NC_056733.1:393810101-393842601 GCF_019279795.1 Protopterus annectens
AACTGATGTAGATTAAGATTATAGGTGGTTTTCCCTCAGCATGATTAAAATTTATAATTTCTTTGGACATACTTTATTAATTTCTGAAATATTAGTGTTTATATTTCTGTGGGATAAACATGTCATTAATACACCTCTATGCACAATGAATTTCAGTTATCAGGCTATGCTATTATATAGTTTTGGAGACAAAGAGAATAATATGGTAGTTTTAATCTTGTATGTGCCAGTGTTACCTTATAGGTTATTAGATTCTGTCTTTTCCAGTTTGTAGAAAACATTAAATATCCTTCTTCTGCATGTTTCTGTTGATGTCCAATAAACATTCATTAAGATGATTGAATTATTCACCTTACTCTTTTCGTGTGACTTGGGTTTACCTTGATAATAAATAGCATTTGTTAGTATCCCATTACAATGAAGGATTACATTGTTGTTTTGGCACATCTCTTCACATGTTTGTGAGAACAGTTGTGTATTTTTTTTTTATATATTGAATGACTGTGGGGGACCAAGAATGGCGACGATCATATCATACTGTATGTGACATCATACCAACCAATATGTTATAATAAAGAGTTTGAAATATTTGTTTCCTTACTATGTGATTTATGAACTGGTGGTAATGTTCAAAGAACATAGATGAATTTCACTTCATTATGCACATAACAGAATAATGTTATTACCATGGATATTTTAGAAATGAAACTTTGATGTATTCTTCAAAACAAAGTATGTATATTCTGACAGGCAGGAAAAAAATCACCCATTCATGTTAATTATCACTGCATTATATCTATGCCTTTGTTAAGAAACAAGTCTCATCTTTTTGCCCCATTCCTTAGTGTACACATATTTTTGCAAATGTTTATGCTGAGCCTGACGGAGAAATTTAGTAACTTTCATTGAACCAGATTGATATGTGGTTTGATGGATATTTCCAACATATCTGATTGCCTCTTAACTTTGACTGCTAAATGCCATCTTTTCCCTTAAGTTATGTGATAGGCTAAACTAAGTGAGTAGCTATCTATGTTTCATTTTTGATGTTATTGCTTAGTAAGAAGTTTTTTTTTTCTTATAAGCATGATGTAATGGTCTGCATTTTTGTAATTAGTTATAAAGATCATTTACATTGAGTGAAATGCACTAGACAGATGAACACAAGCTAAGATAACTTTAATCTCTGGCTTTGCATGATGTAGTAGATGGTTAGTCCCATAATGTAATCTTTAAAATTAAATCCAACATGTATAATACTTACTTTAGATGGTTTGTTATGTTGATGCCTTTCTGTACAACCTTCACAAAACAAGATACCTCATTTCTGGACACTGGACATTTGAAGCTGTGACAGAATCCATTATCCTAGGACTTGCTCTTTAAATGTATTATGCATATTTTCTATTCTATTCTATTCTATTCTATTCTATTCTATTCTATTACATTACAGTTGCTACTAGATCTGTAAACCAGTCTTTTAATAGTGAACCCTTAGGTCATAATGATCGAGCTGATTGAATTTTAATTCTTGTGTGGTTGCATACAATGTCGTTGAAACACTTTAACATATTAGCCTTTTGATGTGTGTCATTATAGGATGAAATGACCACCAGGAAATAGATGAACTTATGTTAGGTGGGAATACGTCTTCATCTTGTCCCAGGACAGACGGTCATTGGTATAAATTAAGTTTAAAATGAATCCTTATGAATAATGAATAATATAAATGAACAATAGAATACTTCTTTTTTGAAAAATTTAAGGTAGATAATTCCTGCTTCAAAATTCATTTGGTGTATAGGATATGAAAATGCTTTCCCCTGGCACACTAGAGTGTGACAAATAAGGACAAACTGCATTAATAATTTATGCTACTTAACTTCATTAGTACCATCACTTATTCATTGGCTCACTTCTATAATTAATATCATGGCTAGGATTTCTAGTGCACTCAAGTTATTTCAGCAGTATAACAAATTTCTCTTTTTCCCTTATCCACTAATATGCCTGAGTGTCCACTTCTTCTAACCAATGAGACTATAAATTATGTTTTAATCTATTATATTTTGTAATTATTGTAGTAATACAATATCGATACTTATAGAGAACTATTTGATCCTTGAAATCTTTCTGTATGCATCTTTAATATTCCATTAATTTCCCCCACAAGCATCATATACTTCTTATGTAACCAGCCACTAACTTATATTTTTATTTTCTTTATTTTCTTTCTTCAGACCACATTCTGTGTTTCATAATCTTTAATTTATCTGTTCTCATATAATGAAATGAAAGGAATGACCGTATTATCTACTTAGGGTCTTCTTTTTCACTTTCAAATTGTCTTAGACAGAAGGATTACCATGCTCGCATGACGTAGTTCTGTTACTTAGTTCAGATACGTTTCTACTCATCATGACAGCTGTTGTAATTCCTATATGAAATGACACAAAGAAGGAGGCCATTTACTGCATTATATGCAACTATTATTTTTTACTGTACTGCTGTATGTGTCTACCTAACCCAAAATATGAAATACTGTCCCCATTCATGATAATACCTTTTCCCATTGTCTTCACTCCCTTGACAGTAACCTGCCCCTACGTTGCTGGGCACTTAATTTTTGTATGTTTACCATTTAATTAACTTATCAGTAGATTATGTTTAGCATCCAAGCCAACAATTAGACTTTTAAGCCTTGCTCTTCTTACAGATATACTCTAAGCGCCTTCAATCTGCCTATCTTTCTTTGTTCTTCTTCTATATTGTTCCATGGTATTGTCTGCTGGACTCCCGAATTTCATGATCATTCCATAAATACATATTGTTATTCCACTTCACATAGATCACTGTTTAGGTCTTCTCTACATTACCTGTGGTAAAGTTACAATGCCCAACTTACTGCCCATGCTGTCCCCCTTCCTTGTCTGGCCACTGCACTCTATACTGAGAAGTAATGTACCTTACAGTGTTTTAACAATGAATCTGTTCTTCCTGGCAGTACCTAATGTGTGACTCTGCCCCACAGCCCCCAAAAATGAAAATATGTTTATTCTGTTGAGAGTGTGGGAGAGCTCCCACATGGAGTGCAATGGAGTGGTAAAAGCATGTGTAGTCACATTAGTCATTTTGAATGTAAACGTATGGCCTTACTCAAAGTTTGTTTTTGTTTGTCTTTTCGCTTTTTCTCGGTAAGGGGTCACCACAGCGGATCTCCGGTCCGCTAATGATTGGCAGTAGATTTTTAACGAAATGCCGAGGTGCAAGCTCGATGCCCAACCTTCAACGAAGGCATGCCCATTTATGCACGCATGTCTTTCGAACGCTACCCAACCGCGGGGAGGACATGCAGACTCCACACAGAAGGCACTCCCAAGCCAAGCCGAGAATCAAATGGGAGAACCTCTTGCTGTGAGTTAACAACACTACTGCTGGCCTTACTCAAAGTATTAAGATTAAACATGTTGAAATGGATATTTGCCTTCAATATACTCTCGTAAATCCCACTGTTCATACAATCCCACCATCAACCAGTGTTTAACTGTGTACAAATAAATTCATTCATTGGTTTTTAGTAGTGATGGACTGGTTTTATACATTTTGGAAGATTTTCCATCGATTCTGTTTTTTCCAGCGATTTCAGTTTGATTTTATAAGTGTCCATTTCATTGGAGAACTTCTGTCTCTGAATTGTTCACAAACAGCTCTAATGAACTGGGACAAAACTTGCCATCTATCCTAGAATACACATGCAGATTCACAAGCCAGAACACTTCTGATATACTTACAATATGTAATGCTGAACCCATCAAAGTCTTTGCTCTGTCCATCTCGGGAGTGAATATCTACCTGGGTTGATTGTGATTACCAAGTTTATATTCCATATGCGCTAGTACATTACTAGCTTCTCAAGTTAAAGAAAGAGACAATAATGTTCCTTCCTACAGCACAGAGAAGAACTTCCTGAATATCTCAGGTTGCTACTTCTGTTCCCTAATCACTGATCTTACTAATTATCTTGGCCAAAATTTTAAATGCGTCTACCTAAAGGTGTATATATTTAGGCAACTTATGATCCTCATTACTGTTTCCCTATTATAGTTCCTGTGTTCCGATGTTCATTGTGATTTTACCAATACATTCATCTCACTCTCTCTTCATTCATGAAAGTATCTGCCTTCTAATAAGTCATACCAAGTGCCAACTATAGTTCCTATCTGTGTCGCAAGGCCTTGGCATTCTAATCCTTTATTCTCTTAGTACTCCTTATTTTTATGGTTAACATCATTTATTCTGCAGAGATGGCATAGATACTTGACATCCTTTACAGTTCTATACTTTTGTATGTCTTCATGTAACTGTATGGTCCACTGAGTCTCACAACATGAATGGATCATTTTGTTAAATTTTGCAAACTTCCCCCTTATGCCAAGGTTGTCTGACCTTATAGCCTCACATAATGTTCTATTAAGTAAGGAGGATGCAGCTGGTGAGCCTCTTTGTATGGGCGGATTGTGAGGCTTAACCCCCCCCCACTTCAAACTGGGCTATATACATTTATCTGTTTTTTTTTTTTGTCTTTGACAGAAATTCAACTAAAATGTCTTTTAATGTAGTGGGACGTGAATTACTGTACTATAAATGAATACACTGGGTTTCTATAGCCACCCTTCAAGGAAACTTTCTGCCACTGCAGTTATTTCAGCTTAACCAGAAGGCATACATCATCTATGTATATAGATGTACTCTTTTATCAGGACTTCAACATTTATTCATTCATTCTTTCATTCATTCTTAGGATTGTTGGAGAGTTAGAACCTGTCCCTTTACTTACCCACCACAGGACAGAGAGAACTAATCTTGGAAACAATGTTTCTGTAGCTTAGACAGACAGACATACACACACACACACACACACACACACACACACACACACACACACACGCACACACGCACACGCACACACGCACACACGCACACACGCGCACACGCGCACACACACACACACACACACACACACACACATATACACATACACACCCCTATGGAAATTTTAAAGTATGACTGGGGGGCATGTTAGTAGGCAGGTAGCTAAGGATTTGTAGGGGAGGTATTAGTTAGGATAATACTTTTCTTATTGATGACCTCTGTCCATAAGGGTCATGGGGGCCAGACCATGGGTAAATTTTAGTTTTCCCATCCAATTGTCAAGGTTTTGTTTGAATAGGGTCAGGGATGAACAACTTTAGGATGGGGTAGGAAACTTGATCTCTGGCTGAAAATCCACATGGATGCAGAGTAAATATACAGGCTGCCCCCAGAAAACATGCCAGCAAAGAAACAAGCTAGAGAACCAAGCGGTGTGAGGCATCAGTTGTAATTCATATGCAACTTTGCCCCCTGAACTCCTGAATATTAGAAGAATACTCAAATGTACATGTCTCCACTTAGTATGCTACAGTTAGAAGAGAAATCAGCAGTAATATGAGCAGTAATGCAATGGTACAATCTGCAAATTTTGCACTAACTCATATTTTCATCCTGTTACCTCTCCCTTTATTATTACGTGTATGTAAATATTGGGTCTATATTATAACAACGAACGATCAAATGATCGAACGTTGTTATATCAAACTCATATGTTCGAATTCACAACACATCAAACTACCCTGGGAAAAAAATCGCTGTTCCCAAATAAAAAGAAAAAAAAAACACATTCAAACATTACATAAAGTGGAAGGCTTCACCCCCAAACCCCCCATACCCCACTACTTAAATATACCAACTCCGAGATAACATTACTGTGCCAAAAATGGCAAAGTGATGGAAGCGGCCAAGTGACATCTTTCTCAGGGAAAGAATTTGCTTATATGCTGCTTCGTCATTTTGCGTTTTCGACATTTGAAGTTCGACCAAGATGCATTCGACAAAATGCGTCTTCAGTCTTCTGATAGGAACCCGAATTAACATCATTCAGAACGTGAGGAATGTGACTACTTCTCCCCTCCTCCCCCCTGTCATGTATCTTCACTGCATGGTAGGGTATCTCTCTAACTTCCTCTTGTGCCTTCTTCACATGTTCTTTCCTCTCGCCAACTTGGGGAACCCTTTGTATCTTTTAAGACTAGCATCCTCACCCTTTTCTCCTTCCAAGCACTATTCTCTCCTTAAGTAGATATACTTCTTTAACCATCTCCAGAAATTATCAAATGCACATTTAGCTGACAACTACATCTATCATAATCACCTCTAATATATACATACACACACACACACACATATATATATATATATATATATATATATATATATATATATGTATAGATATATATATGTAGATAGATATATATGTCTCCCAAATTCCTTCACCTCACTGCTTGTCCAGGAGTAGGGATATGTCTTACTTCACTCTGACCACTTTCAGAAATTTACTGTCTGCTCCATACCCAAAATCTCAGGAGAATTATCAAAACTGAAACCTCCTGAATGGCAGTCTCATTTGCTAGTCCTAAATTTTGGGGTACATTATAAGCTTTTACGATCTTCTCTGGCTTGATTCTACTTGGCCTCCTTCCATCTGGCTTTCTCAATAAAGTCTCATATTTTCCCTGAACTACCTAAATTTCCTGTTTGACCTTTCAGTCAGGGACTTCCTGTATCAGTGTACTCTGCCTAATATTCTCCTCTGTTTCTCTACAGGGGAGCTGTCCTCTTCCTTCTTATTCTTCCTTGCTGTCTTCCCCCTCCTTCTCCTCCTCCTAGTCAGACCCTACTATGTTCAATGGCACCCTTTTTTATATGCTATCTTCATTTCATTCTCTCTCACCTCATCCCTTCTCTATAATACATCCTGTACCTCTGGAATACTAATATGTAGCCATTCTCTGCATACCCCAAAGTTATTTCAGTAATACTTATACATTCATAGGTTGTTACTAGGCTAATGACCACTGGGGACCTTACAAGCCTAGCCATGCACCTCAAACTATTTGGGTCCCAAGTATCATATGGGGGGCATGTTCGTAGGTACGCAGCTAAGGATTTATGGGGGGGGGTGTTAGTTAGGATAATACTTTTCTTACTGATGGTCTGTGCCCATAAGGGACATGGAGGCCAGACCAGGGGTAAAGTTACGATTTTCCATCCAATTGATAAGATTTTTTTGCATAGGGTCAGGGATGAACGCTGTTTTATGTTAATGAGGAGCCTGTTCCTTAGCGTGGGGAATTGTTTGGGACATATATCTGTCTCTCCATCATGTTAAATATCTGGGCCTCTCAAATGTAAAGCTATACATTTATCTTAACTTTTTTCTCCTCCTTGGATGCCAGCAAAATGTCTGCTTATGGTTACTGTTAAACAGGAGAAGTCCTGTATACCTCATACTCTGATGTAGTTTGTTTCTGCAGTGCACCTTGAAGGGTTTTAATAACGTACTGTTTCCTATGATATATAGATGGTACATCACAAAGCACATACCTCCCAGGTTACAATCTCCTCTATCCCTGTCAAGCATTTTTTTTAATTTTTTTAAATTTTTTAATCTATCAGTCATATTTCTTTTTCATCGCTTCAAGTTGGTAGATTTTATAGTACCTTGAAACTGAGAGAATTTCACTCATTTCTCTTTAATACAACCTATATAACATTTTCATTTATACATTTCCCTGTTCCTGCAACTGACTTGCACCCTTGGAAACTGAATCAAAATCATTATTTTTGGGGGAGCATATCACTGTGTATAAATCAGCATACAACACCTCTTTGCACACCAATGCAACAGAATTTATTCTCTGCCTTCCTGCATTCAGTAACATTGCCTTCCACTGCTGCTGTGTTCCATGTCTGAACCTGTTTCTTCATAAAAGTATACGTCAACCTTATCTTTTGTAGTGATAGAAAAGTAGTAGCTTAAGTAATGATCCACCTGCATTTTTTTCTCTTTACTTTCAACAAGCAGGTTCACGGAAGAGAATATTTCCCTGTTAAAGTGCCATTTCTAATTTTATATGTTCAAGCTTCATCATTCTTAAGTCACAAAAGGAAATGCAACGCTCTCCAACAGGACTACTTCTCCCTTCATGACTTACAATTAGTCTGCATGTAATGAAAATGTTTTGTGTTGTCCAGTATATCCATTTTTCAACAACTCATGTTCCATGTCTAAATAAAAATCCCATAAGTCACTTGATAAATTCTTTAAAATGATCCTTTCCTATTGTTGCATTCAGCGATGCTGAAATGTAAGACAACCACTTTAGACTACTTCCTTCCTTCCTTATGCATGCCCTAGGCAGTATGCTCTTACCTACCAATTTCTCTTCAGTCATTTGAAGTGAGATGCTGTCATATATCAGCATATACAGTGTACTTTGCACATTATACTGAGCTGGCTGCATTTATCCTTGACAAATCCCACACCTCCTCAAAACATCTTTCACAGTTTGATCCTTTTATTAATGGGTGCTTCTATTACTGGAAGAAAAGCAGACAGTTCCAAGGTCATAATAGTTAATCAACAGTTTTATTCGAAGTATAGTAAGGAGAAAGCCACTGGGCAGTATTCCGATAGTTTAATTGAAAGGTCATTAATTATGAACAGACTGCTGTGGATGTGAGCTCCTCATGGACTTTCTCTTGTAGCCCAGGGTTTGATTCCCTCAGTGTCAACAGGCAAACTGAGAGACCCAGAACAAGTCACTTAACAACAGAGTGGTCCTAAAGGACTAGTGCTTCAGTCAGCATATCATTGATCAGATGAACAAAAGTGTATTGTTAACATTTCTATACATAATCTATTGAAAATGATAATACATTATTCATACTGAATAACTCATTCACAACATTTGTACCAAATATGTACCCAACCTCACCACAATCTGCAAAGTTTGTATAAAAATATAACAAGGTCTCTAACCAAAACTGTTCAAAAAAAGCTGTTCATCAGTATTTATGGGCTTACAAGCCTATGACAAAACAGATCTGGAAAAAAATATTTATTTATTTATTTATTTTACATTTGTTGACCGGGATGGTCTGACTGGATACATATCCAATTTCAGCGGAGGCCCGGGGAGAAAAGCTTCAAAGGTATATATATACAATCATTACAATGTCATATATATCAGGAGTAATCATAACATAATAAAAATATAACACATTTTACAGTCTAGTTAAATTTATGGAAATATACCACATTTTATAGTACAGTTAAATTTGTACAGTCTAACAATCTTCTAAACTGGTTTAACAAAGATATTTGAGTACCACTTACAGATCAGAGAAGAGCAGAAAAGTCAAAAGTCACATTTCAGAGAAGTCACCTTTAAAGGCAATGGAGCAATGATGTTAACTGCAGCATTCAGAAATGCATTAGAGAGTGAATGATTCCCCCTAATTGGCCCAACATTTTTCTGAGGTACATACCTGACAGTCAGCAGTTTTAGATAGTGCAATTAAAAAGTAGTTTTCACTGGGCACATCTATTACTGTTTAAGACTGTCTTTTTGCAGTTATCTTGCAGGGTTTTGTACACAAACATAATATGCTGCAGAAGACCAGTCCTGAACTCATTCCTTTTCTTGTCACATTCAATAATCATGATTAGCGGTGGGTAATCTAACCAGCTACATTTAACGGCACACATCATTTCCCTTGGGTATAGTGCAAACTTGTCCATTAGGACAGTGAACACTGCAGCTGACAGACTTACATCAGGAACTCATTCACTCCAGACCAGGTTATGTCTGATACTAGATAACAGGTTGTAAGGCCAGCACTGAACAACATAAGGCCAGCACTGAATAGTAGCCAAGGCAGGAAATATGCAACAGTTGCTTTTGATGGACTTACATTCCATAAAGAAACGTGTAAGAAATCTTCAGATATAATAACATTCTACCCATTGAATATATCAAGTATATGCCATGGAATGGTACAGGTAGTACCAGTATTAGGCACTTTGTTCAGAGATATTCTGTGAATCAGTCATGCTACAAAAAAGTCTGAATCCTGACTCATTGAAATCACTAAAGCAATTTATACTGAAATTGTCAAATAAGAACAGTGTATATCCCAAATGGACCAACAGGTGCAAAGAGGAACAGGAAAATGCAAAGTTGTTTATTCAAGTACAGAATCAAGAATGCAGTAATGAAATTAAAATGAAGGTTATACAGGGAAACTGTCAAATAAGAAATCATTTGAACATATTAGCATGTTATAATATTTCTTAGTAGTACATTGATTTCACTAAATAAGAGTCTATTGTGGTTATCACAAAGCAGCAACAGAAATGCATTCAGACTCTGATTCTAGTAACCTAATAAAGTTCTGTCTTAAATTGCATCCAAGTGACACCTCCAGGTGCATCTGCAGTTAACTCCTATTGACGCCTCTAGGTAACAAATATTGCTTGTTCATATTTGCATCAATAATTTCAAAACTATGGTATATACAAAGTTTTAAAAGAGTTTATCTTAAAGCTTACACAATGGCAAGCTCAACTGCATTAATATTTGACCTATGTTGAGAGCTGGTAAAGAGATATTAATTGTTGTTTTTATGACATTAATTTAAATAGATGTAGTTTTCACATTTTTCTAAATATTTCAACAAGCAAGTAACAGACTGAACTGCCTAGCCTCATAGGAAAAGCTCTCAGCTCCTGAAATGGCATAAAGTTTAATTTCACAGGAGTGTTAGGATCAGAAGCAATGGATTATCTAGTCTATGTTCTGGGCATAGCTGAATAGTAGGCATCTGTTTCACAATACCCAAGAAAAGTACAGCTGTGTAAGATGAACTTGCCATATCAGTAATTCAAAATATGTTTTTCTTTTATGAACTACTTAAAATGTTTTGTTTCTTTATTATTGTAAACATTGTAGTTATGAATTTTACAATATATTTTTGTAAATACTGAATCATGGAGCTTTTCTCCCCAGGCCTCCATTGAAAACAGGTTCTTCTAGGCCCAATGGACTTTCCCAGTTAACAAACTGCAAATAAATAAATAAACTAATAAAATGCACTGACAGTATGTGTGTAAGTTGAGTGGTTGCTGAGATATTGTAAGTTGTAAAGTTTAATTTCACAGGGGTGTTAGAATCAGAAGCAATGGATTATCTAGTCTATGTTCTGGGCATACCTGAATACTAGGTATCTGTTGCACAATGCCAAAGAAAAGTACAGCTGTGTAAGATGAACTTTCCATAAAAGTAGATCTTCAAATGATCACTGCTGCAGTAGCCTTAGCTATAATGGTTATATCCTGCCAAGGACATAAAGTACATCAGAAAAATGTTGGGTCATTTAGGGGGAATCATTTACTCTCTACTGCATTTCAGAATGCTGTTACCATAACAGTAGATGTTTGAATGATCACTGTTGCAGTAGCTTTAGCTATATGGGTTATATCCTGTCAAGGATGCAACATTATATCCTTGGCAATATATAACCCATATAGCTAAGGCTACTGCAGCATCAATATAAAGAAAACGCACTTCTTACACTTTAAGAACATCACATCCCTGTAACTTGGATGCAAATGTTGACTGCTGTCTATACATTCCCATGGAGGTGCCTTGTCTTTGACTGGATATGACTGCTTAATGCAAGTTTTTTAAATTACACTACAGTCATATTCAAAATGGGAAATACATGCCAGATACTCTGCCTCAGGATGTGTCAAGATATCCATAAACTACTAAGAGTTTTTAAGCATATATCATATAATATCAAACTGGATACTTATAACATATAC
The DNA here is from genome assembly GCF_019279795.1 of Protopterus annectens. NCBI lineage: Eukaryota > Metazoa > Chordata > Ceratodontiformes > Protopteridae > Protopterus > Protopterus annectens. Next base: position 393,821,869 of record NC_056733.1, read on the forward strand.
TGGTCTATTTTATATATTTCCAAAAGAAATATAATAATCCACCATGTAAATGCTCCGTTGCTTTCAAAAAGAATAAAATGCGGAAAGTGTAAAAGCAACAAAGGAGTGACCAAGGCAAAAACAGTCAGTGAGATAAAGAAAGTCACTGAATCCTTTACCATAAAACGATTTATTGAAGCAGAATGAACCATAAAAAGTGGTAAGTGCTTTCGGATAGAGCTTCCTCAGACCAACAAACACAAGAGTAAAAACATCTTATATAAAAGAATTTGAACAGCAGGTCCTCCAATCATGGATGAGTATCAATTAATCACCAATCAGCCCTTAAAAATATAATACCATAATGAACAAACACACAATACAAGGCAATATGATCAAAGACCATAGGGAACATATAAACATCTGTACATAAATATAAAAAATAAACATTTAAAACCTAACAATACAATATATACACAGTAAAATCAAATACTATTTCCTAACCCTACGCTTTTTTAACACGGCTTCAAAGAAGCCCATTCATTCAGGCCACTGCCCCTATCAGCTCTCAAAATAATCATCCAATTGGTCTCCTTATTCGTATGACTACGAATATCTCCTGCTCTGATAGTGGCTGTTATAATGTCAATGACACTAAACATGAAGCTGTGTGTCTCTCCACACTCTGCAACATGTTTCGATAGCGCATTATAATCAGAATGTACCCGAATACTGTACATATGTTCCCTCATCCTCTCACGTAGGGACCTGTTGGTCTTCCCTACGTAAAAGGACTTAAAGTGGATGCACTCAGCTAAATAAACCACATTTGTGGTTCTACAATTGGCATCTACATGAAAAGTAAATGCTCTATTTAAATCAGGATGGTTAAAAGTCTCAGAAGTATTGATCAGACCACAGATGTTACAAGTACCACAGGGGCAGGTCACTCCTATCCTCATGGCATTGGTACCCAAATCCCTGCCTTGGCATGACAACCTCTTCAAATTCCTCCTGTTCCTGTATAAAAACAAAGGCTTATCACCAACTATACCACCAACCATGGAGTCCACTTGCAAAATAGACCAATGCTGCCTAAAGAGCTCAGTAAGTGCTCTATTATCTCGTGTATAAAATATAGGTATCTTCACAAAGCCCCTCTCAACTGTGAGCTGTTCATGGGCATACGATGATGTCTCAACAACAGGACCATAATAAGGTGCTGCTGCCCCTTCCCTTAGTGATCCTAGATCAGACCAACTATTAGCAATCTCTTCCTTCCTTTAACCTCTTGACATAAGTCTTTATTCCAAAGAACTAATTTCAGTCTGAAAACCCTCAAGTGTGGGGTTCAAACGGGATGCTCTAATACCATGTCCGCGTATCAAGTTACGGAAAATGTAATTGGGGTGCATACTGGTCCTACTAAGTAAAGTATTCCTAAAACAGGATTTACGGAAAATACCAGTATTGATAATGGACCCTTGTAACTTTTCAATAAATAATTCAAGGAATTCAATGCGTGTCTTGGAGAACTTCATAGTGAAGTTTAAACATTCACATAGGCCATTCATAAGAGTGGAAAAATCATACAAGGCAGCTATAGATCCTCCCCAAAGAAAAAACAAATCATTGACAAACCATCGATAAAAAAACTACATTAGCTTTAAATTCTTCAGATGGGAACAACACAACATTCTCCCATTGTGCCCTGAGATATTCGTACACATACCTCAAGCCCAACTAATTTGGAATCATTGTGATATTACGGAGTTATGGAACCTTTATCAATATATGTGGAGAAATATCTTAGACCAATTATTAATATGAACAAGGTCGTACCTAGAGACTCTAAACAGTTTCTTTTGGACCTTTATGAGTGTATACAAGGTGTACCTGATGTTGATGATTTAGTGTTTGTCACCATGAACATTCAGTCCCTTTTTACAATGATTCCAAATGAGTTGGGCTTGAGGTATGTGTATGAATATCTTAGGGCCCACAGTGAATATCAGGACAAGCAGATTGATCTTATTTGTTATTTTTTAGAAATAATACTACAGAATAACATTTTTACCTTTCATGGAGACATCTATATTCAGAAACACGGCGTAGCTATGGGCACTTCTTCTGCCAATAGCTATGCCAATATGTTTCTTGTACAATGAGAGAATGTTGTGTTGTTCCCATCTCATCCATTATGGTCCTGTTGTTGAGACATCATCGTATGCCCATGAACAGTTCACAGCTGAGAGGGGCTTTGTGAAGATACCTCTATTTTATACATGAGATAATAGAGCACTTACTGAGCTCTTTAGGCAGCATTGGTCTATCTTGCAAGTGGACTCCATGGTTGATGGTATAGTTGGTGATAAGCCTTTGCTTTTATACAGGAACAGGAGGAATTTGAAGAGGTTGTTATGCCAAGGCAAGGATTTGGGTACCAATGCCATGAGGATAGGAGTGACCCGCTCCTGTGGTACTTGTAACTTCTGTGGTCTGATCAATTCTTCTGAGACTTTTAACCATCCTGATTTAAATAGAGCATTTACTTTTCATGTAGATGCCAATTGTAGAACCACAAATGTGGTTTATTTAGCTGAGTGCGTCCACTGTAAGTCCATTTACGTAGGGAAGACCAACAGGTCCCTACGTGAGAGGATGAGGGAAGATATGTACAGTATTCGGGTACATTCTGATTATAATGCTCTATCAAAACATGTTGCAGAGTGTGGAGAGACACATAGCTTCATGTTTAGGGTCATTGACATCATAACACCCACTATCAGAGCAGGAGATATTCGTAATCGTATGGAGTATGAGGAGACCAATTGGATGATTATTTTGAGAGCTGATAGGGGCAGTGGCCTGAATGAATGGGCTTCTTTGAAGACGTTGTTAAAAAAGCATAGGGTTAGGAAATAGTATTTGATTTTACTGTGTATATATTGTATTGTTAGGTTTTAAATGTTTATTTTTTATATTTATGTACAGATGTTTATATGTTCCCTATGGTCTTTGATCATATTGCCTTGTATTGTGTGTTTGTTCATTATGGTATTATTTTTTTAAGGGCTGATTGGTGATTAATTGATACTCATCCATGATTGGAGGACCTGATGTTCAAATTCTTTTATATAAGATGTTTTTACTCTTGTGTTTGTTGGTCTGAGGAAGCTCTATGTGAAAGCGCTTACCACTTTTTATGGTTCATTCTGCTTCAATAAATCGTTTTATGGTAAAGGATTCAGTGACTTTTTTTATCTCAGTGACTGTTTTTGCCTTGGTCGCTCCTTTGTTGCTTTTACACTTTCCATATTTTATATATTTATTTATTTTATTTGATTTGACATGTGTTTACCAGGATAGTCCGATTGGACATCGGGTTCCCTTTTTCAGCAGTGGCCCGGGGAGAAAAGCTCCACAAATATACAACAGTAACATATTAACAATATTAACAATATTTAGTGGTGAAAGTACAGTTTACAGAGTTTAATAAGTAAACAGCACAGTTAATAGAGGCAGTTAATAAAGTAGTAACCAAAATTAGACAGTGATGTTGTGCAGTTAATAGAGACAGTTAATAACATAATACAAAAAGTAGACATTGTTGTAGAGAGTTGTAATTAAAAACAGTAGTTACACAAGTTAAACAGTGTAGTAGAAAACTCTATTTAAGCACTGGAGGTCAAATGTGTGGAGTGTCAGAGGGGGACGAAAAAGACACATAATGTGTACAATATTTACAGTAATCAATTATGGTGGACATAGGTAGTATTCTAGGAAGTGTAAGGTAATTAGCAATGCTGAAAACATCACTTAAATACCAAAGAATCCTAAGTGCAGCAGCACTCTTATAGAGAGGAGAGAGTTTAAGATGGACCATTACATGTGCATAGCTGGTTGGTGAAAAGGTAAGATTTAAGGAGCTGTTTTTAATGTTATAATGATATAATGTTGAGGTTCACACTTTCACAATGTGCTTTTCTTGCAATGACTGATTACCTCTGATTTTTTTTTCCGATTTTATTAAAACTTTTATGAATGCAGTTTGCATATCTTGCTCTGGGTCTACATTATAATCTTGACTGTTTAATGGATCGAATACATAAACATCGAACTTTATGCATCGAACCATTAAACAATCGAAATGTAATAAAAAAAAATTCTAAACAAAAAAAAAAACTAATGGGTGTAGGCAGGGAGGCATGCCCCCATGCACTCCCCACACCCCCACTACTTAAATATACCAACTCCGAGATCGCACTACAGTGCAGGAAAGGGAAATCTTTCCTTTCTGCTCCATACTACATTAAAGTACAATCTCGGAGTTGGTATATTTAAGTAGCAGGGGGTGTGGGGGGTGCAGGGGGCCACGCTTAAACCCGTTAGGGAAAGCATTTGAAGTTTCCAATTTTTTTTTTATTTTCGAAGTTAAGGAACTTCGATAATATGGTGTCGACCATATTGTATTCGATGTTCCGTAGCTTCGTGATTATACTATAGACCCCTTGCTCTAATCTGACTAACAATGCCTAATTACAACAGATATGCACATTGCCTTTTACAGTTGGAACAATAAGAGATGCTCATTTGTTTTGCAGAACCAGTAATACCTTCTTTCTGAGTCCTTACAACTTCCTTATTCACTCTTTTCCTTCCGTGCAAAATGTTAACAGTCTGCTTTTGCAAACTACGGTGTAACATACTGATTAATTAAAATGGGCTATGTTCCTTGCCCCTGAAGAAGTCTTTATAATGATAACAAAAAATGTGCTTAGTCCAATAATGTTCTGTTCATTTTGATATTTCTGTTCTCTTTTTTCTATAGCACACGGTAGCTATTATTTCACACAGCACAGTCATCCTCTCACTTGTGTATACATTAAGGTTTGCACAAATCTTTGTAACAATTTCTAGGCAAACAATGTGCAAAATATTCTTCAGGTATAAAAGATACTATTGCATCTTCATATATTTAAACTTCTATTGTTTTATCTTTTAAAACAACTATAGAAATAAATGATTTTTTTCTTTCTCAGAACTCAGCAAAAACATTGGCAATTCAGTCATTTTATACTTATCATTCAAACTACATTTGTGGTGCTATTTATAGTTATTGCACTTAGGCATACTGAGAATTTGAAAATCTTTTCATTATCTTATGCAATTAAAGTAGCTTTCTTGCCTTCGTACGATTCATAGTAACTTTTTTATGTGCAGCAATACCATGCACAAAAATCTTATAAAAAGCAAAGTTGTGCCTTTTCTATCTACTTTGCGCTCCAAGAAGATGCATAGTGTAGCTCCTAGCTTAGCTGTTTTCCATTGTGAGCTGCTTTGTTTTCGACATACCAAAAATGCTGGTGCTCAGCAGCACCCTCCAGCTGAAAAGGAGAAGATTTAAATAAAGTTTAACTGATTTAACTTTGCTGACCAAGAAAGTCTTGATAGGTTTAGACTGAGAGGGATACTGCACAGGCTTTAGTGAGTTTGTATCACCCACAGATGAGGACTGCGGGGATGAGTGGGCTTCCTCTAACTGTGGATATCAGGGTATGTGTAGTCCTCATTATACCTGTCACAGGAACTTCCAGAAACAAACTGGGGACAGGAAATTAAGCATTTCTAGAATGCATACAGTGCCATGTGATAAAAGACCACCAGTACAGATTATTTCACTCTATAGTGTTCCTCTTTTAAAATGCAATTGATGGACACATAATCATTTATTCCCTGTGGGGCAGCTAATTTCAGTAGCCAAAAAAGTTCTTTTTCAAATAAATTATTTTGCCAATCACCCCCTCCCCCATCCTAGTATTGAACCTTCTCTAACATAACCAAGAGAAACTTATTAAAATTTGGCAAGCAGTACTGTGTTTTGCAATGTGCAGAAAGAAAACATACACTGTGTGGAAAGGACAGAGGAGGTGGAGTCTGCATCTATGTTAACAAATGATGGTGCAGCAACTGTGAAATCATACTATCACACTGCTGCGAGAACTTGGAGTTCTTGTCAATTAAATGTAGACCTTTTTACTTGCCCAGGGAGCTGAATGGGGTAAGGGTAACAGTGATGTATATCCCACCTAGTGCTTATACCACTGAAGCACTAAATAAACTATGCAATCACATGGGTGAGCTGCAGAGCAAATATCCTGACTTTGTACACGTGACAGCTGGTGCTAAGTGACACTAAACAGTTTCTACAAGATCTATATGGATTCATGGAAGGGCATGATCGAATACGTGATTACATGTTAGTCACCTTGGCTGTGGTATCCATGTTTACAACAAAACCTAACACTGAAGGGGTAGAATATTTACGAAGGTACCTGAACGATTAGAGTGAATATGAACACAGATTGATAGAAATGGTTTGTGATTTTATGGATGTGATACTTAATAATACTATATTTGTCTTTGACAACTGCTATTACAAACAGAAGCATGGTGTGGCAAAGGGGGCATGCTGTGCGAACAGTTACACCAATGCAGTAATGGCACAGTGGGAGTTGGAGGAGGTGTTTGGAATGGAGCTATACTTACAGAATGTGCTTTTCTATCGTCACTTTGTTAATGATGTTTTTTGCTATGGGGAGGTACCTCAGAGGATTTACAACAATTTGTTTTAAATTGCATGAATCTAATGCCTTTCTGAGATTGACATATAAATGGTCATGGAAATCCATGGAATTTCTTGATGTATTAATAAATAAATGTTTATTAATGATTATACACTGACCACTTGTTTGTTTAGAAAGGAGTGCTATAGAAATTCAATACTTCATAGGAACAGTATGCACCCTAGAAGGGTATTTAATAACATAATAAAAAGGTCAAGGTATGAGAGTTTCTCTGTTACATAATATCAATCTGGATTACAAGGGGGGGCATGAAACACTTAGAGAGTCTTTGAGGCTTAAAGGCTATAGTGATAGTGAAATGAATCTTATTTTGATAGATGATTCTATGAGGAAAGGGTGAGCTAAACCAAATTTCTCTTCTCCTCATGATTCAGTTGTAGCTATAGAAGGGACTGAAAGGTTGCATGATTCCATAGGAAAAGTTAAAGTTTCAATGGCTTATACAAGTAACGTTGATTCAGTAAAAAGGTATTTCAAAACAACTGGCACCTTTTAATGATGAATGACAAGATCAGTAGAGTGGTAGGGGACATTCTTATGTTTGGATATAGGAAGTGTAAGTCGCTTAAAATGATGTTATGCTATCCAGATAAAGGCAAGATAGCATGTGATAAACAATATGGAACATATCCATGTGGTTCCTGTAATTTCTGTGGTTTGATATATAGTGATACCACCTTTATGCATCCAGACTTCAAAAGAAGGTATACATTTAGTGTAAGGGCAGCTTGTATTACAAAGCATTTAGTGTATCTAGCACAGTGTGAATGTTGTAAAAAATTCTATGTTGGGAAGACAGATCGCACCCTTAAAGAGCGCATAAGGGAACATTTATACAGCATAAGAACAGGGAATAGTACAAATGCACTTGCTAGATATGTGGCAGCTAGTGATTGTGTTCATCACTTTAGGTTTAAAGTTATACAAATGCTGCAAGTAGGTCCTAAAATGGGAAATATTGAAAATAGGACTAGTGAAGTGGAACTTAAATGGATCTTTAAGTTGAGAGCTGATAAAGGATCAGGTTTGAATAGTACGGTTTCTATTAAACCGCTACTTGATAAGAGGGGAATCACCGAGATAGAATATGTTTTGCCATCCGGCTTGGTTCAACTTATAGGGCACCATGTTTAGTTTTAACTTTTTGACTGTAGCATATACATTGAAAGACGAGTTTCTCCTTTAACATATGATGTCATCTGAAAAGCAATTGAAAGTAATTGATATATGTAAATGAATACTGGTGTAGAATATACTACTGGTCAATTTTAATTGTTTTAATTGATCATATGACTATATAAAGTGTATGGCTGTGTGTTTTATTATTATTACGGTCTGATGAAGCCAATCTTTACTTGGTGAAAGCGCTTACTGACTTGCAAGTATTTTATTAAAAGTATTTAATCTATCTACGAGTCTTGGTGGATATTTTATGTGTGCCATGCTTCCTGCTGCAATACTGTGTTTTGTTTTACTTTGACATCTATCATGAGTTGGGGGATCACCGTCATCCCCCCAGTCTGGTCAAAAATACTGGCACAAGTCTGACGACCTGCAGTTGTGGTGAAGGGGCCATCTGGCCAGGTCAATTTCAGAGGACAAAGAGATAAGGCAAGAGTTTTATAGTAAATGCTCTTTTTTTATTTCTTATACAGTATGTTGCAATATATATATATGTATATATAAATATATATATATATATATATATATATATATATATATATATATATATATATATATATATCCATACATATATGCATACAGTATGTGCGATATATACATATATATATATATATATATATATATATATATATATATATAAAAAACACATATCTATGTTTTCACAATCCATAGCACAGAGATACATTTGAGGAATATACTACTACATCACTGTCTCACTAGCCTGTGAATGTAAAGATTAAAATGATAAAACTGATTACAATGAGATGTTCATGAAGTTACCAGTGATTTAGCTCAAAATGTCCTTCAACATTAAGGGTCTGGTTGTAGAGTTAGTAATCTTTATGTTATTGCAAACTCACCAGGCTCCAACACAACCTCTTTATGGCTGCACCCATAACACTAAGTAAAGTTGCTAAGCGCTTCTCCAAAGGAATATTGTTCAACTCAAAAAACTGTTCAATTGTTTCTATATATGCAGAACAAGAACATCAAGAGTTGAAATTCTTTGATTCTTTCTAAATGAGTTGTGAACATGTCATTCATTACATACTGCATGCTTTGAAGAAATTCACATGTACACTACAGCATGAAGCCATTTTAGAAATAAACATAAAGACCAACTGTTGCATGTGTGAACTGTCAGATTATATTGGGGCACACAGGTTCACTTTTATGTAGCTAAGTGGTACTGTATGTATTACTCAACACGCCACAATATACTTTACGGAACAGTCAGGGAAACTAAGAGAAACTTATTTGTTTGAAAGGTGCAAGTTCTCCTCCGTCCCATTTCTGCTATTTGAAAATTATAAATCTGAAAAAAAAATCCTTCTCCAAGAATGCAAGAGACTTTTGAATAGGATAAGTAGTAGGAATGTGGAGAAACAGTAAGTTTCTCTCCTTGGAAAAACAAATTTACAGGTTCAACTTTCTACTGTGATTTGTGAAGTTCAGCGCATGTGGTATTAAATAAATATCCCAGCATGTCAATCTGTGAAATCTGTGAAATGTAAGAAATATGTAAGAGACACACAAAATATGGATTAATTTAGGTGAAAACCAGGAATATGGCAAGAAAGAACAATTGGAAGTCTGTATAAAAGCATTTCAGGATGACAGATGCCAGATTAAGTAAATTATGCCAAAGTCAATGACTTGATAGTTTAGAATCGTTTTAGTATGGCTGAGCTTTATAAACAATCTCTAAAAAAATGCATTTTTGCCTTTTAAAGGCCATTGTGTTTTACTGACTCCTGCCACAATAGCATAAAATGGCTTGCTATATGTATTTTGAAGGTTTGGCACAGCCACTGAAGTATTCAACATTTTCTATTTTTTACTCTAAATTTTAGATAAGCACATAAATGCAGATATTTTGCAAAGGCTTTTCAATAAGACCCTGGAAAGCAGAAATGTGGCTGTGGATTGAAGGAAGATTAACAGTGGGACAAGAAATTATAGCAACATCATTTTAACTGCAAAGCAGAAAGGTGATGGATAGGTTTTCATGGGGCAGACTGCTCATTTATAGGACTAACACAAAATATTATGACTGGATATGCAATGATTATCAAACATGACAGGATGTCAAGAAATTGACCTCGACTGCAAAGCTCAAGGGGTGAATCTTGGCATCCATGTTGGGAACACATAATAAAAGGTTATGATCAGTGATCCAATCATAACTCTTTGCAGTACATGTATCTTTATCTACTCCCTGTACTACTGGTTACAGAGGACAAAACAATCAAACAACAAAACAAAATGTGCAAGCATGAAGTGTTTCACTGGCTTTCAGTCTTTGAAAGCTGGCAAAGATCTTACAGCTGGCAATCAGACAGTAGCCAGCGACAAACTGCCCCTCTGTAGACCTGACAGCTTTAAAAGAATGTTCAACACTTCATTCGACAACACTTGTCTTTGTCAAAGTGAAATTAGAATAACTTCAAAAACTGTTTTACTTTATGCTGCTGTACTTTCCAGGTCTACACAGTCTGCTGTTAGTCTGTAATGTAAGACCCGATCTTAACAGTGCTTTGATGTGTTTAACAAAGTTTCAAAGCTCAAACCATTTACCTTAGTTACAGGTGACAAGAGCCTGGATCCTCTGCACCAACTACTATTAGCTACAGTGCAGTTTGAAGAAATTGTGAGTTTCAGTACATTTTCAAGGAATTGTGAGCTTCAGTACATTTTCAAGGAATTTTGAGCTTTAGTGCATCTTCAAGGAACTGTGAGCTTCAAGGGAAGAGAAGTTTACTGCTGTTCATGCTAAGTCTGTTTCTGATGTGCAACTGTTTTGTTTGGCAAATGGTCAGCATTGTTTGTGCTACAGAACTTGAAAGCAGTGTCAGTAGCACAACAGGTAATATACTTGCTTTTAATGCAGAAGTCTGTGGGATCTACTCCTACTCCATATAGATGGATTATTGATACTGTGTTATACTTTAAGAGTAGGGTAGTATGCTGCAGCTCTAAGTGTGTCCTCCTTTGGATGAGATGTCATACAGCTATGAACCTGTTGTCAATTTGCCATCTATTCCCTATTGCAATACTGGCAGCTTACCATTTTTTTTTAACTTAACTTAAACAATTTCTTCTTCAAGATTGGCAAACACTGAATTTTAGGTGAAACACTTAAATATAAATTGGTTGCTAGTAAGAACCTCTTCATTAGTTACACTTTTCTTTAATGTGGAATTATTCAGATGACTTACTTCTGCAGATATTGTGCATATTGACTGATACTGGTGGATTGTAATGATAGAAATTTGGCTGAGATGTTCTGAAATGGGCAGTTTTGTCATTTTGTGTTTTGTTTCACTGCTTACTAGAAAAATGTTCAAAACTACGAATTTAAAACACATTATAAGAAGTGGTGCTGTATTATACAAAGCATATAATTTAATACAATCAGGAAGATGAATCAAAAAACACGTGTATGTTTGCATGGTCCTTAAATGTGTGGAAGGGATCTATGGTTTGAAAACAGCCCAAAGGTAAATGTAATCTGCCACTGGCCAGATGCCTTTTCTTTGAAAATGGGTTTCAATGCCATTTCAATTAATGTGAGTTTAAAGAGCAGATAAGTTTACTGTTCATGTTAAGCCTGTTTTTATTGTGAGACTATTGTTTTGTACAGCAAATGTCTAACTATGTTTGTGGTATAAAATATGAAATAAAAGTTTTAAATTAAATCCAAATACCTGTAGTCATTGCAGAAGTAAAGAAGAAATAGTATGCACACTGACATGTTTGAACAGTGTTTATTGTAAATGGGGAGATATAGCCAAGTAATAGGACACTCGAATAATTGTGGAGGGGTTGGGGGGACCCCGATCCATTACTCTGCCTAGGACTCCATTTGATAATGATCCAGTTCTGGTAGGAGACCATTTTCAATGGAGGCTGGGGGAGGAAATCTCCAAAGTATTACAAAATAGTTTAAGAACTATAATTTTACTGTCTTCAAGTAATACATAAAACATCTAAAGTTTAAATAATTACACTAAACTAGACAATATGAAAACATTGGTTAAGAATACATACAAGTTATATGACAATGATTTAATATTTACAGACGTTTTAGCCTGTTTATAGAGACATTAAAAGTAAGTTAGTACTATATAAACAGGAATTGTAATATGAAGTGAGAGAAAAGCAGTGTGGTAAATTTAGAGATAAAGCCAGGGGAGAAAATTGATAGAAGTAAGGAAGTGAGTAAATAAGAAAGAATAAGGAGTTATAAGGTATGAATAGGTATTTATCCACATGTAGGAGTATAGCTTATCTTGGTGTTGAGCACAAAAAGAGCCAGCTTTTGGCTAGGAAGTTTCTCAGAATGGTTTTGAAGACTGGGAGGGATAGTTTTGACCTGATGGATACAGGTAAGGAGTTCAAGGCCTTAGCAACATGGCTCCAGTATAGACAACACTCAACAGATTTGATAGATTTGTAAACAGACAGGAGTTTTTGGTCACTGGATTATAATGACTAACTGGGAACATAGTTGTGAAGAATATTATTTAGCACTGGACAAACCGATGGACGCTGGATACTTTTACAGATGATAAGATGATAAGAAACTGTGTATATGTTAGTTGATGGGGGAGTTTTAACCAGTTTAGGCTGTTTAGTACTATAGAGTGGTGGGTTCTAAAATGGGTAATTGCTGCAAATTTAGCAACTTTGTTATAACATTGCTCAGGGCTTTATTTTTCAAATGCCTGAAGGTTAGTGAGGATGGGAGTTCCATAAAATGTGTAGGGAGGAGATAAAGTCGCAAGTGTAGTTTTAGTTGCATTGGTGAGAAAGTTTTTGGTTTTGTAAAGCATCCCTAATTTTTGATGCAATTTTTCTGATACAATTTTGTATATCCAAGTGGAATTTAGAATTATTATCCCTAATAATTTGCTATGAGAGTGACTTTAATGGTTGTATTAAAAAGACAGAGTAGTTTAAATTTTGATTTTTCATGACAGAGGGATTTGGGGGGAAAGTAGTGGTTTATTTACTTACTTTAATGGTTGAGCATGAGGTGTGAGTTACAAAGTCATGTTTCAGTGACTGTTAAGGCTTCCTGAATAATTTTTCAGAGGTGTGCCATGTTATCAGATGCACAAATGTGTGTGGAATTATCTGCATACTGCATTAGGGAGGCCTGTTGTGTAGATATGTGGAGGGTGTTTGTGAGAATGTTAAAGAGGAGGGGACAAAGAACACAGCCGTGTGGTACACCAATAGTGAGTGATCATGTCAGAGGCTAGGTTAAGTCCCTGGAGTGAGTGACCCTCATGCAGTTTGATTTATGAATGTGTAGCATTTCCATCAGAGCCAAGTTAGAGACTGCCCTGTAAGCCAGGCACAGGTCATCCCTTAGCAACCTGTAGGAGACAGACTATAGTGAAAGGGCTTTCAGTTTTTCTATGTAAGACTTATTTTGTGTACCCTGTAATTTCTTGGTGAGAAACCTCTGTGGTCTTTCTTGTTGCAAGTGTCTGGTAAGACATATGCAAAAGGGAGTATTGTACTCAATTACTGGTCTAACAAGGGACAAGTATAATGGAATTATAACATCCTTAGATCGAGATGTGATGCTTTTACTTATAAGATGTGCCACACGGAAGGATTTTCCTTACTACTGTGGATACGTGATGGTCAAAGTTCAGATCACTACCAACCTGAATACGCAGATCACATACCCCTATGTCTACTCTTAGGGCGGTAATGTCTATGATGTAATCAGCAGGGATGTCAGCTTTCCCATCGGGAATAACAATGCATTTTTCACATTTAGCTTTAATCTATGGTTTTGGTGCCAATCATTTATCTACGTTAACCCTGCCTGCTGTATATTAACATCATTAGGTGACTCAATGATTGCCCCCAATTTGCAATCATCTGCGAACTTGGTCAGCCACAGGCTGCCCAAGTTTGCCCGAATGTCTGAGAAATAAATTCCAAACAGTAAGGGGCCCAGCACAGAACCCTGTAGTATGTCACTGTTGACTGGTCTTTGCTAGAGGTGAAGTACCCACTTTAACAGTATGTGTCCTGTTGGTGAGCCAGTTGGCTACCCATCTGGTAATGGAGAGGTAACTCCCAAATGTTTCTCTGTAATACCTGAGTGTGTGATTGTGCCAAATGCCTTGGCTAGGTCAAGATAAGCAGTATGTATTGTCCTTCCCTCATCCAGAACCTTGGTGACTTTCTTGAAGAAGTCAGCCATGTTTAACAGGCATGATCTACCTTTAATGAATTCAAACTGGGTTGAGTCCAGAGTTTGAAGATTACCCATGTCCTTGTTAACAGGGTCCACGATGATTCTTTCCATGGTCTTGCAGATGAGACTAGTCAAGCTTAGGGGCCTGTAATTCCCAGGGTTGGTTGATGGTCCCCCTTTGTGCAGAGGGATTACTGTTGCTGTCCTCCATTCTGCCAGAACATAGCCAGTTCACAGGCTGTGGTTAAACAGGGATCCAAGTGGGTCTACTAGGTCATGTTCTAAGTTGTTTAAAAGGCAATCTGGGATGTTGTCCCATTGATGCTGTGGTTTTGGCCTTGAAGAGTGCCAAGATGACCTGCTCTCTTATGACAATAGGCTGAGGAATGGTGGCAACTATACTTTGTGGGATAACTGGAGGGGACAGTGGGTTGAAGTTTGCTCCAAAACTGTCAACTAGCAGGTTGGTTATTACATCTGGTTGAATATGAGTGGTGCCATCCACAATGAGCACATAGCTGGGTATTCCCTTTTAGATTCTGGATGTAGTTAAAGAATGCCTTGTGATTATCCTTGGCTAGGGAGGTTATTTTTACCTTGCAATTAACTTTGGGGGTCTTGACAAGATCTCTAATTTGATTGGTTAAGCTAGAGAGGGATTTCTTCCTCTGGTGAGCCAGCTCCCTCTTGTTCTTGGACTTTAGTTTCTTTCTCTTGTTGTATAGTCTGTTTACACTAGGGGTCCACCAGGGTGACTTGTTTTTTTGGCAAGACCTGGTTTTAATCCCATCAGGTACAGCCGATTCTATACAACTGCTTATGAAGTTACACAGGGCATTGGTGTACACCTCTGCATAGGAGTCCATGTATTATCTGCGTTCAAGAGGGCACTGAAACTTCTTATACCGTCACTTAGTAGAAAGTAATTTGTCTTTGAAATTTGAGGTTGATAGGGTATCTGGTTTTATCATTATATCAAACGAGACTGATTTATGGTCCAATCTTACCAAGGAGGACATCACATGGGAGGAGTGTACTTCTCCCCCATGTTAGTGAGTACTATGTCCAGGATATTTGAGCCTCTTGTGGGTGTGCTGATTAGCTGTTCCGCAGTATTTCCATTGTCAAAGTTCAAGAACCTCTGAGCCAGCATGTTTGTGATCATGCATGTTTCCCAGTCAATGGTAGGATAACTAAAATCACCCACGAGTAAGGTGTTAGGTTGTATGGCAAGTGACTCCAGTAAGTCCAGGTCTGTGGTATGCTTTTCCTGTTTCATGCGGGGGGATTTATAGTTAGGTATGATGTGGTAGGGGGCTTTGGAGTAGCTCAAGAAAGTCATACTGTTTGAATAGTCTAGAGTTGTATTTACCCTTAATGAAGATGGATACACCTCCTCCTTTGGTTCTTTCATGTTAAGTTTGTGGTCTGAACAAATGGAACACATGGTAGCCCTGCACAGCCAGGGTGCTTTCTATGCCTTTGAGCCATGCCTCAGTGACTACACAGACTTCAGCATCTCCCAAAGTAAGGAGTGCTGTCAGGAAGTCCAGTTTCTTGTTTAGATTCTTAGCATTAAGCAACAGTACCTTGAGTTAACTAGAGAGGATTTTGTTATGTTGGGAGATTGGTTATGTTGACACTGCCTAAAAAAGGGAAAATGTGGTGGCTAATGCCTTTGCCAGTATCTGAAAACCTGAATCTTGTTGTGGTGTATTTGCTAGTGTCTTATACTAGGATCCAGTCTAATAGGGGATTATGATGTCTTGCTAAAATGTGTGGGGCTATTAATTAGTTGTGTGAAACCATATAAGTTCATGGTAGATATAGGGGAGTTAGAGTTTATGTCCATCCAATTGACATTCATATCACCTAGTAGTATTTTTTGTTTCATAGTTTCATAGTTTCACAGTTTAGTACTAGGCTATCTGCCCTGGGGCATTTGTAAGCCTAGCCATAGTGATGTGGCTTTCGCCACCCCATGAAATGGTACAAAAATGCACAGAATAGATTTAGAATACTGTGCCTCTGTCTAGTAGTGACACAGTGAAGGTCCCCTTATATAATAGACTTAGTTTACTGTGCCCCTGTCTAGTAGTGACACAGATGTGACCCCTGGGGTAAACTTACGATCTCCCATCCACTCATCAAGATTTCTCTTGAAGAGAGTCAGTGAGGGGCTCTGTCTAACATGAACTGGGATCTTGTTCCAGAGCATGGGAAGCCTCTGGGTTATGAATCTATCCCTCCAGCATGTCCTAATCATACTTGTACCGAGGTTTAAGTCTTTAGCTCTTGTGGTTCTGATGGATTTGGATTTTTTGAGGTGGAGAATGTCCATCAATTTCTGATTGGACATGGCCTTGTACGTCAGGCAGAGATCACCTCTGAGCAGGCGGTATATTACTGAATAGAGCTGGAGTTTCTTTAGTCTGGCAGAATAAGACATATGTTGGAGACCTTTGATCCTCTTGGTGAGGTACTTTTGTGGTCTCTCTAGCTGTTGCAAATGCCGGGTGAGGTACATACCAAATGGGGCATTATACTCAATCATGGGTCTGATGAGGGAGGAGTATAGGGGTACAATGACATCCTTGGATCTGGATGTGAATCTCTTCATGATAAGGTGTGCAAGGTAGAATGTTTTTCTAACCACTTTGGCAACGTGGGTGTCAAATGAGAGGTCGCTGTTGACTTGGGTCCCTAGGTCTCTGATTACTTTTTCCGTACTCAGTGGGTTGCTGTCTATGTGATAATTTGTGGGTACTTTGTTTTTCCCAAAGGGGATGACTATACATTTTTTGGCATTTAGTTTAAGGCCATGACTCCGGCACCAGTTGTCCGTTTCTGTGAGGCCTTTTTGTAGGATGTATGTGTCCGCTGATGTATCGACTATGGCACCTAGTTTGCAGTCATCTGCAAACTTTGTCAGCCACAACTCTCCCATGTTTGCTTTAACATCTGAGAAATAAATGCCGAACAAGAGGGGTCCCAGGACAGATCCCTGTGGGACACCACTTGTGACTGGCTTTGAGTCTGACATTGCTCCAGAGATTTTAACTTTATGGGTTCTGTCCTTTAGCCAGTTTGCAACCCATCTAGTGATGTAAGGGTTTACGTTTAAGCTGTTGAGCTTATCTATGATGCCTGAGTGGTGTATTGTGTCGAAGGCCTTAGCCAAGTCCAGGTAGGCTGTATGGACTGCTTTGCCCTCGTCAATGGCTCTAGTGACTGTTTCGAAAAAGTCAACCAGGTTCAAAAGGCAGGATCTGCCTTTCATAAAGCCGAACTGGGTGGGGTCAAGTGTCTGTAGGTCCCCAATGTCTCTGTTTATGAGTTCCATGATGATTCTTTCTATAGCTTTGCAGACTAGGCTGGTTAAGCTTATGGGATGGTAGTTCCCAGGGTCTGTAGAGGTACCCCCTTTGTGGAGTGGGACCACTGTTGCTGTACGCCAGTGTTCAGGTACATATCCTGTAGTAAGGCTAAGGTTAAATAGCATTTTTATGTGCGGGTTTAGCTCCTCTTGGAATTCACATAGCACGCAACCTGGGATACTGTCAGGTCCCATTGATGCTGTGTTTTTAGCTTTGTTGAGGGTGGCTCTCACTTGAACATCTGAGATGACAGGGAGATTACATTCAGCTGGGATAAGTATTTCTTCTTTTGGGGGTGAGGGAGGGGAGAAATTTGCACTGAACCTGTCAGCCAGAATGTTGGCAATATCTGTGGGTTCAGTGTACTTTTTGTTGTTGTGAACTAACTCTGAGCATATCTGTGGGTTTCCGCCCAGGTTTCTAACATAGCTGAAGAAGGCTTTGTGGTTATCTTTAGTGTCCTTAGCGATTTTTCTCTCAAAGTTGGCCTTGGATGTTTTTATAAGAGAACGTAGTTTTTTGCTAGTGCTGATCAGAGATGTCTTCCCTTTATGGGATTTTGCTCTGTCGTGCAGTAGCTTCCTTCTTTTGTTATACAATTTGTTAATGGCTGAGGTCCACCAGACAGGATGCTTGCCTTTGGTGGAGAGGGACTTGGATTTATTTGGGATTGCATGATCCATGCATTCTTGGAGATGTCCATAGAAAGCATTTGTGAAGGATTCGGCATTTTGGGATGTGGTATCCACTGGCCCAGTGGGCTTAAAGGATACCATCTCAGTCTTAAGAAGAGTGAAGTCTGCTTTTGAGAAGTTTTTCACTGTGGTCTTTTGTGCTGGGGGTGGAGGTGGGATATGTATATCCAGGGTGATTAGTTTGTGGTCAGATCTCACTAGTGAGGGGTATACCTCCGGTGTGGAGCATTTTGTCCCCATGTTTGTGATGATCAGGTCTAGTATATTATCTCCCCTAGTGGGACAGGTGACTAGTTGTTCCAGTGCATTTGAATTTATGAATTCCAGGAACCTTTGGGCTAGAGTGTTAGGGCTAGAATAATGTACCCAAGCTATGTTTGGGTAGTTGAAGTCTCCCAGTATGATGGTATTTTGTGATACATTCATATCCTCCAATGTCTTCAGGAAGGTTGAGTGTGGTTCCTGAGATTGGGAGGGTGGTCTGTAACATGCTACCAGTTGTATAGCAGTTTTGCCTATGGTTAGTTGCACCTGTATGGTCTCCGATGCTTCATGTGTTGCTACTAATCTGGAGGTGTGGGTGTCTTTGATGAATATTGACACTCCCCCTCCCTTTGTGGTTCGGCCCAGGTTTTGGGGCCGAAAAGCATGATACGAGGTATAGCCTGGTAGCGCTGGGGTGCTCTCAGGAGCCTTGAACCAGGTTTCAGTCACTGCACAGACGTCGATGTTCTCCATACTGAGGAGTGCATCGAGTGCCTGCATCTTGAGATTTAGACTTCTGGTGTTGAGCAGCATTACCCTTAGTTTTTTTCCATTTTTGTTTTCTAAGGAGGTGGGTTTGTCTTTTGAGCCTTGCCTAAAAAAGGCACTATGGGGGTGGCAAGAGCCTTAGCCAATATCCGGAAGCCCAGTGGTGACAGGTGCAAGCCGTCCCTTGTGAAGCAGCGTGGCTTGTCCAACATGTCATCCCAGGCAGACAGACATTGGATACCCTTAGAATGACACCAGTACTTGAGCCAATTATGAAAGCTGATCATCTTGTCTTTGTATTGTGGCATCATTCTTGGTGAGGGCAAGATTCTGCTCAGGGTCAGGGTCATACCAGCCTGGGCTACATAATCAGAGAGCTCCTCTATGTCTCTTTTCATGTAGTCCAGGGAGGTATGTCTCAGGTCATTCATGCCAGCATGGACAATGACGGAGTCATATTTGTACTTGCTTTGGAGTGACCTGAGTGCGTGTGTTATGTGGCGGATCCTAGCTCCCGATAGGCAGCTCACAGTCACCCTCTCCTTGTTCAGCCCGGTAAGCGGGACATCAGTGTGTCTGACTATAGAGTCACCTATTACTAGTGTATCAGGCATGGTGTTTGGCCTTAAGGGCTGTGATTGATTGACACACTGATTTACTGAAGTATGTGTTGCATGTGTTTTGTTTTGAGGTGGTGGATTTTTGGATGTCTGCTTTGGGAACCTCTGTTGTTTTGGTAAGTTTTTTATTAGAGCCTCCAAGTATGTCTTTGTGTTTTTATGTGTTTGGTTTGTAGTTGTGGTAGGTCTATGTGGGACTGGGTTTGTTGTGTGTGTGGTTACCATCTCCTCCTGTCTGGTCATGCCAGCCCTGAGTTGAGAGAGTTCAGCCTCCAGTTTGGCTATATAGTTGCATCTCTCACATGTATTTGTGTTTGTTGGAAGGAGGAGAGGGTTGTCTGTGTACATGAGACAATTGTAGCATTGTCTCAAGATACCCAGATTAACCAGCTGAACTGGACAGGATGCCAGTAATCTACCACTCGACATGCCAGAATAGTATAAGGGAGTGCTGTGCCTTTAAGGGAAGTGGATATTCACAGGGGTGGTAGATGGATGTAATGCTTACTTAGTACGAGAGTGCTGACTTAGTAGAGAAGTTTCGAGAACAAGTGCTAGGCTTATAATATAGCGAGTAGTCTGATTATACTAAGAGTAGAGCTTCCTTAAGGGAAAATTTGAAGAGCAGACTTGGCAGAGCCAGAAGAAGTTTAACCTTGTTTAACCGGCGCTGTGCTATGCGCACAACCACGCAAAAACGCCCAGAGGCGGATTTTAAACAGGGAACTTCAAAAGAGCTAGAAATGGTCCAAAACAACCAATTACTACAGCTCTTGTGCTGAGGTCACTTCCTACAGGGACAGGTAGGCTGCTCAAGGCTCCCCACTCCCACTGGTGAGCAAAGAAACTTCCTTCTATCCAAGTAAGGTAATGGACAACACAGGAACTACACCACAGCCCAGAATACAGTAATGCCTGTAAACTGGTCTAAACTAGTCGAGGAGAGTCGGGAAAACAAGGATTATTTTTTTGTTTTTAGATAGAAACACACAGAAAATGCAGAAACAGTAAAAAATCAGTTACACAGGCTAGCACACTTTAGTGGGCAGCCTCAACAGTTAAATTAAACAAACAAACAAACTTTCGATCAAATTCGACTAAAAAGTAACTTTAAGTGCAGATATTGAAATAATGCAGCAAACAGCTAAAAAAACAGTTTAAGCTTGTTTAGGGTAAGCTAGAGAAGCAATTTCAAGTAAAAAAACAGCAAAGATACTTAAATCCAGAAAGTAGTCGCTTTTCTGAGTTCTCTGTAGC
>NC_056733.1:393847601-393977601 GCF_019279795.1 Protopterus annectens
AATTAGAACATGTATATTTAAGTTAACTGATTCACACATTACTTCAAACACACTCGCATGTGGATCTCCATTTATGCTTGGACTCACTCTGGCTGAAAGTACAAAGTGGCACTGTTCTCGCATGTGCTCAGTACTTACATGCACGTGCTATCTGGCTACAGTGGCTCAAAGGGAACATTACACATAATGATCTACAATACACATGATGGTTTGCTTTTAGAATGTTACCAACAGTGCCTACCCTTTGGATCACAGCTTTTTCTTTCACTGATTCGTCAACCTTCAGATCATATACCTTAAAATTGCAGACATACTACTAAACATTTGATACCACCAAAATATTTTTTTTGTAATAATGATAATAGTATTTAAAGCTGTTTTGCTGAGTGTGTTTACTCTTGGAAGGCAGTGTATGCTGAGGCATTAAGTATTTTAATAAATCTGGATTTTATTTCTCCTTGTCAGTGGCCTGTTTTTGGTGGTATTTTTATACTACTAAACATTATTGACAATTTTGCACTGCATATACTCACTACACCATTTTCATTAAAAAAATTACATTCTGGAAAATTGTACTTTTATATCATGCGAACCTCCCTCAGTGACACTGAAACAGTAGCTGATGGTGACTTCAAAGTATTTGCAGAGGGATGCAAGCAGCAACAGAATATGTGGTACTAAATGGAATAGTATATGGATCCACTACAACAGGTCAATGACCATTACAAGTGATCAAACAACAAACAGGGTCAGTCACTCTCATCCACAGGCTACTTCAGTACCCAGTCATTTTAGCCACTTTGTGGATTATATACCTTGCTACAAGCAAAGAGGCCAGCTTTAGTTGAACTGAAGTCCTAGACAAACTACCTCTTCTCCCCCCCAATGCATATTGTTCTTCCCTGCCTTCCACAATGCCTCTCTCCTGTGCTACCCCACATCCAAGCCTCAGACTGATTACATTATCATTTTTCAGTTTGTCTTGCTTATTAATTTTTTCCTTCAAACTTTTTAATACACAGTAACTTTTCAAGAGACCACTGTAATAAGTGTGAAAGAAGTGCATCAAGTGTCAGCTTAATAGTGGACGGTGGCAAACGAATCAGTGCCACACAATGCTATATTTGACAAATGAAGGCACTTTCAGTTCTGAACTCTCGCTTAAGAACCTTGCCATTAACTTACAAAGTTGCTAGAACAACATACTTTGCAATAGCATGCTTTTTCTGAAGACTATTAAGTCTGAAACTCAGAGGTTTCCCATTATTTACTGACTGCAATCTTTACTGACGCGCCAAAAATAAATAAATAAATAATTACAAATAAATAAATAAAAGTTTTGAGGAACACATAACAATATGAGCAATATGAGATAAAATAAGGCATTCTGTAAAATCTGTAGTTGTGAGCAACTATGCCCCCACACATGCATATATATACACATACATATATTATTATTACACACACACACACACACACACACACACACACACACACATGTGCACACACACATGTACTCACAACTATGAATTGCAGCCATGTGTAGGCCTCCAAGTGTACACCACATTGTTTTGATTTTAATAAGCAACCTGTATCCAATATGCCGATGACTCCACTCTGATCTGTACGGCCTCTTCCCTCTCCAACTTACAAACCTTAACCCAGAATACATTTCACACAGTTGAAAACTGGCTCACTAATCACCACTTGCTTTTAAACACAAATAAAACTAAATTACTCCTCTTCACCCCAACCAGTAGATCCACCCCCTCACCTTCTCCATAGCCTCCAACAATGGCTCCTTTATCACTCCTGAGAACCATACTAAGCTCCGAGGTGTAATAGTTGACAATAATCTCAAATTTGACCTGCATATCAATAAAACTATCAAAATCATTAATAAAAATCTTGGACTACTATATAGAAATAAATCCTTCCTATCCCCATTAGCTAGGACTGCTACTGTCCACTCCCACCTACTCTCAACCCTTCTCTATGCTTCCCCCATTCTCAACAATCTGAATAAAATGGAGCTAAATAAACTTACTCGCTGCTATAACCATATAGCTAGATTTGCCATGGGCTCTTCATACAGGACCCATCATTGCCTAAACCTTAAGCTCCTCGGATGGCTCGAACTACCCACATTAATCCAGTTTAACCAGCTCATTATCACCCACAAAATACTATAAAACCCGAAAACACTCCAGCTCTAACACATATCATAAAACCATATCATAACCTCAGACCACTCAGATCATCCAACAAATCTCTTGTCCAAATTCAAAAAGCATCTAATTCTGCTGGTGACTCCCTGTTTGCCAACTTCGTTGGAAAAACATGGAACTCTCTCCCAACTATTCTTACTCGGGAACCCTCGCTAAACCAGTTCAAAAAAGGCCTCAAACAATATCTTATGACACATTGGCTCTGTCCTTGTACCAACCCTGACTAACTCCTACCCTAACATCTGTCTTATGCAGGCCACTTCTATCTTGCTTCTTTACTGATATCAGCCACGTCTGTCTGATACACAGCAAAAGTCTTTATACTCCATCCCTAAGACCACAGAGTATGTAATTTTGTAAATAAGCTGTAAGTAACTTGTAAATAGTTTCTATTTCATTAAATGCTGCTCAACTACTCTAGCATATAACCCTGCTTCTACTATATTCAACATGTATTTTGTAATCACTCTCATTTTTATGTAATCCCCCTCTACGGGGCCACCTCTCTAAGTACTGTATAGATATTACCGTTTTTATTAGTTGAATTGTTTACTTTTGTAACCTGGAGCTTTTCTCACTGGGCCGCCACTGAATATGAACATGTATCCAGTCGGACTATCCCGGTCAACAAATGTAAAATAAAAATAAAATAAATAAAATAAAATAAAATGAATGATTGACTAAATGCATAGATAACAACTACACAGGTCTACAGCATCCCAGCTCATTCATGTCAGAATATAGTGTGCAACCAATTCAATCCCCCCAACATACCTTTTAACCATATAGACAGTTGCAAAGAAACAGGCTTTGCATAAGCATGCTTTTTCTGACAGCTATTAAGTCTGAAACTCAAATGTCTGCCATAATTAAAAGAGCAGTGTATATTCATTTCAAGAAGGAAAATTAAACACAAATATTACAAGGACCAGACCAGAAATCTTAGGTAAAATCAGAGGCATTTCTGCAAAGGCAGGGCCATTTGAAAGCAATTATATATGCTCCCACACACAGACACACCGATGCATCCATCAATTATAATCACTTGCATGACGTTAACTTCACTGTACACCCCAGAAATTTGATAGTGATCAAATGCATGAATAAATACATAAATAACTGATATACATAAATGTATCTTATTAGCTAACTACTGTCAGAATACAGTATGCAACCCTTTACAACCCCTAACCCTACATACTTCTCAACCTCCAAGTCCAAGTATTAGGTGAAAGGCAAGCTAAAATGGAAGACAAAGGACTAAAACAGGGACTGACATTGCCCTTATATATTCAGAAAGCTACTAGAATAATAAACTTTGTAATACCATGCCTTTTCTAAAGTTTACTAAGTCTGAAACTGAAATGTATGTCTCTTTACTAGCTGCAGTTTTTACCTATCTGCCAGAAAACCAACAAACACTACAAAGAACAGATCAAAACAGGAGACAAAATCATAGACATTCTGCAAAATCATCAACAGTTGATACATCTGTACCTCCTTCACACAATAAAATAAAACAAAAATCTTTACTTTCCTAAATATTGATGGCATGCATATTGTTAGCAAAAGATAGATACTTTCAAAAACCTCACTCCCAAATTCATATGTATTCATATCACATTGCCTTCCTTATCTGACTTTTATTAAGGCTGCCTGTGTCTGAGGTGGCATAAACCCATTAGAAACAGCTGTTCTCTGCTTCACACAGCAGTCCAGCGAGCCACTTTTGATCATCATTTCTGCCTTCTCCAAAAGACAACAGGAATTGTGATGCCAGGCTGTTTTAACATGACACAGTACATAGTGCTCCAACACAACACTTATGGAAAGCATTCATTCCCATCACTTCGAAAATGTACAGCTTTCAGAAGGCCTTTAATTTTGAACATAATATAGTAAAACTGTGATGTCAGGGGTCACAATATCATCATCACTACATTCTCATACCTTGTAAATATAATTAGCATGTACAACTTGGTATTTCTAACACCTACAATTATTATTATTATTTTTTTTGTATTCCGAAATCTGTCAGGGAAATAATAGCATTTATGGTTAAGTTTCATATTAGTAAACTGCATAAGATAGGGAACACCACCATACACTTAAAAATCCAGGTACCTGACCCCACTATAAATCCAAAAAAGTGCAGTGCACACCTTTTTACCAGCTTAATCTAACCCTTGTAATAAGACTCTTTTGCATGCCAATGATAATCTTGTAAAATTGTCTAATTTTTAGGAATAGTGGTAGACTTACTTATTTGAAATTGTCCCCTGTTCTACTTTGAATCCATGCATCCTACATCTGTGTTGCAAGTACTGCCACAAGTGAATATTCTGTACAAAATTAATCCTCTGTTGTATCACCTGTAGGGGCCTATGCTAGCCACCTCCTCATCATATATATCTGTAAAATGTTATATACCCCTTCTTCAATTTTGCGAATCAGTTCTTCGTTTATTGCGAATTTAGGATTAGCTCATATTTTTGTCCCTACCCATATCTTTTTCTTTGACCATCTTGTCATCTGAATCATACAAAAGCTCTGCTTGATCTATTCTCTAGTCCTGCTGAATACAATATATCTTGTTAGAAGTAGTGTGTAGTCTTTGAATATTACATTGCAATAACACCTGAAACCCCATGTTGAATTATTAAGGCTTTTCTTGTCCGCAGACCTGCAAATAATGTTGGCCAATCATGGCTACTCTGTACCCCCAAAGATTTGGAGTCTCCATCCTCCTTGCTGAAGCACGTTATACATCTTATTTCTGTAATACCCTAGGCTTGTATCCCTGTGAAAAATAATCAAAGATCTTCTTCTGTATAGTAATTATAGTTTGGGACCATGTTACACTCAGGAGAAGTTTGAACAAACAAAATTTTTGGAAGGAGGACCATCTTAATCACCTGTTTCTTTGACAAAAAGGGAAAACATTCATGTTTCCAAGAGTTAATTTGTTGAATGATACTTTGAATTAATGGTTTCATATGCAGGTCCATCATCTTTTTCATATCCGAGGATAAATGAATTTTCACATAAGCACATTTGGAGTGTCACTGTCAATGGGCATTGCTGCTACCTATGCAGTTCTGATTAGTGGTGCCGCGGTAGCTTTGTCGCCTCACAGTAAGACGTTGTCCTGTTCAATTCCCAGTTAGAGCATCTTCTGTGTGGAGACATGCGTGAATGGGCGTGCCTTCATTGAAAGTTGTGCATCAGGGCTGGCAACTCAGCACGTAAAAATCCACTGCCAATCATTAGCGGACCGGAGTTCCGCTGTGGTGACCCCTAACCGGGAAAAGCCGAAAGACACAAAAACAACAACATAGTATGTTAACTTTACTATAACTGACTTAGTATCATTAACTTGTAGCCCCAGCCATTTTAAATTTGTTTTATTTGCTTTAGGACAGGGGATATGTTTGTTTTCTAGATTTTCTGTCCAAATGCAAAGTTGTATTCAAACCATGATGTAAATATATATTTGTTTCTTGAAATATGTAGACTTTATTTAGAAGGGTTATTATGCAGAACTCTATCCAAAGCATTTAGACTAAAACAAGCAAGTATTGTGAGAGGGGGCAGTCAGCCTTGTCTTGTGCCCCTTTGTAATTTTTCCAGCTCTGACAGAAGACCACTAGTATCTACTCTGGATTCAGGATTCAAGTAAAGTAATAAATGATTCTGGGAAGCCATAGGTACAATAACACCATCCACATAAAATTTCAATTTACTGAGTCAAAAGCTTTAGGAAAGTCTTCTAAAGCTGCACATACTAACTTCACCAAACTTTGAGCCCATGTTTGTATGTTTAGCCATGACATAACCAAAACTGCACTGCCCTCTCTGCCTTTAATAAAATCTTGATGAGTAGAAAGTATAAACTCCTTCATTAGCATTTCCAATCAATTAACTAAAATGTTTGCATAAATTCACATGTCTGTATTCAGTAATGATTTAGACATCCTCAATATGTCCCACAGAGATTTGGGTGGTAGAATAACCTTGCCTCTAAAGTTTGCTGACAAAACTCTCAATTGTGTCAGGTTCTATAAAAAATTAAGAAGCAGGTCAATCAACTCCTCTCAATGCAATTTGTAAAAATCTGCCTTTAACCAATCCAGTTCTAGAGCTTTGCTAATGGATAGAGATTGGCTGGCTTTTCTAATTTCATTTCTATCAATGGGGTTTGGATAGTTGATTTTTAATTGTTACTGAAATGGTGATCAAATTGAATGACCTAATACACTGAGATCAATGCTGGCTTTTGCTCAGATGTACGGCAGTTATACGTCAGCTACAAATAACTTACTAATTTCCAATAAATCTCTCATGATAACACCATTTAGAGTATGTACATACTGAATACTCAATTCCATCACTCAAACTTGACTTCTCCTTACAATGACTTTGGGAGATGTAATACCTTAAGCCCAATAACATAATCTAGAGCATTCCTATTTGTCATCAATAAGGTTTATCAGGAAACCTTTGTACTAATTTTCAATGCTCACAAGAAAAAAATATCCCAACAATAACAGGTACCTCTGCAGCAAGTAATGAGCAATCCAATGGCAATAAACAAACAAAGGCAAGGCTCCAGGTTCTCCAAAAGATTTAATGTCTGCAAACACAAGCGCTTTCACTAGATGCCTCTTCAGGTGTATACCATATTAAACAAAAACACCATTCTTCTACTACTCAGTTATAGTCACATGATTAACCATTTAACATTTAAAGATATAAAGAATTCTCCAAAACAACACATAAAAACACATATAGAACACATATCACATACATAAAAAGTGTATCAAAAACAAAAAATATACAATACACATTTAAAATGTTCATAAAGGTATAAAACTATCTACATAATGGTCTAGTTTTTAGAATGGGTCTCAAAGGTATATGGTCATTAAGGCCATGTCCTACGTCCGCCCTTAACCTCACAATCCAATCAGCCTCTAGCCCTTCCATTCTACTTCTAATGGCACCTCCCCTTTGATTCTCAAAACACCTCCCCAAAACCATAAACCTAAAGGTATGTTGGTCATTGGTTCCACTCACATGTTTTGCCAGCACATTAAATGCGCTCTTTTTCTTAATATGATAAACATGTTCTCTCATTCTATCCTTTAGTTGTCTATCAGTTTTACTGACATAAAATTTATTGCACACTTGTCATACAGCCAAATAAACATGGGAGCTCTCACATGTTGCACTTGTCCTGATCTTAAACACCTCCCCTGTGTCCGGATGCCTGAAATCCAAATCATTTATAATATACATACAAAACTGACATTTCCCACAAGGTCTAGTTCCTCCTATACCAGCAACTTTAACATTTAATTTAATTCTTAATGCATTTAAGGTCTGAAACATTAGACCATCTTGGTATTCATTAAGTTAAGTTTTTGCTCTAGTACTTTAATTCTCTCTTCTATATTATTTAAACTCAGTTGTTTATCTAATTTATCAGAATTAGTAAGGTTTTGACATCAGTGTTGAAGTCCCTTTATAAATGGTCTTCATCTCTTATCATGAGAGATATCTCCTCTTGGGTGATTATCCCAAAAGGAACTAACTCAGTTTATAATGCTTTACAGGTACTTTTTATACAGTAACAATAAGATATCCATTCTCCATTGAAATGTGGATGTCTTGGTTGGCGTTAGTGTTAGAGTAACAGTATCATACAATGATCTGAGTGGGTGGTAGGTTCATAGGTTGGTACTAGGCTATCTGCCCGAGGGCATTTATAAGCCTAGCCAGAATGTGTTGGCTTTCGCCACCCTTTTAGATTAGTTTCCTGTGCCTCTGTCCAGCAGGGCCACTGAATTTTCGGTTTCCCATCCACTCGTCAAGATTTCTCTGGAAGAGGGTCAGTGAGGTGCTCTGCCTAATGTAGATTGGAATCTTGTTTCAGAGCAAGGGAAGTCTCTGAGACAGGAATTTGTCCCTCCAGCATGTCCTATTTATTGTTGGGGTGAGGTTTAGATCCCTAGAGCGTGTGGCTCTAAGGGATTTGGTTTTCTTTAGGTGGAGCATGCCCATCAATTCTGGGTTTGACATGGCCGTGTATGTCAGGCAGAGATCACCTCTGAGTAGGCGGCATGCAACTGAGTACAGCTGGAGTTTCTTTAGTCTAGCTGCATAGGGCATCTGTTTGAGGCCGGTAATCCTCTTGGTGAGGTACTTCTGTGGTCTTTCCAGCTGTTGCAGGCGTCTAGTAAGGTACATCCCAAATGGGGCGTTGTACTCTATGATGGACCTGATGAGAGATGAGTAGAGGGAAGTAATAACTTCTTCTGATCTAGATGCGAATCCTTTTGTGATTAGGGGGGCCACGTAGAAGAATTTTCTAACCACTTTGGCAATGTGGTTATCAAAGGAGAGGTTACTATCCACTTGGGTCCCCAAATCCCCAATTACATTTTCCATATTTAGAGGACTACCACCTATGTGGTAGTTTGTGGGTACTTTGTTTTTCCCAAAGGGGATGACTATGCACTTTTTGGCATTTAGCTTGAGGCCATGATTCTGACACCAGGTATGCGTCTCAGTGAGACCCACCTGGAGGATGTCTGTGTCAGCTGGAGAGTTGATTAGGGTCCCTAGTTTGTAGTCATCAGCGAACTTGGTAAGCCACAGCTTTCCTGTGTTTGCCTGTACCTCAGAAAAGTATATACCGAACAGGAGGGATCCCAGGACTGAGCCCTGAGAGATGCTACTTGTAAACGATTTAGAGCCGGACCTAGCACCTGCGACTCTTACTGTGTGGGTTCTATCTGTGAGCCAGTTGACAACCCATCTCGTGATGTAGGGGTTAATGTTATAAACACTACACCCACCTTTAGGTTAGAGAACATCCTGCACACTAAGATCACAAGTATATCAGGCAATTGTGATTCCAAGCGTATAGTGTATATTGCCAATTGTATAAAGTGTCATGCCTATTACATAGGTAAAAAGGAAAGGAAGTTCAAGACACGGATATACGAACACATTTATAACATCAGCAAGCAAGACACCAAAAACGCGCTGTACAGGCATATTTGTGAAAAGGGCACTGAACACACCTTTAGGTTTTCCATTATTGACCAAGTAAACATCAAGGATAAGGGGGGTGATTGGAAGACTTACCTGGCCTGGAAAGAAAGTAGATGGCAAATTAGTACTGATGCCACCACGAAGCCTGGTATTAATGACTTTATCAGTTTAAAACCACTGTTAGCTTTAAACTGAGTTGAAATCACTAATTATTCATATCAGTTACTGTAGTTCCTTCATCTTGGATTACAGTTTTCACACGTTTTAATTACATGTTCCACCATAGTGCAACACATTGTGAGCATTTGGGGTGGACCTATTATAGTAGAATGAGGGACTTGTTCAACACTACAATTTGTGCATAGCACTGACTAAGAACTGAGTAGATTAGTCTTTCAGTTTTTAGTAGCCTTAAGCATCTTTTATATATTGTAATTATGATGACATTTAAGTTAACTAACATTACTACTACTACTATAGGATAGTTACCTTGCTCGTTTTGTTCACGTATATTATGAACACTTGGTATACATCTTCACAAACTGTTCATGTATTGTTATTATAGTATTATATATTTATATTTATATCAATGTTTTATATATATATATTTGCTATTCATTGTGTATAGGTATCATTTGTGTATAGGATGAACGAGTTTGATCAACTAGAGGACTTAGTTCATATGTATATTCGTAGAACAACATTTGAAGAGTGTTATTTGTAATTATTTTTAATTCATTTTTAATTCATTTTTAATAATTTCCACTTCATATTATTTGAAGAGCGTGGTTGTTTTAAGACTTATTCAAGTTAATTGAATTAATTAATCAATTGTGTTTGGCGCCAAAACTAGTATTTAAGACTGAGTTTTTGCCTTGTAGAATGGTTCTGATGAAATCTGCGTTTCAGGCAGATGAAAGCGCTTAACCCGTGTGGATTACAATAAAGATTATCTGTTTTAACTGGCTCCGAGTGACGTGGATATACCCTGTTCTGTCTACTTATTTTACCAGTTGGAGTATTTCACCATTTGTTCTACCTTGTTACTAGTGTTCACATGGCAGTAGAGGGATCTCCTAGCACTTCATTGAAGCCAGAAGACTACAAGGCACTTCGCGAGGAAGTAACTTCGCTTAAAAGCGACGTTACCAAACTTATGGAAATGATTAACAAACTAACAGTAGCTGTTAAGGAGTGCAGTGACTCCGCTAGTACAAACAAGCTTGTTTCAGCTGATTGTGCTTCCGTTCAACGCGGCAGCACCTTACATGCGGACAAACAAGCTTTATCTGAGTTGTTTCCAGATCGGAGTATGGATGGCGTTGCAAACACTGTGCGTGCTAAATTTATCATTGTTGACGAAGCGGCGGACCTCAGCTACACAAGCGACATCCCAAATGGACAGGGTGACGCTAAAGAGGGGCATAGTAATCAGCGTATTGATTTGATAGCGAATTCTGCTAACATATCATTGGAAGAAGACTTCACCTTTGATTTTAGTATGGTTAATCTACAAGCAGACAATGAGAAACTGGGTGCACGCCCAAAAAAACAGAACGAGTATTTCCGGACATACTCAACTGTTGTGAACAAACCTACTCAATGCACAAAAGGTACTGTAAATAGGGATATTTTATCCAGTCCTAAGAAATTGTATACTAGCAGAATTAAAGACACAGGTGTGTCTAATATGTTTAATGACTTCGTTTCGGATCAATATGAGTTTATGGACAAACTTGATGAAAGAGACTGTTTTTATGACAAAAGTGATAAATTTAATAATGTTGAATGTAGTAGGAACTATAATATGAATATTAAGGATGATATTAAATCACGAATTCACTTACTAGGTAGGAAATTGACGCAATTTAAATGTGTTAAAATGGATATAGCTTATCTTGAGAAATGTATATCTTTAAAAATAGTACCAAAAGGACTTAGGTTCTTTAAGCTTCCATTAGGCATTAAGATAGACAGTAGCATTATTGCAGATTTTAATCTTATGTTCGACGAATTCGGGCATACTTATATGAAACATTTAATTAAACACAATGAACACAAGGCCAAAATCTTATTAGAAGAAGTATACAATTTAAATGAAAGTATCATCAAGGATGCAGTGTTTGATAGATGGTATGACTGCTATTCTAGCCAGTTTAGCCAGGCTACAGCAAAAGTGAAACATGCCTACGAAAGAAAGATGCACAAGTTAGATAGGGATATGGATGTATATAGAAAAGACAGAGCTTATGTCTGGCCTAAATATTACAGTGAAGAGGACAACCACTTCGAGGTTATCCAATCTAGAGGAAACAAAAGAAATATGCGAAAATATGAGGAAGAAAATTTTCAGGGGGGACGGTACTTCCCAGCACAGAAGAAACTACCAAGGAGATACTAGATATTCACATCCATTCCAGTCCCACTGATAACAATCTAGATACTGGTATAGCTCCAGACAAGATTAAAACAAGTGAGGAGGGATCCCTCCCACCTAAACACAATGAGGATGCTTGTCTGGACACAGGCCAGAACACTTATCCACACGTTAGTAGCCATCTAGGCTTCAAAGTATACAACTATACTGATACCACTGTTAACAAGGATTTAATAACATTATTTAGTAAAGGAATGAAGTATATACCAACGGTAAAACCTAATATAGTGGATGTTATTACAGAAGTCAAGTATTTTTGCAGAAGGGTTAATTTGGCATTACAATTTAAAGATATGAAACATGAACAGACGTTACCCCAAGGCCTAAAGAAAAAAAGCACATATATACCCACAGCAAACCCACAAGTGGCTTTATATGAGAACTTGGTCTGTCATGACATGTACAAATTACATCAAGGAATAAGGTATAACAACAACAGTGGAGGGGGACACACTGACAACCTTACCAGAGAGGAAAGGAAATGCTTAAATGATATCATTAGGAATAAACAGATTAGAATCATGAAACCGGACAAAGGGGGAGGGGTGGTAATTTTCCATAACAACGAGTATCACAAAGAAATACTCAGCATTCTGCAGGATTCAGGCCATTATGAAAAGGTAACCTTGAATCAAATCAATACAGGTTACAGACGTATTGACAACACTTTGGAAGAATATTTGATTGACGATCGTATTACCAGTGATGTATATGAGTATATGAAAACTGAATATCCCATTTTAGCACGTATTGTAGGTATTCCCAAGATACATAAGAATTTGAGTAAACCCCCATTTAGACCCATTATCTCAGGGTCTAAGTCCAAGACATTCAAAATAGGAACCATAATTGATCAATGGACTAAACCTATTTACAGTAAGGTGGACCATCTGGTCAAGGACTCATGGGACTTTTGAGCAAAGTCACAGATGATAAGTGGGAAGATAATTTAACATTCGTAACTATTGATGTGCAGGACCTTTTTTCCAGCATTCCAGTCAACACAGGACTGGACTACTTTCACAGTAGTATATTCAAGCATTTAGGATGCAGTAGTGATAGAGTGAACTTGATTACGGACATGATGAGCTTGGTGTTGGAACACAACTATATCGAATTTGAGAACGAACTATACAGACAAACCAAAGGAGTGGCGATGGGAGCCTCTTGCGCTCCCATCTTTGCTAATTTGGTAATGTTGGAGTGGGAGAATGTTCATTTATTTAAGTGTGAATTTTACAAACACATCCGGCTGTACACCAGATTTTTAGACGATGTATTTATTATTTGGACAGGACCCACGGACATGATATCAACCTTTGTGGAATATCTCAACAACACCACAGAATTTTTGAGATTCACCCATCAACATGACAAAAAAGGTATACCCTACTTGGACACCTGGATAGGCAATACTGGTACTGGTTTCATTTCCAGATTATACAGGAAGCCTACCTTCTCAAACGATTATATTCACTTTTCTAGCTGTCACCCTCGACACATTTCCAGAAATATTGTTAAGGGCCAATGCATTAGAGCAGTCAGAATGTCATCTACTGACGAAGATATGAATAAGGAACTACTCCTCATTTCTCAGCTTTTTATTGACAGAGGATATCCTAAGAAATTATTGGATAACATCACTACTTATGTCAGGGCACAATGGGGGCTAATATATAAACCGCTCTTAGGCAGTTCAACCTTTATGCAGAATAAAATAGGTGACATGCCAAATATGATGGTATGTGTGATTCGGTTCAACCCATTTGTTAACTTGATCACTGACATTCTAAAGAAGTACTGGAATACTATCATTTCTACGAGAAATCTGGGTAATTTGGTAGGAACAGAGATGAGGATTGTGTATAAAACTGGAAATAATATAAAGCATATTTTAGAAAGTGGATCAAAGAGCGAAAGAAGAGTCAGCAACAAAGGTACCAGTAAATGTGGTCATTGCAATCAATGCAAGTTTATAAACACTACACCCACCTTTAGGTTAGAGAACATCCTGCACACTAAGATCACAAGTATATCAGGCAATTGTGATTCCAAGCGTATAGTGTATATTGCCAATTGTATAAAGTGTCATGCCTATTACATAGGTAAAACGGAAAGGAAGTTCAAGACACGGATATACGAACACATTTATAACATCAGCAAGCAAGACACCAAAAACGCGCTGTACAGGCATATTTGTGAAAAGGGCACTGAACACACCTTTAGGTTTTCCATTATTGACCAAGTAAACATCAAGGATAAGGGGGGTGATTGGAAGACTTACCTGGCCTGGAAAGAAAGTAGATGGCAAATTAGTACTGATGCCACCACGAAGCCTGGTATTAATGACTTTATCAGTTTAAAACCACTGTTAGCTTTAAACTGAGTTGAAATCACTAATTATTCATATCAGTTACTGTAGTTCCTTCATCTTGGATTACAGTTTTCACACGGTTTGAATTACATGTTCCACCATAGTGCAACACATTGTGAGCATTTGGGGTGGACCTATTATAGTAGAATGAGGGACTTGTTCAACACTACAATTTGTGCATAGCACTGACTAAGAACTGAGTAGATTAGTCTTTCAGTTTTTAGTAGCCTTAAGCATCTTTTATATATTGTAATTATGATGACATTTAAGTTAACTAACATTACTACTACTACTATAGGATAGTTACCTTGCTCGTTTTGTTCACGAATATTATGAACACTTGGTATACATCTTCACAAACTGTTCATGTATTGTTATTATAGTATTATATATTTATATTTATATCAATGTTTTATATATATATATTTGCTATTCATTGTGTATAGGTATCATTTGTGTATAGGATGAACGAGTTTGATCAACTAGAGGACTTAGTTCATATGTATATTCGTAGAACAACATTTGAAGAGTGTTATTTGTAATTATTTTTAATTCATTTTTAATTCATTTTTAATAATTTCCACTTCATATTATTTGAAGAGCGTGGTTGTTTTAAGACTTATTCAAGTTAATTGAATTAATTAATCAATTGTGTTTGGCGCCAAAACTAGTATTTAAGACTGAGTTTTTGCCTTGTAGAATGGTTCTGATGAAATCTGCGTTTCAGGCAGATGAAAGCGCTTAACCCGTGTGGATTACAATAAAGATTATCTGTTTTAACTGGCTCCGAGTGACGTGGATATACCCTGTTCTGTCTACTTATTTTACCAGTTGGAGTATTTCACCATTTGTTCTACCTTGATAATATACATACAAAACTGACATTTCCCACAAGGTCTAGTTCCTCCTATACCAGCAACTTTAACATTTAATTTAATTCTTAATGCATTTAAGGTCTGAAACATTAGACCATCTTGGTATTCATTAAGTTAAGTTTTTGCTCTAGTACTTTAATTCTCTCTTCTATATTATTTAAACTCAGTTGTTTATCTAATTTATCAGAATTAGTAAGGTTTTGACATCAGTGTTGAAGTCCCTTTATAAATGGTCTTCATCTCTTATCATGAGAGATATCTCCTCTTGGGTGATTATCCCAAAAGGAACTAACTCAGTTTATAATGCTTTACAGGTACTTTTATACAGTAACAATAAGATATCCATTCTCCATTGAAATGTGGATGTCTTGGTTGGCGTTAGTGTTAGAGTAACAGTATCATACAATGATCTGAGTGGGTGGTAGGTTCATAGGTTGGTACTAGGCTATCTGCCCGAGGGCATTTATAAGCCTAGCCAGAATGTGTTGGCTTTCGCCACCCTTTTAGATTAGTTTCCTGTGCCTCTGTCCAGCAGGGCCACTGAATTTTCGGTTTCCCATCCACTCGTCAAGATTTCTCTGGAAGAGGGTCAGTGAGGTGCTCTGCCTAATGTAGATTGGAATCTTGTTTCAGAGCAAGGAAGTCTCTGAGACAGGAATTTGTCCCTCCAGCATGTCCTATTTATTGTTGGGGTGAGGTTTAGATCCCTAGAGCGTGTGGCTCTAAGGGATTTGGTTTTCTTTAGGTGGAACATGCCCATCAATTCTGGGTTTGACATGGCCGTGTATGTCAGGCAGAGATCACCTCTGAGTAGGCGGCATGCAACTGAGTACAGCTGGAGTTTCTTTAGTCTAGCTGCATAGGGCATCTGTTTGAGGCCGGTAATCCTCTTGGTGAGGTACTTCTGTGGTCTTTCCAGCTGTTGCAGGCGTCTAGTAAGGTACATCCCAAATGGGGCGTTGTACTCTATGATGGACCTGATGAGAGATGAGTAGAGGGAAGTAATAACTTCTTCTGATCTAGATGCAAATCCTTTTGTGATTAGGGGGCCCACGTGAAGAATTTTCTAACCACTTTGGCAATGTGGTTATCAAAGGAGAGGTTACTATCCACTTGGGTCCCCAAATCCCCAATTACATTTTCCATATTTAGAGGACTACCACCTATGTGGTAGTTTGTGGGTACTTTGTTTTTCCCAAAGGGATGACTATGCACTTTTTGGCATTTAGCTTGAGGCCATGATTCTGACACCAGGTATGCGTCTCAGTGAGACCCACCTGGAGGATGTCTGTGTCAGCTGGAGAGTTGATTAGGGTCCCTAGTTTGTAGTCATCAGCGAACTTGGTAAGCCACAGCTTTCCTGTGTTTGCCTGTACCTCAGAAAAGTATATACCGAACAGGAGGGATCCCAGGACTGAGCCCTGAGAGATGCTACTTGTAAACGATTTAGAGCCGGACCTAGCACCTGCGACTCTTACTGTGTGGGTTCTATCTGTGAGCCAGTTGACAACCCATCTCGTGATGTAGGGGTTAATGTTCAGGCTGGTGAGCTTGTCTATAATACCAGAGTGGGGAATGGTGTCAAAGGCCTTGGTGAGGTCTAAGTAGGCTGTGTGGACCACCTTTCCCTCATCTACAGCCTTGGTAACTGTTTCAAAGAAGTCCACTAAGTTTAGGAGGCAAGATCTGCCCTTAACAAAGCTGAATTGGGTAGCATCCAATGTTTGGAGTCTCCCAATGTCCTTTTTAATGAGTTCCATGGTGATGCGCTCCATATCTTTACAGACCAAGCTAGTCAGGCTTATAGGGTGATAGTTCCCTGGGTCCATTGTGGCTCCACCTTTGTGGAGTGGGATTACTGTTGCTGTACCCCATTCCATGGGAACATAGCCTGTAGAAAGGCTGAGTTTTAACAGTGTATTAAGGTGAGAGGTTAGTTCATTTTGGAGCTCATGTAAGACACAGCGTGGGACACCATCTGGTCCCACTGATGCTGTGTTTTTGGCTTTGGAGAGGGCTGTCTTAACCTGTGTGTCTGTGCTTACTGGGGCTCTACATTCCTCTGGAATGGTCATGGGCCCTTTTGGGGGTGAGAGGGGGTGAAGTTTGCACTTAACCTGTCAGCCAGGATGTTGACAATGTCAGTTGGTTCAGTGTATTTTGTGCCATTCTGTACTAACTCAGAGAAGATCTGAGAGTTGCCACTTAGGTTCTTGACATAGCTAAAGAATGCTTTGTGGTTATCTTTAGAGTCTTTGGCGATTTTTCTTTCGAAGCTCGCCTTGGATGACTTTATGAGGGATCATAGTTTCTTGCTGATACTGATCAGGGATGTCTTCCCTTCTTGGGATTTTGCTCTACTTTGTACTAGTTTCCTCCTTTTATTGTGTAGCTTGTTTATGGCAGGGGTCCACCAGACAGGTTTCCTCTTTTTGGAGGAGTGAGGCTTCGTTTTGCTTGGGATAGCCTGATCCATGCACTCTTGCAGGTGCTCAAAGAGTGCATTTGTAAAGGATTCTGCAGCTTGGACAGCATTATCCTTTACCATGGGAGCTTTGAAATGTACCACCTCAGTAGTGAGAAGTTTGCTTTTGAAAAGTTTTTCACGGTGGTTTCCTTGTCAGGGGGTGGGGTCGGGATGTGGATGTCCAGCGTGATTAGTTTATGGTCTGATCTAACCAGTGAGGGTTTTACCTCCAGTGTCGAACATTGGTCACCCAGATCCAATACGTTGTCACCTCTTGTGGGAGCGGTGACCAGTTGGTCCAGGACATTTGAAGCATTGGGCAAAGGAGTTAGTAGTTGAGTAGTTCTCCCAGTTTACGTTTGGGTAATTGAAATCTCCCAATATCATGGTGTTAGGTAGGACCTTCATATTTACCAGTGTTTTCAGAAATGCTGAATGGGGGGCCTGGGACATGGTGGGTGATCTGTAGCAAGCTGCAATTTGGAATGCAGTTTTGCCCATTGTTAGTTGCACATGGATGGTCTCTAAGGCATTGTGCTGTGCAACTAACCTGGAGGTGTGGGTATCCTTGATGAATATGGATGCACCCCCACCGTTTGTGTTTCGGTCCAGGTTCTGTGGCCGAAAGCATGGTATGAGTTGTAACCTGGTAGTGCTGGGGTGTTCTCTGAAGCCTTAAACCAGGTTTCTGTTACTGCACAGATATCGATTTCCTCCATACTGAGGAGTGCCCCGAGTGTGTGCATTTTGAGGATTAGCATTCTGGCAATGAGTAGCATTGCCCTCAGTTTTTTGTTTCTTGTGCTGTTTAAGAAGGTGGGTTTGTCTTTTGGGCCTTGCCTAAAAATGGCACTTCGGGGGAGGCAAGGGCCTTGGCCAGTATTTGAAAGCCTAAGGGTGACAGGTGCAAGCCGTCTCTTGCGAAGCAACGTGGCTTGTCGAGCATGTCATCCCAGGCTGACAGACACTGGATCCCCTTAGAACGACACCAGAAGCTTAACCAATTGTTGAAATTGATCATTTTTTCTTTATACTGCGACATTGTTCTAGGTGAGGGAAGGATGCTACTCAGGGTCAGGGTCATACCAGCCTGGGCTACGTGATCAGAGAGCTCCTCCATGTCTCTTTTCATGTAGTCCAGGGAGGTATGTCTCAGGTCACTCAAACCAACATGGACAATGACAGAGTCATATTTGTACTTGTTTTGGAGTGACCAGAGTGCTTGTGTTATGTGGCGGATCCTAGCACCCGACAGACAGCTTACAGTAACCTTCTCCTTGTTCAGCCTAGTGAGCGGGATGTCAGTGTGCCTGACTATAGAGTCACCTATTACTAGTGTGTTGGGTGTGTTATTTAGCCTTAAGAGCTGCAATTGCGTGGCACACTGATTTTGTGAAGTATGTGTTTTGTGTTGGGGGCTGGAGGTTGCTTGGTTGTCTGCTTTGGAGGTCTTTGCTGCTTTTGCAGATTTTTATTTAGAGCCGAGTAGTTTTTTGTGTATTTATGTGTGTTTTTTGCGGGTGCAGGTATGATAGGTTTATGTGAGACTGGTGGTGTGGTGCAAGTAATTCCCTTCTCATCATGACTGGCTGTTCCAGCCTTGGGTTGAGAGAGCTTGTCCTCCAGTTTGGCTGTATAATTGCATCTCTCACATATATTTGTGTTGGGTGGTAGGAGGAGAGGGTTGTCTGCATACATGAGGCAATTGTAACATTGCCTAGCTGGACTGGAGAGTAACCTGAAACTGCCCTTTGGACATGCCTGGATAGGCAAGGTGTTTTGTTTTGCTAATTGTCCTGTAGGAACGAATAGAGAGCCTTGTAGTATAGGAGGGTCTAGTGCTAGGGTTTATTGGTGCTTGCTATGAGTTATAAGCAATTGCTGGATTGTAAAGTGAATGGTTAGAGTGCTTAAGTTGAAGGTTTGTCTAGTTTCAAGGGAAAATTTGAAGAGGACACTTTGTGGAGCCGGGAATAGTTTAACCCTAGCTAACCGGCGCTGCCCGGTGCGCAAAACTGTGCATAAGTGGGTTTTAAAGCAGGGAAATGAAAGAGATAGGAATTAGCCCAAAATGGCCAATCAACTACTAATTTCTGGGCAGAAACCACTCTTCCAAGGACAGATAGGCTGCTCAAAGCTCCCCACTCTCATTGGTGAACAGAGAAACTACAACAGAGAACAGAGAATAGTAGAAACAACATCAGCCTGATCCATCTGTGGACTAGTATATTTCCTCTTGCTCTTAAATTGCTTATGAACTGCTAATTTTAAACCAAAGATAAGTATAAAGAATACTATATCCTTGAGATAAAGCACCCATGCTCAAAACAATGCACTAGTTACAATACGCACATATGTCCACAATTTTGTCATCCCACCTCTGTTCAAAAAAAAAAACAAAAAAAAAAAAAAGAAAAGGAGGTTTGGGGGAACAACAATATAACATACAAAATGCCAGCAACATTAAAATAAAGATCAGCTCATGCTTATCCTCAACAACTCTGTCTACAGTTACCTTGTGCATTTCCTCACAGTCTTTCTGGTACCTGAAATTGTAAATAAAAGATGACAGAGAAAAAAAAAGTGAGAAGGATGACATATAAACACCAAGCCAGATTCTTCCATTGCATCTGTAAGCAACCCACTTGAACTAAAGGTTTACTAGACACCTGACCTATCAGTTTACTTCCATATGTTACAATGCTTGCCATCAACATTTACATTCAAAGCATGTAACACAGAACATAGTTTAATGCCTCAAGTGCAATTTAATAATAGTCACTATTTAATTTTGTCTGACGTAGGCTGCCATTTTTTCTTGAACGACTGTATTCATCCTTTCTGTAGATATCACTGTCAGTGCTGGGGAACTGGACCATGAGCATTCAGTCTGCTATATCTCATCCACGGTTATTTCTGGACCAAGAAAATCCATATAATTTTCTTCCTGTGACTGTAGTTGTGGTACATAATCCTGGGGTATGCTGATTCCATTGGAAAGAGCAATTTCTGCTTGGATCATGCATGATTTGCTGTTTTTTCCAATTAAGTTACCACTGCTTTTCCCTTCTTTGGAGAGGGAAATCAAATACATGCGCCATTAGTAGAATGATCTCTACATTCAACATCCATCATAGGAACACTGGTGTTAGAAAAATATGTATTAATGTGTGTATTAGCAATATGCTTAGTGCATTTAGAGCTTGAAAAGGGTTAACACATTTATTCTATTTCATACTGCATAAATCTGTACAAACTGCAGTTGCTTTCTGACCTTGTATTGTTTGCTAAAATCTTGCTTGTGCCTTGGAAATTTACTGAGAAGCAGGTGATTTCTGCTTGCGTTAGGAAAATAATGAATAGAACAATACTACTTGTATGAAACTTAGACAAGAAGTTCCGCTGTGCTGTGAGAAAATACACAGCTGTAGAAGGTACAGATATTTAGTACAAAGCCTGCTTGAAAATATGCTGCAATCAGCATTTGCTTGTATCTGAATTAGAAGAGTACCTTGAAATGTAACACTGTACAATAGACGCTTGTAAACGGATTAATGGTCACCAAGGCCAGGTTGTTTTTCTCAAAAGTTTCTCACAAATCTAGTCATGTCAGCAGAAAATCTGAGCAACATCTGCTGTAGAACAATACTGAAAGTTGTGTTTGATTACGTCAGCCTTAGAAGGCCATGTCTTGTAAAACAGTATAAGAATGAACATACTTCCTGTTATTAGTTAAACAAATCCTTGTATTTGCATGTTTTTGTCTCCTTGCGGCAAGTCAATTAAAAGTGCCTTAACTGAACCTTACGTGCATTGGTCTTTGAAGTTTTTTCCTTTGACAGATTGGTCCTTCGGATCGGAAACCCTGACTTCGCCTCGGATCAGACAGGCCAGATGGCTTGAAACCATACGGGGAAGAAACCACATTGGCTCTTCTTATTTGAAAAGCCCTCCGACTGAATTGTCGTACAAAAGAGGCCAGCCACTTTCTGATCTGCGACTGAAGGATGGGTTTACTCGAACCGGGTGATCAATCACGAAGGCTCAGGTAAGGTGAATCTACCTTCTTTTTCTGTTTTAGATCAGGGACTAGATTTGTATTTGTTCTGTTAAGACTTTGTCTATAAGACAGGGACAGAAAGATTACTGTCTTGTCATAGATCCAGGAAACAGAGCAGGTAGGCAGTCATTCTGAAGAGACTATAAAAACATCCGTGGTACCACGTTAAAAATAAGGAGTTACGTAACGATTGAAGGGGTAGAACAAAATGGGTAATAATTGTACAAAAAGGTCCCAAAATCCGCCGTTAACCGAAGACGCTAAATGCATGCAGTCACAGCGTGCTGATAATATTAAATACTACTCAAAATGGGTTAATAAGTATGAATTTGATGATAAACTAGAAAAATCCTCATTTGTCAAACTTGTCAAACAGCTTAAAACTGATTCTAGAGGTTGAGTAAAAAAGCAGCGTCAATTAGGAATTCCTCAGGCACACAGGTGGATTGAGGAAGTAAACCAAAGGGAACAAAAAAGTAATAATTCAAAAGCTATGTTTTTAGATAAGGAGGACAATAACTTAGTAATAGCGTCAGCCCCTCCGCCTCCCTTACCAGAATATGAGGCAAGTGAACAAGTTAGTCCACCCCTGCGATATCCTGCTGTCACTGTAAGTAGAGACACTACAAAAGCGAAACCGTTTATTAGAGATCCCGTCGAGACCAGGTCTCGAACACGGGCAGGAAACTCAAAAGGGGACATTGAGTTATATCAAATGGGTAGAAATTCACGATTTATGAGGGAAGAAGAAATATGCCCACTTATAGAAGTGCCTAATCCTCAGGCAGGGCAAGAAGGTCAGGACCCAACTATTCTAGTGTATAGACCCTGGACACCGGAAGCCATCCGGAAAGCCACTGAGGGAATTCCCCATCCAAAAGTTAACTTTAGAAAGTTCTTAGAAGATTTGCAAGGAATGAGGCTGAGTTATAATTTAAACGAAGAAGAGGTAGAAAAAGTAGTCAGACAAATTGTGGGACCAGATTGGCACATGATTAGTGGCGACTGGAATCCTTGTGATGTTGCGCTCAAGCCCTCCCACATAGAAGCGCAGAGTTAGACAACAGAGTGAAAGGTCTTACAGACCGAATCTCTGAGAAATGGAAGCCTAGGGCAGACTGGACTTGCATTAATCAATGCATCCAACAGGAAGGTGAAGCTATTGACCGATATTATGCCAGACTATTAGAATGTTTTAATAACCACTGTGGAATGCAGGTTCCTGAAGATCAGACACACGATTCCCTATATGAGCAGCAGTTAAAGAATGCATTTTTAAAAGGCAGTATTGCACCCATAAGCAACTTTATTACAAAACACATGGTAGATCATCGTACAAGCAGGTTATAGTCATTGCTTGAATATGCTAGGCATGCCGGAAGGCATTTTAATAGCAAAAAGAAAAAGAAAGCCCAAGTATTTTCTGTAGACGATGGAGCAGAAGTATATGTAGTACAGTCCGGGAAAAAGGGCAAGAGAAATGTCCAGGGAAACAAACAATCTGATCAGCGATCAGAGGACTTTGAAGAGTGAAAGAAAAGGGGTGAATGTTTTAAATGCGGTAAGAAGGGACACTTGGCAAGGGATTGCAAGAAAAACAAGAAAGCAACCACGGAAGATAAGGAGGGTGAGGACTGACTATATGATAATCAGGAATCACTAGAAGAGGATAGCAGAGAAAGGACAGATGAGAATGTGATAGAGGGAGTAGAGAATGTGACAGAAGAAATAGAGGAAGTGCAGGAAGTCACGGACAGTGAAGAAAATGAAATATTAGATTTGGCTTTATTGAGCTTAGAGCTCTATTTAGCAGACACAAAACCAGAAGTTACACTCCTGGTAGAAGGGAGGGAAGTCAGATTCTTGTGTGACTCAGGGGCATCACGGACCCTGATACATCCCTCCAAATTGCCAGAGAATTCAGAGTCACCTGATTACATATTAGTGAAAGCAGCTAATGGACAGCTGTATCGGGAGCCCCTCTCCCATAACATTGTGATAACTGATCCTGTTTCAGGATTGACCCAGAAAAGCAAAATTGTTGTATCTGCAAAATGCCCAGTAAACCTCTTGGGCAGAGACCTTATGCAGCTATTTGGTATAGCAGTAGTTCAGACTATGCAGGGTATGGAAGCACAGTGAGAAACTGATACCTTTGCAGTGCAAACGGAGGGTAAAATGTTTTATTGGTACAGCCAGGACTTGGTTACGACTGGTCCAGG
The DNA here is from genome assembly GCF_019279795.1 of Protopterus annectens. NCBI lineage: Eukaryota > Metazoa > Chordata > Ceratodontiformes > Protopteridae > Protopterus > Protopterus annectens. The sequence goes on from NC_056733.1 coordinate 393,871,324, forward strand.
GGCAGTGACCGAAGAGTTGATGAACATAGCCATCAGCAAGTTCCCCTCCCTTGACACTGATAAACAGCATTTGTTGCACTGTACTCTATTATTGTAACACACCAGGACCTGATAAGGAATATGAGCAAAAATTGTTTGAAAATTGTGCAAACAGATTGATATTACGTAATCTGTACTGGGACACAGAAGGGAACAGTGTAGTCAGCTGTTCATTGCCCCAGGAGTTCTTTGCACTCTATAAATCTAATCGATTACCACATGTTAGCTTAACTAAGGACAAGAATGTGAAATGGGTAGACTTAGGACAGAAAGTCACGAGATGGGAAAAACAGACAGAGTTAGAACTGTCAGAACAGGGAATACAAATGCAGAAGCTGAATTGGATAACTCAGACCCACCCAGCTGTACACTTGCAGTCTAGCAAGGACAGCTGATTAGCACTCCTATTTAAGGAGGAAGAGAATGCCTTACAGAATATACCAGAAAATCTCTGGTCAACAGAAAAATCAGATGTAGGACTTATTCGTACAGCAGGGCCAGTTACTATTATGCCAAAGTCAGCATTTAGACCACAAAAAAGGCAGTATCCCTTAAGAAAAGATGCAGAGGTAGGAATTAAGCCTATTCAGCTTTACTTAAGGAAGGGGTGCTGGTGGAATCTCCTGATTCACCATGTAACACACCCTTATTTCCTGTTAAGAAAGCGAATGGAGAATGGCGTATGGTCCAAGATTTACAAGCTGTAAATGACGCAGTAATACCAAGGGCACCTACGGTGCCTGACCCACACACTCTGTTGAATGATTTAAAACCTCAACAGAAATATTTTTTGTGGTAGATATCAGCAATGCATTCTTCTCAATACCAATACACCCTGACAGCCAGTATCGGATTGCATTCATATTTCATGGGAAAAGGTATACATATACGTGACTACCACAGGGATATTGTGAAAGTCCAACAATATTCTCACATGAAATGGCAAGCAACTTGGCTGGATTTACCCCACCAAGAGGTAGCCAGATTTTGCTTTATGTTGATGATATCCTGCTGGCATCCCCCACCCAGCAAGATTGTAAAGAAGACACCATAGCGCTATTACAATTTTTAGCCACTGAAGGACATAAAGTAAACAAAAATAAACTGCAGCTTTGGAAAAAACAAGTTAAATACCTAGGATATGTAATATCCAAGGGAGGTAGGACATTAGATGAGGACAGAAAAGTAGTGATTTTGCAAGCACCAAAACCCACTACCAAGAAGGAAATGATGTCCCTCCTAGGTACGACTAATTTTTGTCAGAGCTGGATTCCAAACTATGCCTTGGAATCTGCACTGTTGACTAACCTGATTTATAAAAAGCCTATGGCAGCACAGGATCTATTACAATGGACACCAGAAGTAAAATCTGCTTTCTGCAAACTGTAACAGTTAATAGCGTCCTCATTAGTTTTGGGATTACCAAACTATCATAAATGCTTTTTCCAAACTGTAGATTGTAAGCAAGGTTATATGACATCAGTGTTAACACAGTAGCATGGGGCAAGCAATGCCCTATTGCTTATTATTCATCACAACTGGACCCAGTGGCACGGTCTTTACCTCACTGTGTACAAGCAGTAGTTGCAGCTGCAATGGGAGTACAGGCTTCGGCCTCAGTAGATTGTTCCACCCTCTCACATTGAGAATGCCTCATGCAGTCACTATTATTTTACTACAAGTGAAGGTAGCATATCTTTCCCCTGCTAGGCATCTTTCCTGTATGACTATATTGCTGAGCCAACCTCATATGACAATTGAACGATGTACGACTTTGAACCCTTCTACCTTGCTCCCAACCCCTGCACATGGCACACCACACAGCTGCCTGCAGGTGATTGAGCAAAAAACACTGCCTAGAAAAGATCTTACGGATGTTCCCTTGGATGATGCCGAGGTGACATACTATGTGGACGGCTCATGCAAAAGGGGTCCTGCAGGACAGCACCTAGTAGGATATGCAGTAGTTTCTGACACAGACATTATAGAAGCAAAATCTTTACCACATAGTTTATCTGCACAGGCAGCAGAATTGATTGCCTTGACACGGGCATGTACCTTTGCAAAAGATAAATGTGTGAACATTTTTACTGACAGCCAGTACTCTTTTTCTACTGTACATGTTTTTGTGCAACAGTGGAAAAATCGAGGAATGATAACATCTACTGGCAAACCAATCAGTCATGCACAGTTTATTTTAGATCTTTTAGAATCTATTCAGTTACCTCAAAAAGTAGCTATTTGTAAATGCACAGCTCATACCAAGCAACAGGACAGGATTTCAAAAAGTAATGTGAGAGCTGATACAGCTGCAAAGCAGGCATCTTCAGAAGTATTTCTTTTGAATGAGGAACTACAACCCTCTGAGATTTTAGACTTAGAAATGTTAAAGACAATGCAAACACTTACTATGCAAACTGAAAAACAAAGATGGGTAAAACGAGGAGCAATTCTCGAAAAGGGGCTGTACATCTCTAAAGAAGGAAAACCGATATTGCCATCTAATTTGTTTAGATATGCAGCTTTGTTGAGCCATGGGCAGTGCCACGTCTCAACAGGGGGGGATGGTACAGCTGGTGAACCAAGTGTTCATGACGTATGGATTTACAAACGACTCTAAAAAATAAGATGTTCGTTATGCCACATCTGTAATAAACATCATGCACAAGGGGCATTAAAGCCCAAGCAAGGGAGTTTCCCTACACCACCGTATCCGTTTCATACTATCTGTATGGATTTCATAGAGTTGAATAAATGTGAAAATAAGAAGTATTGTCTTGTCATTGTAGATATGTTTTCCAGATGGGTGGAAGCCTTTCTGACAAAAAATCCAGATGCTATGACTGTGGCCAAAGTTCTTGTTAAAGAAATCATCCTTAGATTTGGCATTCCAGAAAGGATCTACAGTGACAACGGCACACACTTCGTAAATCAGACCATACAGCAGTTAAGTAGACATTTTGGCATTTCTCTAAAAAATCATTGTGCGTATCACCCACAATCAGCAGGGCTAGTAGAGAGGCATAATGGGATTTTAAAGAGTAAGCTAAGAAAATTAATAACAGAAACGCAGAGAAATTGGGCGTACTGTCTGCCCCTGGCACTGTTGAGCATGAGAACTGTTCTGAATGCAAAAGGATTGACTCCTTTTGAAAAACTCTTTGGAAGGGCTTACTATATACCTCAGTGGAAATCTCTCATGCCCGCAGACCAGGAAGCTGACAGTACATTAGCTGAGTATATGCAAAACCTTTTAAATTCTAAACATTTTTTGCAGTTAAATTCTGTTTCAGATAAAGAACGAACCAGACCGTCAGAAGTGGCAGTGCCCCCTGGAGCATGGATCTGGCTGAAGATAGTTAAGAAGAAGAATTGGGCATCTCCGAAGTAGGAAGGTCCATATCAAGTGCTTTTGTCAACACCCACTGCAGTCAAAATTGCGAAGCGTGCCTCCTGGATCCACCTGATGCACTGTAAATTAGTTAAAAACTTTAAACTGGACAAAAATCTTGTTACATGCAAAGAGCAAAAATGATAGAGTCCAGAAGAAACAGGAATGCAGAACAACCCTTTCCTCAGAAGTATTGCATAATCATCCTGTTAACTGTATTAGTGACAATAATCTTTTTGTTGTGGCCTTTTCTTTTCCCAGCCACACAGACTGAACTGAATAAACGTGAAGCGTTACTCATAAACTGGCATCCAAACTTTAACACTTACCAGGCAATTAAATATGTGTATACTGAGACTTTCAATGTTTCGAATTGCTGGATTTGCACAGCTTTGCCGACAGCATACGGGGGGTTATTAATGACTACGGTCCCTCTAGGGGTCAATGAGACCTGGGAGAACTTGATTTATGATATCTCAACCATTACATCACAAGATAAAATAGCATTGCACTTGTCTGTTCCACAAAAGGGAAATGTGTGTTTTTTATAAAAATGATACTGTTCAGGTGGGTTGGAGCAATTGCAATGTGACTGTTCCTTACAAATGTTACACTAAAGGTAACAATGTAGATCTTTATTGTAATACAAACTATGATTCATTTCTTGGATTGATGCACAAAACACTTGATGAAGTAAAACATAATTCTGTTCTTTATAAACAGCTGTCTACAATTGATAGAAAAATGTTTCATGCAGGGCGAGTATATATTCATAGCAAGGTTACTACTAAAGCAGAGGATTGTTATTTTGTGTGTGGTAGAAAAGAATACAAATGGTTACCTGAGAATTGGTCCGGCAGTTGTTTTTTTGGGTTACCTGGTTCCGGCCATACGACACACTGCAGTTTGGCCTCGTGGAAAAATTCAAAATGTCCGAGAGGTCATCAAGAAACCTGTAAATCCAGTGGGACAAATCGATGTACGTTGGAAAGACCATCACTCTCTAGGCAAAGGACTGACACACATGGACTTGAGTGATAGCATTATATCGTGGGCAGGCATATCACCAGCATATGGAGCAGTGAAATCGATCTGGGAGCTGAGAAAACTGTCAAAACTTCTCGAAGTAATGAGCAACGCAACTTTTTCTGCTCTCGAATTGGTGACTGATGAACTGAATGCTATGAGAACTGTAGTGTTCCAAAACCGCATGGCTCTCGACTTCACCCAAGTGGCGAGAGGTCGTACATGCACTTTAATCCAAGAAGAATGCTGTTCGTATATTCCTGACCATAAACACAAGATAGACAATCATCTTGAGGTAATTCAGCAAGTGTCGGCTATGACCAAACCAGGCCCAAACCCACTGACGGACTTTTTCCAGAAATGGTTTGGGGGGTGGGGTACCATCCTAATGAACATCCTGATTGCCATTTGTGTAGGAATGCTCCTACTGGGAGTATGTGTTTGTTGTGGCATCCCCTGCATGAAAAGACTGATTAAAGACCTTATAGACATTTCAGTTTCTGAAACCTTATATCAAAGTACTGAGTTTGAAGAACTGTTAAAAGACTGAAAATGCTTTCATAAGTTTAAACTGAATCACTCTCTTAACTGCAAATCCTGAGTGGAAGAGGTTAGGAGAAGAAAACAAACTGTTTATGCTTATTTTGAAAATAGAATAAAAGCATTAATAGGGGGGAAATGTTAGAAAAATATGTATTAATGTGTGTATTAGCAATATGCTTAGTGCATTTAGAGCTTGAAAAGGGTTAACAGATTTATTCTATTTCATACTGCATAAATCTGTACAAACTGCAGTTGCTTTCTGACCTTGTATTGTTAGCTAAAATCTTCCTTGTGCCTTGGAAATTTACTGAGAGGCAGGTGATTTCTGCTTGTGTTAGGAAAATAATGAATAGAACAATACTACTTGTATGAAACTTAGTCAAGAAGTTCTGCTGTGCTGTGAGAAAATACACAGCTGTAGAAGTTACAGATAATTAGTACAAAGCCTGCTTGAAAATATGAACTGCAATCAGCATTTGCTTGTATCTGAATTAGAAGAGTACCTTGAAATGTAACACTACAATAGACGCTTGTAAACGGATTAATGGTCACCAAGGCCAGGTTGTTTTTCTCAAAAGTTTCTCACAAATCTAGTCATGTCAGCAGAAAATCTGAGTAACATCTGCTGTAGAGCAATACTGAAAGTTGTGTTTGATTACGTCAGCCTTAGAAGGCCATGTCTTGTAAAACAGTATAAGAATGAACATACTTCCTGTTAGTAGTTACTCAAATCCTTGTATTTGCATGTTTTTGTCTCCTTTCAGCAAGTCAATTAAAAGTGCCTTAACTGAACCCTACGTGTATTGGTCTTTGAAGTTTTTTCCTTTGACAACTGGACTTCAGCATATGGTTTCTTCCTATGACTCCTCTCCCTGTCTTAAATGAATCCTTCGTCATTAGCTTGCAATAAAAATTGAAAACTGTTTAAGCTCCTTTCGTGATGTGCAAAAAAAATTGGATAACTAGTGGTATTCCAAAACCCATTTCCCTTGCTCATCTTAGACAAGGAGCCAAGGCCTTTTGTTTTATGAATAGGACTACAGTATAATCTGGCATGACGTAACCATATGACCAACAATCCTAACGTTGCTACTGAGATCTCTGGTTTTCTGCAGGATACATTCTGGATCACTGGAAACTAAGTATTTAAAAATAAAATGCCTAGGGTACAGTGCACTCACTTTCCCGGACTCATCCCTGTGTGACCTTTCCATAATGAGGGAGGAAGGGGCTCAGTTTCTATGTTATACAGTGGGTCAAGCTCCTCTACTCTCTCAAGTAGTCCAAAGATTGTAAGATTATTTCTACAAGCTCTGTTTAATAATTCATTTATTTGGACTTCTATTTCACTAAATGAGTTAGCAAATCTGTGCCATGCATTCAGTTAGCACTTACTGCTAGTCTCTGCTATTTAAGATCTTGTAGTTGCTTATGCAATGCTTATGGAATATTGTGTAATTGCTCATCATGTTTCAAAGTAGTCACCTTAATCTGCTGTAAATATGATGTAGTATTATGAGTAAGTTCAGTAATCATATACAGCATTGTTCAAATGTACCAATATCCTTGGTTAAATCCTTGCTGGTTTTGCCATCTTGGATTTCTCTGTTAGAGCCAAATTCAAAACTCCAACCAAAACTATGCAAAATCATATTCTTCTGATCAGTATACCACACCACTGTGTCTGCTTCACTCAAAACACACATATATATGCCAGTTTTGTCTCATTTCTTGAGGTCTTACCACTTCATTATTTTCTAAATGCAATGATACAACAAAGAGCTGTAAATTAAGTCCTGCTATCCATGCACATGCCCCTGTACAGGAAGATTTACTCCATTTATATGTAGTAACACAGTACTGGCAGGAAATGGCAGGCTTGAAGTGGGTGGAGAACTCTGCTACAAATGAGTCTCAAATTGGTTTCACTTCCAAAACTCTAATGTAATTTACAGAAAAATAGGTGCATGTTTCTTACGGGGAAATTTGTATGCAAACCTATGTATATGTATTCGTATATAATATATATTTTATTTATACACAAACACAGATATATATATATATATATATATATATATATATATATATATATATATATATATATATATATATATATAAACTCCAAAATCCAAGATACAAAAAACTAAGAAATTACAACAAAAACAAATGGCAACGTCACTGAAGACTGAATCCACAAAGTTTAATGAAGCGCTTTTCGTCCAAATACTTCTTTGAACTTCATCAGATACTAACATTTACAAAAATCAAGTTTAAATAGTCTAGTTTAACCATGATTAAAATCAGTTGGTCTCTCCATCTTAAAATTTAAAGGAACAGTAGCTAAAATAGCATTGTGAACATAATATGCATTTTCCTGTTCTTTAAAACTGCCTTATTTAACAAGCAAGTGAATACATTTATCGCAGCAGCAATATGGTGAATATCATATACAAAAATTGTGTAAAAATGTAGACAGTCTCCTCATTTATGCAACCTTACATTATAAACATTTTCAAGTGAAAAATTAATAAGTAAAACATAATTTCTGTAATGTTGATACTACAGTATTTCATCTCATTAAACTTTTCAGTTTTCAACAACATGTGATAGAAGGGTCTATATTATATCATCGAACGGTTAAAAAAGCGAACGCTGATTGATCAACCTAATTTAAGCGAAAGCTTACAATCTCGAACTGTCAGATCAGAGATTTTTTTCCCAGGGAAAAAAATCGCTGATCCAAAACACATAAACAAAACACAATCACACCAAACAAACAGAAATCCACACACATACACCTAAAATCTGATACCTAACCCTACACTAAACTATGCACACGCTGCTAACTACCCACTTACCTTAACCCAAACCCTAACCCTAAGGTCCGTCACTATTGCACACTCACCTCACTCGCTCCCTAACCCTAACTCACTTAAATCCACCCTAACCCTCATGTCCACTCAATTGAACACACACCTAACCCGAGCCCTAACCCTAACTCACCTAAATCACCCTAATACTCACATCCACACAATCGCACACTTACCTGAATCTGACCGGTAACTTTCCACCATAACACTGAAAATACCAAAGCAACAGAAACGGACAACCAAATTCTTTCCCTAGGAAAAAATTTGAGTTTCTGCTGCTTTGATATTTTGCAGTTTCGCGAAAATAAGTTTGATCAATCAGCATTCGCTTTTTAAGCATTCGAGGATATAATATAGACCCGTGATAGAACACATGTCGTTCAATCCTGGAAAGTTATAAGCATTGAGACGAATTTGCCAGAGCAATTCCAACTTTTCGAATAATAAGGTGAATGGAGCCCCTCTTGGATTACTGTCCACTTGATCAAGTATCCAGAATTTAAATGCATGTTCTGGACATTGTTCTATATGCTTTGCTAAAGCATTATCCAGTTTGTGTTTATTAATACAATATATATGTTCGTATATGCGGTCTCTCATTCTACACTCGGAATGACAGTAGAATGACTGAGGCAATGAGGCAATTGTCTTATGTATATTGATAACCACTTAATTCTGAAACAAACAAACACAATATGTGAGAGATGTAGTTACACTATAAAAATTGATCAAAGGCTCTCACATACTAACAAAGCAAATGAAAAACAAGTTATCAGCACTCACATATCAATTCCCTTACTAAATAAGGTCTCAGTACATAAACCCACATACGTGGAGGTACACAAAAGTAACTTTCCAAAACCTCAGAGGCCCCCCATACTTTGTCCTCCAAAACCACTTGCAAACAAAACCAAGTCAACACCAACTGCTACACATAAATATACATATCACAGTGTCTCCACAAGCAAGATGCTAAGGCCAAACACCACGCATTCAAACATCTTACTCACAGGAAAGTCCATCATGAGACATATGGATGCCCCCACCCTCACCAGGTTGAATGAAGAAAGGATCATAGTCAGTTGTCTGTCAGGGGTCAGGATTCACCTAATCATGCAGGCACTCAGGTCACTCAACCACAAGTACCAGTATGACTCGGTCAAAGTCCAAGTGGGTGTGAATGACCTGAGACACACTTTCCTTGACTATATGAAGAGAGACATGATGGACCTCTCTGAATAAATGTTGCAGGTGGGTATGAGCCTCGCATTGAGCAGCATTCTACCCTCACCATAAATGATATCACAATATGAAAAGAAAATGATTGACTTCAATAATTGGCTCAGCTACTGGTGTCACTCTAAGGGGATGCAGTATTTGTCATCCTGGGACTACATGATCCACAGACTATGCTACTTTGACAGAGATGGTCTGCACTTGTTGCCAATAGGCTTTTGAATACTGACAAAGGCATTAGCCTCCCCCATAGTACCATTTTTATGCAATGCCAAACCAATAGACCTACCAATGTAATACATTTTTCTAATGCCCAGCTGAAGGTGCTACTGTTCAATGTCAGGAGTCTTAATAAGAAACTGCACTCTGGTGGTGCTGCGGTAGCATTGTCGCCTCATAGCAAGATATTGTCCTGTTCGATTCTCAGATAGAGCGTCTTCTGTGTGGAGGCATACGTGAATGGGGCGTGCCTTCGCTGAAGGTTGTGCATCAGGGCTGGTAACCCGGTACGTAAAAATCCACTACCAATCATTAGCGGACAGGAGTTCCACTGTGGCGACCCCTAACTGGGAAAAGCCAAAAGACACAAACAAGCAAACTTTCTGGAAGCTCTGCTTACCCTGGAGAATGCTGGCTTCTTTGCAGTTACAGAGATGTGGTTCAAAGTTGCAGAAAGCACCTGGGCAGTGCAAGGTTAAAAGCCTATCACACATTCAGACCACCCTCTGCAAAGAAAAAAAATTAAAGTAGAAGGTGTTTCCATTCACATCAGAAACAATCACACAGCAAGACTGGTCAATTAGGATAACTCACTTGAGCTACTCCGTGTCCAGCTGACCACAGGCAAAATCCCCCACCTTACCGTTGCTAGCTACCAATTTCCAACCATGAACCATGAACCATAAAAACCACTCTGCAAACCTGGAGTTACTAGAATCACTTACCATTCAGCACAACACACTACTCAAAGGTGATTTTTAACTACCCCTCCATAAAGTGAGAACCATTTATGACCACTAACATGCAGGCTCAGAGTTTCCTGGACTTTGTCAGTGCAAATACTCTAGAACAGCTGGTCTGCAATCTCATTAGGGGCTCAAATATCCTTGACATAGTACTCACAAACATGGGGGGGGTTGCACCCCCTCCCCCACGTAATGTTCTCATTAGTAAGACTGGATCATAAATGGGTCTCCTTTGAAATAAGTGAACCCTAGGGCTCCCACCAAACCCTAACCCCTAAATATTTTTTTTCCAAGACACATTACCTTATACTAAATGATGTCATAGGTAATTTTAAATCTTCCCCTAACCCGAAAACATGAAAGGCTATGCAGAAGTATACATGAATGCCCTGTACAAGTAGTTAAAAAATTGCATAGAAGCAGCAATATCTGACTGAACTAAACCCAGGTCTAGCCAGAAAAGCAAATCATCCTAGTGAATCCCTGGAATAAATAGATTATAAAAGAGAAGGAAGAAACTGCTGTCTTGATGCAAGTGGGAGGATGCACAACAAAGAATAAAAATCCCGCATCAGTCTCAACAGACAAATCAAGGAACAAGTTAAGCCCTCTGAAGCTAAATATGAGATGAAAATGGCCCCCCAAGCAAAGGATAACCACAAAGCATTTTTTAGTTATGTCCAAAATTTTAAGGGAAACACTCAACAATGTGCTAAGTTGGCTGAAGATGGCACAACCTACAGTATACTCAGCCAGAAGAAATAGCAAACCTACTGGCCAAAAAATTCAGCTCACATTTCACCCCTTGATCACCACCAGTCACTCCACATGAAATGCCCCCTGCAATTCCTTTGCCTATTATCACAAAGGAACAGGTCATCACTGCACTCTCCAAAGCTAGAAATACAGCATCAATGGGCCCAGATGGAATCCCAGGGTGCCTATTAAATAGCTTGACACATGATCTAGCAGAACCGCTCAGATCTCTATTTAATCATAGGCTATGGAAAGAATAATCTTGGACCTGATTAACAATGACATAGGAAATCTCCAGACTCTAGGCCCAACCCAGTTGAGCTTCATCAAGGGGAGGTCCTGCTTGCTCATTCCGATGGACTTCTTTGAGAAGGTCAGTAAGGCCATGGATGAGGGTAAGACAGTGCATACCACCAACCTTGACCTAACCAAGGCATTTGACATAATTCTCCATGCGAGTACTATAGATAAGCTCACAAAATTTGGCATAAACCTCTCTGTCACTGGATAGATAGCCAAATGGCTCACAGATAGGACACATTACTAGAGTGGGGAAATGCACATCCAGCAAGAGGCCAGCAACCACTGGAGTACTACAGGGATCAGTGCTGGGCTACATCCTGTTTGGAAAATACTTCTCAGATGTCAAGGCAGATGTAGAGGGCCTTTGGCTGACCAAGTTTGCTGATGACTGCAAGTTGATGGAAGTCATTGATTCCCCAGATGATGTTGATTCCTACAGAAAGGAGTGATGCAGACTGATGATTAGTATCAGAGCAATGACCTCAAACTAATAGCAAAGAAATGCATAATAATACTCTTCTGGAACTGAAATACTGCAGCAAATTACAGCATTGACAACACTCCCCTAACAGTGGACCTAGTGGTGAGAGATCTGGGTACTCAGTGATCTGAAATTTGACCACCATGCATCCATGGCGGTCAGAAAATCCTTCTATGTGGATCAGTTTATAAATAAGCACATGGCATCCAGAGCTAAAGATATCATAGTACCACTGTACTTGACCCTCATCAGACCAATAATCAAGTATAATGTACCCTTTGGAATTTACCTCACCAGACAAGTGCAATGGTTGGAGCGTCCTGAGAGTTTTGTTACCAGAAAAATACAGGGTATAACCAACATGTCATATGCAGACTGATTAAAACCCCCTATTGCTATATTTAGTTTCCTATCAATTACTGAGGAGTGATCTATACCTGACCTACAAGGTAGTCTCTGATCCAGCCCTGATGAAAATGTTGCATATTCACAAAACTAAATGCACAAGGCTTACCCACTCTGGCACAAATAGCTCATGCTGGAGAGACAGATATGTGTCCCAAACATTGTCCCTCCTCTGGAATAGACTTCCTATTCACATTAAACAAAGCTTTTCCCTGACCATCTTCAAGTGCAATCTGGACCAATGAATGGAAATTGCAAATGTTGCTTATACCCTGTATTTTTCTGATGATGTGGTCATTCTTTCATTGGTTAGCAGTCTTAAGAGGTCCCTTTAGTATGTGAGGTGCTAACATGGGTAACTACACGTGTGGGCTAGTGCTGTGCTACTAGAGATTGGCTGGATCACAGTCTTTGGGCATTTTGAATTGCCTTCAACATGAGGATATTTCCCATCCTTTGGATGAGACATTATACAGTGGTCCCATCTGCTTGAGCTGGTGGTAGCTTAGGTGGATGTAAAAGATGTCACAGAACCTAGTGAAAAGAGCAGGTGAATTTACCTGTTGCCCTGGTAAACTTTCACTTAACAGTATAAGTACAACCCCAGGTCTCCCCTGAAAAGAGGCCACTAGCCTAGTAGGACTAACACAGTCAATAAAGAATAAATAAAAATAAATAAAATACATATGTCAGCAAATTCTGAGTTGACTATTGCAAATAAATTAATAAATAAAATTAAAAAAACATATACATATCACATCACTAGAAACACAACCCAATATCTACAAGCTCACAACAAAGCATCTTCTTTATTTTGACAATACTGTACTCTGAGTTACTAAAATTATCATAGACTAACATCTAAGATTTGAACTTCATATTGACTACGTAATAACAACACAAACAGAAAACTTATAATGTTATACAGGGAAAAATAATCTCTAACTGATTACATGTCATGCAGCAATAGCAGGTATACCTCTAACTCCTCCCTACCTTACTACACTTGTTAATACTTACAAACATGCCAAAATCAAACAAAATAGCAAAACATGCACTAAATTTACCAACATTAACATATCACTGTATTGCACTAGAAAAATTACAACGGTTAGATTTTCAAAATCATTTCACATACACAAAACTAAAATTTCTTCATAATATACTTTATAATCCTAACAAAATAAGCATTTATACAATAAATTGTAAACATTTATAACCTACAAAGACCTTTACAATTTTAGCAAAAATAATTACAAGTGTTTAGCAAGTGTTATGAACCATACTGGGGATTCGTTATATTCAACCTATATAACAAGACATATATTAGAACTGAAAACAAACTTTACAATCTACCTACAAAACTTCAAAACAAACATTGTGTATTCACAAACTGAAACTGTTCATTTATAGAACAAAACATACTAAACAGAAATCATAAGTATAGTTAGGAGTGGGAAAAGGCAGCAGCTGCCCCAAATGCAGGGTGTTAGGGAGTACAATCGTCGGTTGCCAAGGAAGCATTACTGCAGTATTGACATTCCAACATAATGTCGATTTGCAGTCAAGACAGAATTGTTGAAGCGCTTTGTGTGTGGCACTTGTGGTAATTGTAGCAAGCCATGTGTTTGCAGAAGGCAGTTTGTTAAGGTTTTAAGTAGAGATTTTTTGCTTCTGAATTTGGAGTTGGGCTCCGGATTCAGGAACTGCACTGGGTGTTAGTAAAGCTAGTGATGGGTCTAACAAAAATGATAACATAAACAAACAGCTAACATTTTCTCCCTACTAACTTCTGTTGTCTACCCAACATACTAAACTGGTAAAACTGTACTACGAAGCATACTGTCTGAAACCCATACTCACTCCCTATCACTCACAGCTATTATTTCTCTGTCTCACTGCTAACATTCCTTTAAAACCAAAATAAAAAATAGCTTCTTAAAATAATTTACACATCTGTGAATAATTTTCACTTATTAATATAGTCTGTTCTTTCTTTTACTATAATATTTACCTTTTTTATTTTTTTTAATTGCAAAACTATTTTTATGGAGCTTTTCTCTTTAGAATACCACTGAAAATGCCCACTGAACATGAGCACAAGTGGCCTTTTTTGGTCAACAAATGTAAAATAGGTTAATTAATATTGTAATATAATAAATGACACTACCTAGAAAAAATAATGCATGGAATTGTAGCCTAAAACTGAACAACACTGATGCATACTTTCCTGAATGAAAACTGCAACGGCACAAATAAAAAAACACTCATATTCACCACATACAACATAGAGGATAACAGACCACAAATGCTAAACACATATACCTCCACATTTCCAAACTTCATTATCACTCACAGATGGTGCCATTGTTGAGAAAGAACAAAATGCATGTATACCTGTTTTTAACACTCACTTTGTCTTAGAGTTGCAGCAATCTTGGAAAGACAACCATTAAATCTGAAGATGGTGTGGTTTAGTCCAAAGTGAAACTTTTACTGCATCAAGAACTCCAGTACAATAAAGCCTAACTCTGTTACAACTTATGATTTCAGATGTAACTCAGAATGTAAAGTTATGGGGAAAGGATGCATTCTCTCATACAAACTCCATACTATCCACATGCAATAAGATCCTAAACTAAAAAAAGTTCCAAGTAGTGAAGGTTGGTATAATGGTTGAAGTGTTTACCTTACAATGACAAGGTTTGATTCTCACATTTGAGAGAGAAATTGACTAAACTTAAGACACCCTACAAGGGCAGCTAGCCTAATACTTACCCGTGAATGGTGGTGTATAACATGTAATAACCCACATCTAAGCAGATTCTACCATGGGAAGTCAACATACATCACTGATTTGAGGATTTAAACTTGAAAAAATACAACTAGAAGTTGACCTGATTTTTTTTATGCATGGCAGCAAGACCCCTGGCAACCTTCCATGTGGAGGGATTTTCATGCATATCCTCCCAACGTCAGTCTATTAACTCCACAAAGTTACAATCTGGGGTAAAAGAAAAGCATCCTGCAAGGGTACAAAAAGTACTACAATTGTGCCATACTATAATCAAATGTTAAAAATGTTCAGGAACTGTTCTGTTTGATAAGTTAATATTATGGAAATTATATTCAGCAGAACAGATTTTGTCTAAAGGTAAACATTCACAGTTTCAATCACCTGGGTTCAGCAAAAATCAGAAAATAATTTATAAAGGGGACAAACCGTTTTCCTTCCTACTGTTCTTCACTACGGGTCTATATTACGAGATCAAAATCCCGTTTCCGCGAACACCAGAAGACCGACACATATAGCGTGAACTACGGTAACAGTGAACATTCAAAACCGTGAAACACGAAATGGCGAAGTGTCATGGTTGGCCCATCTGCGATATATCTCTGTAAGGTAAGTGTGCGATAGTTACGGACCTTAGGGTTAGGGTGCGGGTTAAGGTAAGTGCATAGATAGGTAATGTATGTAAGGTTTAGTGTAGGGTTAGAAGCAGGGTTTTGTTAACTGTATGTGTGTGGATTACTTGTTTTGTTTGGGTATATGTCTGTAGGGTAAGTGTGCGATAGTTACGGACCTTAGGGTTAGGGTGCGGGTTAAGGTAAGTGCATAGATAGTAATGTATGTAAGGTTTAGTGTAGGGTTAGAAGTAGGGTTTGGTTAGTGTATGTATGTGTTTTATTTATTATGTTTGGGTATGTAGTATGTAGCGCGCGGTGGTGTTGGCCGACCATGATGGTTCGAGATTTGAAAATTCACAGTTTAGTGGGTTCAGCATATTTGCGGTTCAGGCTATGTGTGTTGGTGTTGTGGTGTTCGATGACACGGGTTTTCGATTACATAATATAGACCCCTTCACTACCTATAAATTAGTTCAATAGTAAAGATTAAAAGAAATGTAGCACTATTTCAGAAAAATATGTTTGAAATTCAAGTAAATCGAGTGTACATGACATTGTATAACCACTATCAAGCACACAATTTTTGTCTTCTTGTGATTAGTGCAAACAGAGAGTAACAATAAAATGGTATTTGTATGTACGTACGGTGGTGGAAGTCATACTCCTTTGAAATCTGCAGTGGATTGTGTTATTTGTAGACTGGTGACAGCTAGAAATAAATGTCAATGGATTCATGTTTTCTCAGCATGAATATGATCATTCCACAGAAAATGTTCAGCCTTGGTAAACTGAAGTGGGAGATAGGAACAAAAAGATTTAGGAATAATAACCCACCTCAGATAAGTCAAACTATATGATATTAAAAGGCAATGACAAATATTTACAAAATGCTGGGGTGAGCAGTATGAGGCACGAATTCCAGAGAGCGATATCATCCTTCTGCTGCGCAAGACACTAGCTTGGTGGTGAATCGAGTACGAAGTGAAACTGTACGGGACGTGGACACAAAGGAAATCTAGGCTGATAGAAAAGGCATAATACAAGGGTAACAACATACAGAAGGGTATGGAGGTCCTTAGGTGTTGTCAGGCACAGGTTTAGAAACCTGGACATGTCCATTGCAAGTGAAAAAAGTGGCAAATCTCCTTGATATGGGATGAGTGGAAGGGGTGCAGATGAAGATAAAACCCAGAGGGATGGAAACAGGCAACGGTGGCAAACTGAAGGAGGATTTTTCAAGCGTGACTAAATGCTTTTCCATTGACATTGCACTAGAACTCCTGAATACAGCAGATGTAGAAAGTAAATTATAAGGAAAGATTCATAGCTGAAAAGTGTTGGTGGAGCAGAGGTAGAAATGGATGAGAAAGAAGTAGTAGCTACATGGTAGGGATTTAGCTAGCAATGGTCAACCGCCACTCTTCTTTGGATGGGGTGGGTAGGGCATCCTTAGGTTTGGGTATGTGTGAATGAGTATATATTGCTTATTCAAAATAGCAGAATATTAGACCGAACGTGATTAAGCATAAATGCTGGAAAACAAAAATATTGAAAATTAAAACAAAAAAATACTTGTTTAAACAATACTTTTGTAGGAGAGGAAAGTCCCTAGCCCCACACCCCACAAACTCCCTTCTAATTATAAATACCAACTCCAAGAATGTATTATAGTGGGGAAATGGCAAATTCACTGTTTCCTGCTTTACTGTAATCTTGCACATACAAAAAATGGAATGCATGATTAGCTGATTTTCAATGACACATACATCCTATATGTATAGTGTGTATGTGTGTGTGTGTGTGTGTGTGTGTGTGTGTGTGTGTGTGTGTGTGTGTGTGTGTGTGTGTGTGTGCACGTGTTTATTGACAAGTTTGAGAATCTTGTGTTAGACTGCCTTTTACTGTAGAACTAGGAAAAAGGAGAGAAAAGCAAAAGGAATAAATGTTGGAAGACTAGAAAGAAGAGAGCTATTGAATTGTTATAGAAAAGAACAGTAGAGCTGATTTAGAAAGGTTACCGTGAGGTAAAATTGTACACCTCACAGTAACCTTTCCTGATTCAGAGACATCCCTACCATAGTACTGTAACACAAAGGCATGCTGCAGCACAACAGGCTGTCTCCATGGCCATGCTAAGTGGTAATAAGACATTCAAGTGGAGATATATATGTTC
Source organism: Protopterus annectens (assembly GCF_019279795.1). NCBI lineage: Eukaryota > Metazoa > Chordata > Ceratodontiformes > Protopteridae > Protopterus > Protopterus annectens. The sequence goes on from NC_056733.1 coordinate 393,888,920, forward strand.
CCTTGGAACTCACTGTGGTAAGCCATTGACACAGTCACTTTGCTGTTTAGGTTAACACGGACACTCCTGCTGCTTGTGTTAATGAATATAGCCAAAAGCTTGTATGCATCCATTGTGATTAAGGTAACTACCAGCGAATTTATCAGACAGTGTTAGGGTGCATTTGCATGTCTGTACACAAGGGGCTGAATCTGTAAGTGCACATGTAAGTGTTTGTCTACCTTGCAGGTTGGAGTTAGTGAGGGTGTAGCTTTGGATGGGTGTGTGTGTGTATGTGTGTGTGTGTGTGTGTGTGTGTGTGTGTGTGTGTGTGTGACTGTGTGTGTGTGTGTGTGTGTGTGTGTGTGTGTGTGCGCGCGTGTATGAGTGACTGTGTAACTGTGTGTGTGTGTGTGTGTGTGTGTGTGTGTGTGTGTGTGTGTGTGTGTGTGTGCACGTGTGTGTGTGTGTGCAAATGTGTGTATCTCTGTTTGTGTCTGTGTGTGTGTGTGTGTGTGTGTGTGTGTGTGTGTGTGTGTGTATACGTGTGTACGTGTGTGTTTGTGTGTATGTATGTGGAATAAATATGTGAATATGCATGGGGCGTGGGCTTTTTCTTACCCTCATATTCTTCTAGAATAACAAAGAAATTCTGCAACATGGTTGTGGAAGGAAAACACTAGCCGCCGGGACTATATCTTTAATATTATCTGGGCTGGGGAGAGAAGTAGACACCAGGGATATTTTTTAATATTTCTTTGGTCAGAGATAGCACAAGACATGAGAGGTACTTATAAATATTACGTGGGTTACGGGGGAGCACCAGACACCAAGAATATTTCTTTAATATTTTGTGGGTTGGGGGAGCACTAGAAACCAAGGATAGTCTATAAAGCATTCTGTAAAGGGACATAAAAAAAAATGAAAGACCATGTGATCATGGGGAACCACTGGACTTCAGGGATACTTTAAAGGGTGTACACTAAAGGTGCTAAAAATGATTCAAGTCTTTCACCCCCCCCCCCTCCACCTCCCACAGAGGATTTCAGACCTCCGCACTAACACTAAGCACCAGGTATAGCATGGGGATAAAATATAAAAAAAAAAAAAAAAATTACAAAGTGAGTAAGGCTTCAAACCCTGCAACTTGAAAGAGGAAACATCAGCATTAACCTGCTGCATTAACTGCTAAGTTAGTGCAACAAATTATTTTCAAGCTTATATTGAGGATCTCAGGCATTGTTCAGTGCCTTCAACAGTTTATGAGTTATGAGGGAGAAGGGCAGAACATATTTAAACATATTGGTTAACCATGTAGTGAAAGAGATATAGGCAAAGCAAAATTAATGGAGGGACAAAGACACAATTACAGATGGATTTCAATTATTACTCATAAACTTAGAACATTACTAGAATAACAGCTCTTGTACTGAATTATATAAAGTCTGAAACTGTAATGTCTGGGATTAATGACCAAGTGTAATAATTTGTTTATTTACTTACCAGGAAAGTCAGACTGGGACAGAGCCCATTTTCAGGAGAAATGCTCCATACACATGTCTTTGGAATGTGGGTGAAAACTGGAGCACCCAGAAGAACCCCACATGAACACAGGGAGGACATGCAGACTCCACATAGAAAGCACCCCAGCCAACATTTGAACCAGAGAACCTCTTGCTGTGAGGTGAATGTGCTAACAGCTGCGCCATTGTGCCGTTTATTTTTGAGGATAGTAAAAATGTTAAAGAAGACACTAGGGACATTCTGTTAACTTAGGGACAAGTAAGGGATGTATGTTGCATGTGAGTGGGGGGGGGGGCAGGAGTGAATAGGGGTGCCTATGCCATTGTGATGCACGGGCTGGCAGTGTTGACTGTTGAAGGAAAGTGCTGATCTGCACTCACAGTAGTTAATGGCGATTAAGAGACACGCAAATTAGCTGATAAAGAGGTCTTTCCTCATTGGGGCTAACGTGCCTCTGAATTGCAAATTCCTGCATTGTGTAAACAGCCCCTTTTTACCATAGATCATAGTGTGAGTTGTGGAGTTGTGTCTAAATCTTACTGTATGTTTCATTTATTTAATAGCACTAACTGAAAACCCTAAGAGAAGCTGTGTCATACTGCAAGTAGATAAGATCACAGAAAAACTGTATTTACTAATTCAGGACACAAAATTTGTTAAAAAGAAGAGAATGTGTAGAACTTTTTTCTGAGTAAAGAAAGGGATACCTGTCCTTTTCAGGAAGAACCTGAGATGTAAAGTTAAGCCACTGTTAATTGTCCAAGCAGAAAAGGACCTACTGCTAGAGTCAATAAAAGATAATGAAAGGTTAATATACACTTATTATACCTAAACAGAGACGGAAATTACTAAAGCAGACCAGGCCGTATTTCAAGTGAAAGGCATGTCTACTTTGGGTAGAAGATATTTGTAAGAATATATAGAAACATGATGAAAAGTAAAAGACATAAGATATAAAGTTCTATGAAGAAAATTACTGGGAAAGAACCAGTTTGTTAGTCAAAGCACAGCAGAAGACAGGATGGTCTAAGATAACAGTTTCTTCCAAAATTTCAAATACTGATGACAAAAGGTGTTTATAATGTTATTAAAAATTGTTTCTTCTGGAAGGGAAGGATACTAGAGAATGGTATGAAAACATTATTCCGTTCTTGTGGTAAAAAAGGAAATATGGAAGATGAGATAAAGGTACTGCTTCTCAATGGAAGGTGTCAGAAACCTCCACTCCATACATGCATTTCTTACCCTGGAAAACATCATTATATGAGTAATGAATGAGACCTGGTTCAGGACCAATGAGAGCACTCCATAAGTGCAGGGTGTCAGTACCTACCACATGTTCAGGCCTACCACACTAGATGACGGCACTAAAGGCAGTGGTATCTCTATATTTGTAAAATAAAATTTCACTTCCAGACGTATTAGATAGGATAATGACCTGGAACTCCTACAAGTCCAACTAACCGGTAACAAAACTTGTTATCACATCATATCTAAATACAGGACCCTGGTCTGTGTCCCCTTTGTCCCATAACTCCTACCTGACTAGTGTGTAGTCCCTATGAATTTAGCCAAACACCATTTTCTTAGACAAATTCCAAGTATCTCTTCATCATCTGGGAGACTTATACAGCACCAGATTTCTGGACTTCATAAATACAAACTCACTAGACCAGGTAGTCTGCACCCCAACCAGTGGTGAAACAATCCCTGATCTGTTCTCTACCATTTGTAATTTTTTCCCTAGTCACACTGGTCCATAAATCAGTCACATTCATCATAAGACTGAAGCTGGAAGCTTCTTACAATAACTCTGTATTCAGAAATTAAGCTAAAGTTAATCTAATTGAGATATAAACTGGCTAAATTCAACAATCCCTTCCAACCTGATGACCCTTCTGCATATACAGAAAGCTTTGCCACCAAATTCTGTGCAAATCTAAATAACTGCATAGAGGTACATGTCTCTCTCAGAAGTGAAAACAATGCCAAATTTAAAAATAATCCTGGTAGTGGCACAAAAAGATAACATCGCTCTACAATAAAAGAAAAAACTTATTACATGTAAAAATAAAAATAACTCAAAGGCTTCATTAGCTATGTTACAAATAGCTAGCAATGCTCAGTACTGCACAGAGCTAATAGTAAATGACATCACATACTCAGACCCAGACGACTGAGCCATTCTTTTATGGAATAAATTTAGCTGTAACTTATCCCCTCCACCCACATTCCAGATCACATACCAGTATCCACAGCCCCCTCAAACCTCCAATGAACAAGTCCTGGGGCCAGCTAACATATCAGAATGCCTATATGCCAGCCTGAAACAGGAACCATCAACCCCCTGCAGAGGCTATTCAATATCAGTCTCCAAACACGGTTGTACAGAATGAATGGAGAACAGCAATACTTATCCTCCATATATTTATAAATAAATAAGTCTGACAAGCCTCATCTGTAACTATGGAAAGGATCATTATGAAATTAATAAATAAGGATATAGGCAACCTAAAAACTCTTGATGCATGCCAGTTTGGTTTTGTCAAGGACAGGTCCTGCCTATTTAACATGGCTTACTTCTTTGAGAAGGTTACTGAAGCAATGGATGACAGGAAATTAGTAAATACCACAAATTTAGGTGCCACAAAGGCATTCAACACCATCTCACACTCAAGTATAGTTGAAAATAGCCTGCTGGATAGCCAACTGTCTCACTAACAGAACCCAGGAAAATAAGGTGGGTGGCTATACCTTCTCCAAAAGACCTGTTACTAGCAGTGTACCCCCATGGTTCAGTCTCTGGGCCACTTGTTTTTGTTTCGTCTTTGGAATTTATTTTTCAAAGGTCAAAATTAATGTTAAGGGTTTCTGACTGAGAATATCTGCAAACTACTGTAAACATGGTGCCATCATAAACTCTGCAGAGGACACCAAGATCCTCCAAGAGAGTCTTTTCCAAATGAAAAGCTGGTGTTAAATCATCATCATCATTATTAACCCCCCTTTCCACATTTTCTACATTGGTTCAGGTGTCATGTCACCTGTTGCCATCTCTCTCGATTCCATGTAACTCTTCGACCTTCTTGGAAAGTCATGTCTGATTGTCACAGGTCTTCTCTCACACAATCCATCTATCCTTTTGTTGGATGTCCTTGTTTCCTCTTGTCTTCTTCCTTTCTGTCCAAACATTTTCTTCACTAGATTGTCTTCAGCCTTCCTGCACATGTCCAAACAACTTTAATCTGTTCTTTTTAACCTTCTCTACAATTAGAGCTACTTGGGCTCCTGCTCTGATGTCCTCATTTCCTCTTCTGTTCCACAGTGTGCATCCTACTACCCATTTCAGGCACTTCTTCTCCATCACCTCTAGCTTCCTCAACTGCCCTGACTTTACTGCCCAGGTTTCTATACTGAGTAGCATGGAGACGATTTTTCAGTTTCATGTCTGTTTATCCTGAGATCCTCTAAGTGCTATACTCTGGAATACAGTTCTGCAGTTCACACTTTTATCTTACATCTGCTACCTAATCAGTTTGTTATTAAAAAAAGAAAAAAGTAATCTAAAAATTAACTACAATAAGCTAAAAACTGAAGTTCATTTCCAGTCATGAGAAAGTGAAATGGAAGGCACACTAAGTGCCAAACCATCTTCAAATAAAATTAAAGTCAACCTTTTAAAGGATTAGTACTGGAAAATGTTGATAAAATAATAAAAATCTCTGACTCTCTCTCTCTCTCTCTCTCTCTCTCTATATATATATATATATATATATATATATATATATATATATATATATATATATATTGCATGACAGTGAAGTAGTTTGAACACTGTTAAGCAATAAGGCATGAATGTATTGTAAGTTATTGCATAAGGTATAGCTCAAAGTACGAGGTGAACTTGGATTTCAAGGAGTGATACAATTAGATAATAATATGCAATAGATATGGAAAGCCTTAATGATGTTATAAAGCACATATTAATAAGAATAAAAAGTAATGTCTTTAGGCTTTTCCCAGTTAGGGGTTGCCACAGCATAACTCCAGTCCACTTATGATTGGCAGTAGATTTTTACGGTGCTGAGGTGCCAGCCTGATGAAGGCACACCCATTCACACACGCACCTACCTGCATGTCTTTAAATGTCACTCGACCATGGGGAGGACATGCAGACTCCACACAGAAGGCAATCCAGCTGAGAACTGAACCGGAGAACCTCTTGCTGTGAGGTGACAATGCTAACCACTGCACCACCACAGCCTATATTAATGATAATAAGAATAATAATTTATTTTCTATGGCTGATCAAAATTCATAGATACTATTATAGAATAGCATGACAAGGTCTGAAGCTCATCACTGTAAAAGTATCTTGAATTTGCATAGATACTGCATAATTAAACATGATAAGCAAAACCAGAACATGCGATTCAAATGGAGAACAAAGATGTAACAGTCTCCCAGTCATATGCTAAGTTAGTTTTGTTAAGGTTGCACTGTGACTGTTGTTTAAAGACAGTACATGGCATAGTAGAAAACATGGATAAAAAGGAAATAAAAAGGAAGGCACATTTTATCTACACTTCATAAGATATAGCTCATTCTGGAAAGGTGACATTTTAGTTTTTGTTTATAACTCTACTACAGTTAGGCAGTGGAAAAAAAGTGTGACATCAGAAGCAGAAATTGAGATATATGCACAAGGAAGCAGATATAACCAAGGGTGCATTGATCCTTTACTCTTACAATGCCCCTTATTAATGCAAAATGACATAAAGATAAGTACACCAGATTCATGAGATGTGTGCATATTTGTCTGCAGATGGAAGTGTTTCGCCTGAGGCATTAACTGCCCTTCAGAGACAGGAAGGCCTGTCAATGCACAGAATGTAAAGGTTTTCTCAAAATACTTGGTCTGTTGAACAAAGTTACATATTCGAAGATGATGGTATGCCCAAAGCATGTGACATAGGTATGAGAAGGAAAAAAACTGGAAGAAAATTTTCTCATGTGTAACACTTGCCCGCAGCAAGAAATGTTGCCCTGTCTAACTTGCTATATGTCAGCCCTGGAATAAGTGACAAAGTTCCTCTGACACTGTTCCTCCTTTGTAAATCACTGACCCGTGGATTTGATCCAAATGCTTTGACAAGCTCTGGAGCAGCCTCAGCAGGGAAAAGATCCATTAACAGCAAAAGTTGTGGAACTCTTTAGAATAGCTCTATCCCTGCTCGGTGTAATTAATTCTTTGACTGTCACTGCAGGGCACCAAATGAAAACACACTCGTAGGAGCAAACGATTATGCTAATGGTGAGAAGCTGAGCAGACAATGAATGCCAGGGTCTAGCTGAAAAGAGCCAGATTCCATTAATCTCAATAGTGCTAAAGGTATATTAACAATGCAAACTAAGAACAGCATAATCTGGCAGCAACAACTACAGAAGAACAGGCCACAACCTCCCAAATATGGTAAAATATTTTTGTTGGTTAAAAATATTAGAAAAATGATGGCCATGTGTATCCTAATATAATAAAGGATAGTTAATTGGTGTCCATATTGAACAAGATGCTATGAGCTAGCACCAAATAGAAAGCTACACAATACAGATTGTACAAGGGATGTTACATAAGCAGGATGAAAACAGTGTAAAATAACATACAAGTACCTTTGAAATATTATGTAACCAATTTGTTTTAATAAAACTAGGCGTATTCAAAGACAAAATGACATGTTAAAAACACTTTATGTTTAATTTCTACATGACATAAATCTACAAGATTATGTATCAGGATCAATAGTTTAAGTAGAACACGTGTATAGCAAGGTCAAACAGCCTGACCTCATGACATGTGGCAGAAGATGTGGGAGCCCTGTTCTGTTTTTACCATTCTGCAATGAGTAGATGTACAAGTCTACATTCTAAAAGGATTTTGGTATGTAAAGACTCTATATTGGCTTGCCTTCTAGATGTCAACACACAGTCCATCAACTGGAAACCTGATGAACTAACCTTGTAAAAGAATATGCCTGCCAAACCTGCAGGTGACAACAGTAACAAAGTGTTTTGTTTTATTTTTGTTAACAGAGAAAAGCCTCCCTACAATCCTCTCATGTGTGGTCTTCAATCCCTACATTGTCTTACACAACAATACTAATTCCATAGTTGCACAAGTTCATGGAAAAAGAAAACGCATTGCAAACATAAAAAATATCGCAGCATGGCAAATAAACAGAAAAACAGAGTATTCAAAGAGGGGATCTAGAATCATGGAGATTATATGTTACAGAAGACTCTTGATGAAAATGTATCCCGCTTCAAAAGCACCTTTTTAGGTTTGTGTGAACTCTGCACTGCTTACTGAGCAGCATGTTGTTTTCTTTTTTTTTTTTTTTGGCCTGTTCCTCATAAAATTTGTGATTTTCTTGATTTTTGTGTCAAATCATTGAGGAATGAATTCACTAAATAATGAGAGTCCTTTGAGTTTCAAACTTCATATCTTTCAGAAAATGTATGGCAACATAATGTTTTTATTCTAGCAACTTTCTAAGTTTATAAGAGCAATATTTAAAATGTTTCCCTATTTTTAGGGCGTAGCCCCCCATTTGTTTGGCTTTGTCCAGATTTTTGGGGCTAAGACGTCAAGAACTATGATTCTCACAAACTCATTTTGTCTCTTCAGATAATGTTATACCATCCCATTCCATTGCAGTTTTTTGCTACCTTATTAAGTTGTTCCAAAGATCATCTACTAGCATACCAATAACTCGTTGCATATTTTGCAATTGTACTTCACTCTCTGTTTTCATTCAGTCCAAATTTCCCCTAGTAGTATAAATACCATCTTAGGTCTCCCCTGAAAAGAAAGTACTAGTCTAGTGGGACTAACTTAGTCAACAAAGGATGAATAAAATAAATAAACACTACAATACTTGAGAAAGGTGATGCTTCCTCATTCATTTCATTATTAACGTATATCTGTCTTATAGGTTCATAGCTATATACTTGGCTAATGATTACCAGGGCCTTTATAAGCCTGTCCACGCAACCTAACTCAACTGTGTGCTTATGTATTATGCGTGCTTATTAGGAGGGGACATGTTAGTTATGAAGTTTGTAAAGGTTATGTGGAGGGAGGGGTAGGCTATTTTGGGAATATATATTGTCTGCCTCTGTCTGTCAGAGACATAGGGGCCAGACCCAGGGTGAAGTTCTGATTTCTAATCCATTAGTCAAGGTTATGGTTAAATACAGTTAGGGATGGACTCTGCTTCAGATTGATGGGGAGCCTGTTCCAGAGCCTGGAGATACTCTGACACACATATCTGTCTCACAAACATGTCCTATTTATGTGGCAAGCAAAATTTAAATCCTTGGCTCTAGTGCTTCTGATGCTGTTCATTTCGTGGATGTGCAAAAGGTCCATCAGAGTTGGAATCGAGGATACCTTGTATGCCAGGCATAAAGCTACAACTTTTAAGAAGTATCTTCACTTTAACCTTATTTTGCACCGAAATTTCTGTTTCTTTACTCACTATAATTTAGTTTGCTTAGTAACTGATTGGTCACAAAGTAACACATTTGATCGTTTCATTCTTCCATATCACTTCTTTTTTCTAGTCCTAGAGAGTCTTGCTTACATTTCTTTTTAAAGGCTACCCACCATTTTCATCAATAACTATAAAAAGTTCTTATAGAAATATGAGTAACTCATGACTCTGAAAAAGCTTTTAACAATTCTGGGTACATACTACACTTGCATATCAACCCTTTTAAACCATTTCCATACCTAAGAACAGGACAGTCTTTCCCAAACCAAACCAGCACTGATAAATGGTTGAATACCCTTTTTTCCTCATGCTATCTCTTTTAAACTGACTGAATACAAAATTTCAATTTACATGAGTAATTTTTCTGTTTCCTACCAGTTTCTATGTTATATTTAATATCTTGAAAACACCTCTTTCCTTTTGTTCTTAAATTACAATTAAAATCTTACAAATCACTTTATATGTGTGTAATGCAACATAGAGCATTATACTTTCAAGTAACCTGACACTGCAGTGGTGGTGCTGCGGTAGCTTTGTCGCCTCACAGTTAGACGTTGCCCATTCGATTCTCAGTTACAGCGTCTTCTGTGTGGTGACATGTGTGGATGGGCGTTCCTTCATTGAAAATTGAGCGTTAGGCCCAGCAAGCCAGCACGTAAAACTCTACTGCCAATCATTAGCGGACCGGAGTTCCGCTGTGGCGACCCCTAACCGGGAAAAGCCGAAAGACACAAACAAACTTTCAAATAACCTGACACAGTGTCACAGCTGTAGGAGAATAAACTCCTATTATTCTCAAAGGAGATCCTTGGCTCATACTGTCAACAGCTAGAAATCTCCCAGGTTTCCCAGTCATTAAATCTGCTTCTAGCTGTGAATTTTTAGTCATTACTGGTATCCAGAGCATCCTTCATAGTCAAATGACCATTTTATATGTTACTTTTCTCTTGGGATAATAACAAACATCTTACATTGCCCAAAATCACTTTTAATGCAAATAACATTTACTGCTATTGCATGCAACATAACCTTTCTTTTTTAATTGTTTGTACCAGCTTGTTATTCCTTCTGAACTTCTTTTCCTTGTTCTAACCCTTTTACTGACAGATATATACATGCAGGTGTAATAGCACATGCTCAGAAGAGTGAACACTATTTTTTCCATTTTTTTTTTTATTTTTTTTGTCTGCTGGTATCTGTGCTTGTGATGTTGTGGTACAGCAGGGTCTAGCAATTTTCCATTTCTGGCTATAGTGAGATTTCAGAGCAGGGAGTGTACGGGAGTGTATGACAGGCTGCCATCCTTTGTAGAATACTGTTTTTCATTTTCTTTTTTTGATAATTCTTGGACTCATTTAAAAATATAATTTTTTTATTTATTTATTGTTTTGGTAATCATGTGTGTGTATATATATATATATATATATATATATATATATATATATATATATGTATGGATCTAGGACTATTGAACGAAAGTTAAATAGTCCGAATCCACATTCACCGAACACACTTTAACGAAAATGCTTTCACCGGAAAACCGCTCTTGTTAAAGTTCATTAAAATAAATAAATAAATAAATCTACTTTTATGCAAGGAGGCAAGCCCCCCTGCACCTCCCACACACCCCCTACTTTAATATTCTCACTCTGAGATCGCACTACAGTGAGGAAAAGGGAATATTCCCTTATCCGCACTGTAGTACGATCTCCACAACAGTCAATCCCCCACGGCTCCCTCTAGCTGAAGGCATACTTTTGTGAAAGTGCTTTTTCGGTAAAAAGCACTTTCGTGGAAGTATGCCCAGCTGTTTGTGCTTCGGCAAAAAGTTCCTTTGGGGATCAGTACTGATCCTATATACATATATATATATATATATATATATATATATATATATATATATAGATGTCCTTACATTCACCGCTGCAGTACTGCAGTATTCTTTACTAATGGGATTGCCTGTGGTATAGCCCTCCATCCAGCCAGTTTACAAAAGATTTCCATTGCTTTAAGGTATGCAGAACATCACCAGCTTATTCCTTCCATAAGGAAGGGCATAAAGGTGACATTCAGGTGTACCATCCTCAGAACTTTTTTGCCACCAGTCCAAATGCTGTTTTAAATGATTTTCTGTTGCATACATCTGTTTTTCTGTTTGTTGGCTTTTTTGTGCTTGCTCCTGTTGCTGGAGCCCTGACAGTTGCAGATAAGTACCCAGTTGACTTTTTAATTTCTTTTCTGTTTTGTTTGGAGTTAATGTCATCCAGGAAGGGTAAATTCCAGTGTGGGAGACTGATTCCCCATAAAGACCGTCATGATAAGTGTCTTTTTTGCCTTGGTGCTGCTCACGACCATACGTCTTGTTCAATTTGCCAGGTGTTTGTCCCCAAAACTCTTCATAGTAGGCTTTCTTCCCTTTTCTTGTACCTTGAGAACCAGCGACTTAAGCTTCTTGCTGTGGGTGGTGTGGATGGAAAGTACAGTTGTGTACCCTTACCATAAATGTAGATGTCCAAGTGTATTCACTGTTGCAGTCATTACATTTGGGTTATCTGCCTGCAGGTAGCCGTCAGTCAGCTTGAATATCGAAGCCTTGGGTCCCGCATTGGATGCTGTCTCTTCTTCCATGACGTCAGGTCATCACGGGTATAAAGCATGCAGCTGATGCCAGCACCTCAGTTTTTCTTGCCTCAGATGTCAGGTGCCCCCATAATGGCAGCAATTATATATATAAGGTTACACCTCCAACAAAAAGCAAATACACCAGAAAGCTGAAATACACTAAACAGGAAGAAAGGTATAGCCAAGAGAAGTCAGGGGGCTGGAGGAAGGGTAACCAGGACTGCAACAGTGAATACCCTCGAACATCTACATTTATGGTAAGTGTACACAACTGCACTATGTTCTTCATGTTTCACTGTTGCAGTCATTACATTTGGATAGATTCCCAAAGCTAAGGAAGGGAGGAGGCAGTTAGAGAGCATTAGGACCAGCTATTAAGCCCTGTAACACTGCAGTGGCAAAACCAGCTCTGGATTTAGAAAAAAATAGGCAAGTGGTAATGCTTGGTGAAGGTATGTACAGAACTTCAGGGAGCAGCTTCTAGGATATCCCTGGTAGGGACACCTCTGAGAAAGGCTGTAGAAGTAGATGCAGCCCTGGTGGAATGTGATCTTATCCCCTGTGGGGTAGGTTTTCCATGGTGCTTATAGCAGAAATGAATACAATGGCCTATCCACTTAGAATTGGTTTGCTTTGAAATGGCCTTCCCCTCTGCCCCTACAGCAAAGGCAACAAGCAGATGTTCAGTTTTTCTGAGAGGCTTAGTCCTGTCCAAATAAAATCTAAGTTGTCTGTGCACTTCCAAAGAGTGCAGTATTAATTCTCCTTTGTTCTGTGGATTAGGAAAGAAGGCTGGCAAATGAATGTACTGATTAAGGGCCACACTGGATACCACCTTGGGCATAAAGGAAGGATTAGTCTTGAAGGATACCCTGTCTGCATGGAAGATGATGAAGGCTCCAATGCCATGAGGGCCTGTAATTCAGATACTCTTCCTGCTGATGTGATGGCTAGAAGGAAGACTGTTTTCCAAGAAAGGAATTTCAACTCTGCAGTTGCAGCTGGCTCAAAAGGAGGTAGAGTGAGCTTTTCCAATAAAAAGTTAAGGTCCCAGGCTGGAGTAAGGACTCTCCTGGGTGGTCTTAAATTTTTGGCCCCTCTGAGGAATTGTTTCAGCAGGGGGAGAGAGAAGAGGGGTAGCTCAGTATTATAATGTGCTGAAATGACTGAGGCATGAATTTTAATTGATGAGAAGGAAAGGCCCTTGGGGAGCATCTCTGTTAAGTACTGAAGAATATGTGGTAAGCTGGGCACTATTGTGCCCATCCCCTGAGTCTGGCTCCAGGAACAGTATATTTTCCACTTTTCAGCATAGGAGTTTCTAGTACTAGGCCTCCTTGCCTCCAGAATGACCTCTAGCACCTTCTTACTGAGGGATGGTATTGGAGAGCTCAGGTAATTAGCCAGGCTGCAAGGTTCAGGGTTTGGAGCTGGGGGTGCAGAATCTGGCCCTCCTGCTGGGACAGCAGAGAAGGGGTCTGAGGAAGGTGCCATGGTTCCACCAGTGACATACTGTGCAAGAGAGGGTACCAGTGCTGGCATGGCCAGTCGGGTGCAATCAGTATTGCCCTTGGTTTGTCCTGTTTGATCTTTAGCAGAACTTTCAAGAGGAGAGGCAGAGGGGGAAAGGCATAAACTGAGAGGCTTTCCCAGGTGAAGGACAGGGCATCCACTTTCCAAGCTTGTCTGTGGGGAGTCCTTGTGCAGAATTTGTCCAATTGGTAGTTCGGAGGGGAGGCAAAAAGGTCTGTCTCTGGGTTCCCCCATTTGTTTCCCAAAATGTTGAATATCTTTGGTTCCAGTTTCCACTCGTGTGGGTCCATGAGATTTATGCTTATGTCTTCTGCCAGTGAATTTAGCTTGCCTGGCAGGAATTCAGCTTATAGGTGCACTTGGTAGCTCAAGGCTGTGTTCCACAGAGCCATGGCTAGTCTGCAGAGGGGATATGAGAGGGTTCCGCCCTGCTTGTTTACATATCACATAACAGTGGTGTTGTCTGTTTTTACCAATAATTGTCCTGGAAGAATGTGGTCCTTGAAGGCTGTCAGGGAATTCTGTACAGTTAACATTTCTTTTTGATTTATATGCAGGTGCATTTGACTCGGGTTCCATTTGCACTGAAAGCACTGCCCTGCCAAATGAGACCCCCATGCATAGTCTGATGCGTCTGTTGTTAGGGTTTGGGCAGCAGGGGGTAGAGTGAATGGCAGTCCCTGGCCGCAGTAGATAAGCCAAAGGGAAGTGCAGAGAACTGATACTGCATGTAGCCTGCTCTGAAGCATAGCTATTTCCTGCAAGATTCCCTTATTTGAATGTGCAGGTAAGCTTCCTTTAAGTCCAAGATTGCCAACCAGGCATCTTTTCCTAGTATAGGAAGCAGATGATGAAAAGTTAGCATTTTGAATTTTGGCATTACCAAAATTGTGTTTAGAATAGAGAGGTCAAGGATAGGATGCCAGGAGCTGTCTTTTCTAGGTACCAGGAAAAGTCTTGAGTAAAAACCTTGCTCCCTTTTTTTTGCTGGGAAAGGTTGAATAGCCCTGATACTTAGAAGAGAGAGAGAGAGTCTGCTACTGAGCCTCTACCCACTGATTTGGGGGTAGGTCTGGCCAACTGTTTGGGTTGGTAAGGTGTGGAAGTGGAATCTGTATTCTTGGGAAACTATATTTAAAAACCATTTGTCTTGGGCAATGAGTTCCCAGTTTTTTGCATGCAGGGCGATCTTTCCCCCTAAAGGAGCAGGCAGTTTTGCAGGGCTTGGAAGGTTTAAGGATAAGTCATTGTGACAGTTTTCCATAGGGAGGTGTCTTACTACTTCCAGCTTTGGAAGTGGAAGCCCCCCACTGCTTAGGCCTGTGAGTACCTTGAGACTGTAGCCCACGTGGTCTGCTATTCCTGGGTTTGGACTGAGAAGGCCTGGAAGAGACAGGAAAAGACCAATTCTTAGAAGGCCAATGCCTACTAAATCTGGAAGGCTGTACTTGCAGGAAATCTTTAACAGTTTGCATAAATGTAGCTTTTTCCTCCATCTTTTTAAGTACTTCTTCTGCTTTGTTGGTTCAAGGGAGCATCCAGGAATTTAGCTTTAACATGATCTGGCAAATTTTGCTCCTTAAGCCAAGCATGCCTTCTAAGAACAGACCCAGTGACAGCAGCCCTGCAAGATGCTTCTAAAGAGTCAAAACCACATTGCAAAGTATGTTTACCAACTTGTTCATCAGAATGCATTAAGTTCTGTAATTCTTTATTTTCAGCACAGTTAGGAATCAACATCATTTTCTGTTTAAGTAGTCCAATAATATGCTGCTGATACTTTAACATATGAAACTGGCAGTTTAACGCCCTAATGGCCAAAGTAGCAGAAGTGTATACCTTCTTACCCCATCTGTCCAAGGCACTGCAATCTCTATCAGAGGGGGTAGGGTATTTGGCAGTAGTAGCCTTAATGCCTTTAGGTCCCTGTGAAATGGTCTCTGGGTCTGCAGTAGGATTCTTGAAGAGGAACTTGTGAGAGTCAGGTACTCTGTAATACCTGTCAGGTTTCCTGGGAGCTGGAGGTAAAGTGTCAGGGGCCAGGCTAGATTCCACAAAGGCATCATCTACAATGTCCAGGACAGGAGGGATAGCTAAATGCCTGTGATGAGGTAGGAGTAAGAATTCCCTAAGTCTCTTCTTGGAGTCAGAGTAATCCTGGCTTTCCCAGTGGAAATGATCCCTAAGAGTGTGCAAGGTTTCACCAAAGGAAAAATCTTCTGGAGTGGAAGTAGAGGGTATGGAGTCCTCTGCATCAGAATCCTCATAGGTGGATAAGGGCAAATCCTGGTAATCAGAAGAAACAGAAATTTTAGAATCCTGATCCTGATCAGAAGAATCAGAAAGAAAATCAGTTCTAGGTCTGTTAGAGGGAGAAGGCTGACTTGCCCTAATTAAAGTAATAAGGCCTCCAGACATTCTTATCATTTGTTTTTAGGCATATGTGCCTGACCATGCGGTTTGGATGTCGGTTTTCTAGGCGTGGGTCGAGTTTTAGGCCTTGAAGAAGAAGATGGCATTAGTTTGAAATTCAAGTCCATAGGCCTGAATACACCCTCAAAAACCAGTGCCTGCACAGCGGCTCTGGACCCATCCAAGGTAGAGACATCCGCAGGTTCCATAGTCGAAGAGGTATCTCGCGGCATACAGGACTCCAAATGAGTCTCAGTAGAGGCCTGCAAATCTGAAGTCATGGGTATCAGGGGCTGCGAATGCAACTCACTGAGTACCAGCGAACTAGTCACTAGCTTAACGGAAGCGTTGTCAGCAGCTTTGGACCTATGCAGTCTGTCTCTGTCTTTATCTTTACGTTTTTTCAGAATTTCGGTAGTCGGATGGCTTACCAAAGCTATTTCTGGATAATTAAACCGAGTACCGAAATAGTTTGATGCAAAAATGAACCGACGACAAATAGTTCGAGGACTGAATAAGGCACAAAACCGACAGCAAGGGATGTTGTGGTCTGGGCCTAAGCAAGGAATGCAGTATGAATGAAAATCTTTATGAGGTATTTGCTTTACACAGGTAATACAACTGTTAACTTTTACTGACATCGGTTTAGAGCAAGAAAAAGGATCCCCAACGGGGTACTTAGCTTTTTTGAGACTTCGATTCTGAAACTCGAAAATGAAAATTTCAGGAGTCGGCTGACTGGCACTTGCGAACTGCTTCTTCTTCGGGCATCGTGCGACAAGAAAGACTGATGTAATGGCGTTGGCTGCATGCTTTATACCCCTGATGACCTGACGTCATGGAAGAAGAGACAACATCTGACGCAGGACCCAAGACTTTGATATTCAGGCTGGCAGAGGGCTACCTGCAGGCAGATAACCCAAATGTAATGACTGCAACAGTGAAACACAAAGAACATCTTCCTGCCCCGAGTGCCAGCCATCTAGGAAGATGAAGGTGCATAAGGTAAGGCCAGAAACTTCTGCTGTCCAGCCTCTGCTGGGTATTTCTCCTGAGGTTATTATGCACGTAGAGGCTCACCCGGTTGTTTTGTCAGATTCTTCTACTGCTTCTGAGTTGGTGGCCGGTGAGGATTTGGCAGACAGCATGTCTGATGAGGCTTTGCAGGCATCCATTTTGGGCAGAGGGAACCATGGTTGACTGTTTCCAAGGGGTCTAATGGGATTCCGCAGTTTCTCTTTCAGGAAGAGGGTCCTACTGCTGTTGGGGAATGCCGTCCTGAGCCTAGGCCTTTTTAGGTTTCCAGGACGGCTGTCCCTTTGAAGAAGCAACAGAAAACTAACCATGTTTCTTCTGCTCCTAGGGATCCATAAAGTGAGTGGCAGGCCTTTACTCAGGGGTTATTTAATACTTTACTGTCATTGCGGCCTCCTCAAGGGGTTTCAGTTCCTGCTCCTCCTCGGTCCACCTCTTCCCCTAAAAGGCCCAGAGACTTTCACTCTTCTGAGGTGGAATCTGATGATGACTCCCTTGCTTATTCTGCCCAGATTCCTTCTCCTGTAGACTATGGATCTGACGAGGAGGATTCTCTTACTCTTGATAATCCCTCTCAGGAAATTTCCTCTGGGAATATGCTTTCTAGGATGATGGAGTTTTTTAACTGTTAATGTGCCCATGTTTCAGATGTCCATAAGAGATACTATGAGTTACTGCAAATGAAATCTCCTAAACCTGCGGCCATTCTTCCTGTCTTGCCTGCTTTATTGGATGTTTTTTCCACTGCCTCTAAAGCACCAGATTCCCCCCCCCCCCGTTCCTAGGAAGTCTGATAGGTTTTACAAGGTGCCTGAGGATTGTTCCTTTTTATTTAAATGTCCTGCTGCTGACCCCTCTGTGGTGTCTGTAGCCTCTGATAAGCCATCTCAATTGCTTCCTTCGTCCAAGTTACTGCCATCTGACAAAGACAGTAGGACCATGGACAGGCTGGGTAAGAAGGTTTATACTTTGTCTACCCTGGCTTTTAGGGGTATTAATTATCAGACCCATATTTCTAGGTATGTCTTGGCTCTTCTTTCTCAGGCCTGGCAAGTTCTTTCTGATCTTCAGGACTCTGAGGGTAAAACTTCAGCTCTTTCCTTGCTTGGGTCTTCCTCTCAGGTTGTTTGTCATTCTATCAAATGTAGTTATGATGCTGCAGATGCCCCTTCCAGGACTGCTGCCTCTGGCTTGGTTCTGAGGAAATATTCCTGGCTTCGGCTTCAACATTTGCCTGATGATATTAAGGCTAAGTTGCTGGATGCTCCTCTGGATACTACACTTTTGTCTGCAGAAGTGGCTACTGGTTTATTTAAGATTCTTCAGGACAAGGAGAAGGCTTTACAGAAGCTTAAGCATGTCTTTGTTTCTCCTGTGCCTAAGTTTCAGTATAACTACTCTTCTAAACTGGCCTTTGTTATTAGGCAGTCTCGCCCTCCTTCTAAAGGTAAAAAGGGTGGTAAACAGACTCCTCCTGCTAAAGCCACACAGACTGATGGGTTTTTTAAGCCTTCCTTTCCTGACAAACCAAGTGCTGTCTGGCTATCCCCCCATTCCCAGACACATTCCTCTGTCTCTTCGACTTTCTCTTTCCCTTCCTGTTTGGCTCTAGATCACCCAGGATTCTTGGGTTTTGTCAATGATTCGTTAAGAGTACTTCATGGTCTGGATTTCCCATCCTCCTTTTATGGGCATTCCTCAGCCTCCTTGGGAACAGCTTCCTTTTCTCCCAGAGGTTGTTCGAGACCTCTTGTTTCCAGGGTACTATTAAAAAAGTGCCTTTGTCCCAAAGGGGGAAGGGGTTTTATTCCAGGATGTTTCTAGTGCCCAGAAAAGAAGTTCATGGAGGCCTATTCTAGACCTCTCCCATCTGAACACCTTTCTGAAGGTCCCTTCCTTTCGGATGTTGTCACTTCAGTCCCGTTTTCCTCTCTTGCTACCTCAAGCCTTTCTGGTGTCTTTAGAGATTTTTGCATTTCTCTGTTGCTTCCTGGCATTTTCAGTTCTGTGCTTTGCCCTTTGGCCTTTCTACTGCCCCAAGGGTGTTCACCAAATACCTTGTTCCTGTGATTGCCTTTTGCAGACTTCAAAGGATCCAAATCTTTCTTTGGATGAGCTGCTGCTTCAGGCACCTTCTCCAGGGGTTCTTTTGCAAAATCTTTTATCATTTCTCTTCTTTAGAGCATGGAGTTCCCAATAAACTTCAACAAGTCTTCCCTGTCTCCTTCTCAAGATCCTGTCTTTCTGGGTTGCAGGTTTCAAATGGTGCCAATGCTGGCATCCCTGCCTCCTCCAAAGGCATTAACTCTCATTATTTTTTTCAAACTCTTCTTCCCCTGGCCTCCATTTCAGATGGGGAGTTTCTGAGGGCTCTAGTGTTCATGGCTTCCACCATTCTGATGCTTCCTCTGGCCAGGCTCCACATGAGGAAGTTCCAGTGGTTTCTGAAGTCGGTGTGGCTTCAGCATGTGCATCCTCTGGACTTTCCTGTTCCTCTTCTCCTGTGTCTCAAGGTCGAACTTCTGTGGTGGATTCAGCAGTTGTCTCTGAGTCCAGGGCTCCCACTTCAGCCTCCACTTCCCTCTCACACTCTGTTCACAGATGCTTCAGATGTGGAATGGGGAGCAACATTTGGCCCCCTGAAGGTTCAGGGAGTGTGGACACCTTGTAAGTGGAAGGAGCACATCAACATCAAAGAGATGAGGGCTCTTCTGCTGGCTCTTCAGGCCTTTCATCCTCTCTTCTCTGCAGGGCCTCTGAAGGTATTCACAGACAATACCACAGTCATGTGGTATATCAACAAACAGGGGGGTATGAAATCCTACCGTCTTTGCTGGCTGGCACTTCTGGTATGGGATCTAGCTATCCAGGATCATGTGACTCTTCAGGCAGTTTACATTCAGATCGGAATGTTGTGGCAGACAATCTGAGCAGGTCCTTCACTCAATCTCATGAATGGATGCTTCACAGGGATGTGTTTTTGGACATTGTTCACCAGTGGGGTATTCCTCAAGTATTTCTCTTTGCCTCCCCTTTGAACAGACAACTTCCTCTGTTTTGTGCAGAGTCCCAGGTTCTCTGGTCTGGAAGGTAGATGCCCTCTCATTTTCTTGGAAGGGGATGTTTCGTTATGCATTTCCTCCCCTTCCTCTCATTCTGAGAGTCCTGTTCAAGATTCAACAGGATGCTCCCAAAATCATGTTGGTGACTCCCTTTTGGCCGTGACAGCAATGGTCCCTCTACTTCTGCATCTCACCAGGAGGAATCATCACGAGTTACCTCACAGGGTGGATCTCCTCACATAAGACAAGGGGTCTCTCATCCATCCCCACCTGCCCACACTTCAAATGACATTGTGGGTGATAGGGTTTTGATTCCTCATAGACACCTTTTTTCTGAGGATGTGCTGCAGGTCATGTAGAAGGCCAGGAAACCTACTACTAGGAAATCCTACTTGTCTAAATGGAAGAGGCTTTCTATTTGGTGTCTTTCTTGTGACCTGGACCCACTTTCTGTGGGTGTTCCTTTGGTTCTTTCTTATTTGTGTAAGTTGCTCAATACTGGTCTGGCCTATTCTTCTGTTAAGGCCCACTTATCAGCTGTTTCTGCTTGTCTGCCTTTAGTTCCCCGTGTTAGCTTCTAGATTTGAGGTTAAGCAGTTTCTTAAAGGCATCCTTAATATTAGACCTCCCAGGAAGCCTGTTCCTCATCCCTGGGATCTTAATTTTGTTCTAGAAAAATTGACTCAGGGTCCTTTTGAGCCTGCTGTTTCTGCTTCCTTGCAACATTGTTCTTGGAAGACAGTTCTTTTGTTAGCCCACATTGTTCTTGGAAGACAGTTCTTTTGTTAGCCCTTACTTCTGCCAGATGGGTGTCTGAGTTGCAAGTCCACCTTTTCTGATATTTCATGAGGACAGGGTGTCCTTACGTACTAATTCTTCTTTTATGCCCAAGGTGGTTAATGAGTTGTCTCTTAATCAGTCTATTAATTTGTCTACCTTTTTTCCCTCTCCACAGTCTGACAGCGAGAGGGTGCTGCATACTTTAGATGTGCATAGACAGCTCAGATTTTATTTGAATAAAATTAAAGCTATCAGGACGTCAGACCAGCTGTTTGTTTCCTTTCATCCTAGGTCTTCGGGTTTGGCTGTTTCCAAGCAAATTATTTCTACTTGGATTTCAAAGGCTATTTCCTTTTGTTACACTTTTCATGGTAACCTTCCGTCTTCTGTTAAGGCTAATTCCACTAGAGCTGTGGCTTCTTCTGGTGCCTTTTTAAGGGGCTTAGATGCCAATTCTGTTCCTGAAGCTGCTACCTGGACTTCTGTGATACCTTTACCAAACATTACCAGTCATATGGTATCGCCAGAGCTGGTTTTGCTGCTGCCATTCTTCCTGGCTTCTTGGAGGGCTCTGCTCATCCCAGGTTTCTTCTTGAGCTTTTGCACTCTCCCATTAGTAAGGAATACTGCAGCGGTGAATGTAAGGACATAGTACAGTTGTATAAATTCTTACCATAACGGTAGATGTCCTTGCCTTCATTGCTGCAGTATTCACTCCCTCCCTCCATCCCCCTGGTCTTTTTCCCTTCCTGGCTGTGCAGATTCTCCTTGGTTTTCCTTGGAATGCTGTTTCTACTGGGGCAATCTGTTCTGAGGATGGTATGCCTGAATGTCACCTTTATGCTCTTCCTTACGCAAGGAGTAAGCAGGTGATGTTCTGCATACCTTAAAGGGAATCCCAACAGTAAAGAATACTGCAGTGGTGAAGGCAAGGCCATCTACTGTTATGGTAAAAGTTTGCACAACTGTACTTTATTTATATAAATAAATATATATATATATATATATATATATATATATATATATATATATATATATACATATATATATATATATATGTGTGTGTGTGTGTGTGTGTGTTTGTGTGTAAAGATATATATATATATATATATATATATATATATATATATATATATATATATATATATATATATATATATAGATTCACTTCAGAATTTCTAAAGCCCAAAATCTTGAATTTCAAAAGACTGAGACCTAAATCTCAAAAGTTCAAAACACCGAAAACTCAAAACACTGAATTTCATAACATTGAAAAAAAATGCAGGACACCAACACCTATATTCCAGCACAACTACATACATAAACATATTACACTTCTCCAACTATAGGTAGGGGGGAAAGACCCTCCGCACCCTCCAATCCCCCCACACCCCCTGCTACTTAAATATATTAACTCTGATATTGCACTCCACAGAACAAAATGGCAAACATACCATTATGTGCTTCATGACTGCCTGTTGTAACCTTAGTCATGTTCCCTTCTAACTTGCTATACTACAACATAACTCATCTTAGTGTAGTGAAGTGTGATCTCGGAGTTGATATATTTAAGTAGCAGGGGGTGTGGGGGTTGCAACCCCCAAATGGGGGGTGCAGGGTGGCTTGCCCCCCTGCTTAGAGCTGGAGAAGTGTAATATGGTGTGTCTTTTATTTGTTTCTGTATGTAGTTGTGCAGGAATATAGTAAGTGTTGGTGCCCTGTGTTTTTTCAATGTTATGAAATTCAGTGTTTTGAGTTTTCATTGTTTTGAACTTTCGTATTTTGGTCTCAGCCTTTTGAAATTTGAGAGTTTGGGCTTCAGAAATTCTGAAGTGAATCCATATGTATATATATACATACACACACCTTTTCAAATGCCCAATGTTATGGATAAATGAGATTTTGCAGAACAAACCATGGCCACAACTAGTACAAAGGACTTCAATTTTTGACTGAAATAAAAGCTTGCACTTATATAATCTTAGATATTTATGTTGTTTTATGTAATATTAAAAAAGTTTCAGACACAGCAGAAGTTTTTTGTAACTTTTCATCCTAAAATCTCAAGACAATTGTCATTCTTCATGCATAAAGAGGGACAGGTGGTAGCCCTAACACCATGTAATGCAAATATTGACAACAGAATTGCTTAAGAATCCTCTTCTGGTAACACAGCTTTAACTATTGAATTAATGAGAGACGTCAGCAGTGTATGCAAAAGTAATTTACAGGATCCTGTTAAGAAATTCTCTGTTAAACACTTCTTTAAATCCAAATCCATAAAGTACTGGCTGGCATTGTATACACCAGGTGGCAAATTTAATTCACAGACTGATCAAAACTTGGTATGAATGCAGCAATCATTGAGACTGTTCATTTAGGAATGCTTTGTGAGCCTTTCCTGAATGGGTGGAGAAACCGCCTTTTGGTAGACAGGATCAACCTTACTGATACTCTTGTATATTTCAATATACAGGAGTATATTGAAATAAAACATTTATAAATGAGTTTATGTGGCAAAATTACTATGCACTTATAATAACACACTGACACTCTATTACATGGCAGGTTGCTACTGCAGATGATAACAAATAAGCAGTAAGCCGGTGGAAGCCTTAATCCTTAGACAGTTCAGATGTTCTTACACTGCGCAATAATGTTCACACAAGGGGAAACTCCAGCCCCCCCCCCCCCCGCCCAGCTCCGCTCTTTTACAGTGCCAAGTCTCACAATTTAGCAAACAAGGCTAACAGACAAGCTAGTTTCTCATTACTCTCCTGTTGCTGCAGCCACTTCGCAAACATTGCCAGCTAACATTCCTGCTTAGTCATGCCTGACATAAACCAGCCATTTGAGCAAATACTTCCTTCTGTTCAATGCTCTGAGGATTAGAGCCAAATTTCAATTAGTTCTCCCTGCATTCTTCTCTCCCATCAGTATTTTCAGCTCACTGATGTTACAAAAACTATTTCAGGTTGATATGCCCTAATCTCATAATCTAATTGGCTAAATTCTGTTAGTTATCAATTTAGATACTAGGGTTTAAGGACTTGGGAGAAACTGATGGGATCCTTTAGTAAAATGTAAATGTTGCTTAATATCATAGTATTTCCACCTGTTAATTACAGAAAAGCATAATATAAATAACTAAAATAATGCAAACAATTGAAAAGCATGCACAAAGTGCCTGTTTAAAATCCAAACCAATAACTGCTATCTTCAGAACAGCAGGATTTTTACGAATGATTAGATGGAATAGATCCTT
Organism: Protopterus annectens; assembly: GCF_019279795.1. Lineage (NCBI taxonomy): Eukaryota > Metazoa > Chordata > Ceratodontiformes > Protopteridae > Protopterus > Protopterus annectens. Next base: position 393,912,685 of record NC_056733.1, read on the forward strand.
GTTTCAAGGTCACAGTGATTTATAGTTTCTTACAGTATTCCCTTACTTTAAAAACAGTAATCAAGGAGACAGTACATAAGTGTACTGAGTACAAGCCACCTGCAAAATAAATAAATAAATAAAAATAAAGGTGAAATGGTGGGTTTCAAATTTCATCGCTTTTGTTGGCATTGTATTTATTTATTTATTTTCAGTCTCTCATGACCAGTTGAACCACAGTTTCCCTAATTATTTGTTCATTCCCTGATGTGACAGCTCTACAGCCTATTCATCCCATCGGTGAGAGGTGAGCAGGCTTGAAGGGGAAGCCATTATCCATGTGCTAGGGATTAGGGTTTTGTTTGTAAGACCTAGTACCCCTTGTGCATGCGACCTGTAGCATCCAAGAGTCTGGTGAGTAACTGGTCGCAGTGATGTGCATACATGCCTTGACACATAATTAACCCCCCCCCCTCGCAGATAGTGCAGGTAGTGCCACCATATCACCCCCAACCTCCACCATAAACCTGAGCCCAAAGGGTGGTCATTCCTAATTTTCTGTCACTCACCAACCTTTATATTTTTTCTGAGCTTCAGCCTCTATCAAAGTTCAGTGAAAGCCCCCTCCACTTCCTCCTTTCCAAGTTAAGTACACCCATCCCTCCATACCTCACCTTCTAGTATTTGATCCACTAACTGAAAAAAGGGAAGCTGAACTGTTGTCAGGGCTTCATCTCACTACACCACAGGCAAGGTTGTGCTTTCCTTATATATCATTCTGGATAAACTCTATTCAGGGCTTCGTCCCTTTATGCCACTGTCAATACTGAAGGTCCCCTATATCATTCTGGATAAAATCCATTATGACTCTGTGATTATACACAGCTGATGAGTCTAAGGTAATCTGAATCTGATGTGACCTGCACTAGTAAACTAGTGGCACTACAGCATATTACCAAATGTCAGGGACATATCTACATGGTAAAACTTTGTTTAGCAAGAATGATAGGGTTTGAGTTAAGACTCACTTGATTTTGTATTGGAAACTACAAAGTATGTTGTCTGGTACCATGAATTGCAGTTTGTTATCTGTAGTTAAATAATACGGCTCTTGTTGTGTCTATGGTACGTTGACTTTTGCAACTATATACTATAAAGCTTGCATACATTTTTTTTGCAAGCACATTCTTTCTCTATTCTGTGGTTGGCTGACCATGTTTTTGTTCATTGATAACATAACATGTTACATTATTTTTTGTCTTTCAGTTTACAGACATAATGAAATAATTCTTAATGGCTGCTTTGAACCTCTGAAATCAAGCTGACTTTAGAGATAGGCAACAGAAACTAGTTCTGTGTGTTATTTCATTTAGATTTCTTTATTACTAGAATTAATTCTAAAATTTAAGAAAGTCTTTTTTGTTGTGTAATGTATTAATTTGGTGATACTACCAAGTTTTATTTTTTAACCTATATAATTAGTATTTGTTCATGAATGCAGTCTTTAAAAATATCACAAAATCCATTAATGGTGTCCTAAGCAGATTTATCTGTTTCACTGAGTGTGATATTCCAATCTGGTTTTATATGTCCGTCATTTACTGCATCATGATTTCAAATGGTAGAGAAGAATGCTTTAAGTGTAAGCGTGTTTTGTTTTACTCCAAGTCGAAGATGAAGGGGAAAAATTACTAACAATACTACAGGGGAACTGATCATATGTATGTGTTTTAGGGAGTGGCTATCACGTTTAGGAATGTACTACATATAAAAATGAAAAAGGTCAAGAAAAGCACAGTTGAGATTCCAAGATGGCTGGACTATTTAAGAGTAAATGGAATAGTACTCTACAAGTGTTAAAAAATAAAAGGGAAGCAAATAAGCTGGTGGAAGCTGACAGTTTGGGTAAAATTAATTTACTGTCCAGTCACTATACTTCTGGATGGCCGATGAAGAAGAACTCTGGAAAAAAAGTAAAATAAATCAACTAGAAAATGAGCAGGAAAGACTCTGGTGTGAAAGAGTGTTATAGCTCTTCAACAAGAAGCAGTTCAGGTTTCAGCTTTGGTACAGAAGATGGCTTCCAGTAATTTAGAGGAAATATACATCAAATGCATTCAGATGTGCCTAAAATAAATGAGAAACTGAAGGAATATATACATTCAAATTAGAAAGGTCTGGAAGGAATCAAAGAATCGTTATGCAGCTATTCAGATGAGTTAATAACATTTCAGAAATCAAAGTGTGGAATGAAAGAAAGACTGGCTGAATATGAGCTTTCTTGAGAAAACTGTATCAAAAATCATAGATTTAGAATACAGGGCATACACAAAAATTCTCAGATGTCTGTTATACAAGATAAACTGGAAGGAACTGACTGCATTGACTTTATTAAATTGTAGATATGCAGTTGAACTGGTTTTCTACAGCAGGATTTGTTAATTAAAAATGAACACTGTGTGTACGCTCCAAATTTGTCTGTGAGAAAGAAGCTAAGACCTATAGTAGTAAAGATGCATTCATACAAGCACAAAGAGCTCGTTCTGACCCAGCTGTGACAAAAGTATTAACAAATGTGGATACTAGAGTGTTACTTACTGCTTATCAGGAGGGAGAGAAGTAAGTTTATCCATGCACTCACAGAATACTGAGAGAGGCAGGTGTGAGATTATAGTTGCTATGCCCAGCTGTTTTTATATATTTTTATCTGGAGGCTCAAATACATTTTTAGATGCAGAACAGGCTAAGGAGAAAACAAAAATGTTTACATAGCAAACAGTGGGCCAGCAAACTGAAGGAGACTCTGCTTCTCATCCCTCTGACAATAGCAAAGCATAGGTTCATAGGTTCACAGGTGGGTACTAGGCTATCTGCCAAAGGCATTTATAAGCCTAGCCAGAATGTGTTGTTTTTTGCCGCTCCCTTAGATTAGTTCCCTGTGCCTCTATCCAGCAGAGCCACTGAAGTGATCCCCGAGGTAAACTTTCTGTTTCCCATCCACTCATCAAGGCTTCTTTTGAAGAGTGTTAGTGAGGAGCTCTGCCTAATATAGATTGGGATCTTGTTCCAAAGCATGGTAAGTCTCTGGGATAGGAATCTATCCCTCCAGCACGTCCTATTTATTATTGTGGTGAGGTTTAGATCCCTAGCATGTGTGGCTCAAGGGAATAAGGTTTTCTTTAGGTGGACCATGTCCATCAATTCAGGGTTGGACATGGCCTTGTATGTCAGGCAGAGATCACCTCTGAGTAGGTGGAATGCAACCGAGTACAACTGGAGTTTCTTCAGTCGAGCTGCATAGGGCATCTGTTTGAGGCCGTTGATCCTCTTGATGAGGTACTTCTGTGGTCTTTTCAGCTGTTGCAGGTGTCTTGTAAGGTACATCCCAAATGGGGCGTTGTACTCTAAGATGGGTCTGATGAGTGATGAGTAGAGGGGCACAATGACCTCTTTTGATCTGGATGCGAACCCTTTTATGATTAAGTGGGCCACATAGAAGGATTTTCTAACCACTTTGGCAATGTGATTATCAAAGGTGAGATTACTGTCTACTTGGGTCCCCAGATCCCTTATTACGTCTTCCGTATTTAGGGGACTACCACCTATGTGGTAGTTTGTGGGTACTTCGTTTTTTTTCAAAGAGGATGACTATGCACTTTTGGGCAGTTAGCTTGAGGCCATGATTTTGACACCAGGTATCCATCTCAGTGAGACCCTTTTGGAGGATGTCTGTGTCAGCCGGAGAGTCAATTATAGCCCCTAGTTTGCAGTTGTTTGTGAACTTGGTCAGCCATAGTCCTCCTGTGCTTGCCTGTACCTCTGAGAAGTATATGCTGAACATGAGGGGTCCTAGGACTGAGCCCTGGGGAACTCCACTTGTAACCGGTTTAGAGTCGGACCTAGCTTCTGCAACTCTCACCATGTTGGTTCTGACCATGATCCTGTTGGCAACCCATCTTGTTACGTAGGGGTTTATACTCAGGCTGGTGAGCTTGTCTATAATACCGGAATGGGGAATGGTGTTGAAGGCCTTAGCGAGGTCTAGGTAGGCTGTGGGTACCATCTTTCCCTCGTCTATAGCCTTGGTAACTGTCTCAAAGAAGTCCACCAGGTTTAGGAGGCATGATCTGCCCTTAACAAAGCCAAACTGGGTAGGGTCCAGTGTTTGGAGGTTCCCAATGTCTCTGTTAATGAGTTCCATGATGATGCGCTTCATAGCCTTGCAGACCAAGCTAGTCAGGCTTATAAGCGATAGTTCCCGGGGTCTGTTGTGGCTCCACCTTTGTGGAGTGGAATAACTGTTTCTGTGCACCACTCTATGGGTATGTAGCCTGTGGAGAGGCTGAGTCTGAGCAGTGTGTTTAAGTGAGGGGTTAGTTCATCTTTGAGCTCATGTAGGATGCTGCCTGGGACACCGCCTGGTCCCATTGATGCTGTGTTTTTGGCTTTGGAAAGGGCTGTTTTAACCTGAGTGTCTGTGATTTCAGGGACTCTACATTCTTCTGGTATGGTTATGGGCCCTTTTGGGGGTGAGAGGGGGGTGAAGTTTGCGCTGAACCTGTCTGCCAGGATGTTGGCGATATCGGTCGGTTCAGTGTATTTTGTGCCATTCTGCAGTAACTCCGAGCAGAGCTGAGCATTGCCATTTAGATTCTTGACATAGCTAAAGAATGCCTTGTGGTTATCTTTTGAGTCCTTGGCAATTTTTCTTTCAAAGCTCACCTTGGATGATTTCATGAGGGATCGTAGTTTCTTGCTGATACTGATCAGGGATTTCTTCCCTTCTTGGGATTTTACTCTTTTCTATACTAGTTTCCTCCTTCTATTCTATAGCTTGTTTATGGCAGGAGTCCACCAGACTGGTTTGCTTTTCTTGGAGGAGTGAGTCTTGGTTTTGCTTGGGATGGCACGATCCATGCATTCTTGTAGCTGCCTGTAAAATGCATTACTAAAGGATTTTGCAGCTTGGACAGTATTATCCTTCAGCATGGGGGCTTTGAAACTTTCCACCTCGGTCTTAAGTAACGTGAAGTTTGCTTTTGAAAAGTTTTTCACGGTGGCTTTCTTGTCCTGGGGTGGGTGCAGAATATGGATATCCAAAGTGATTTGTTTATGATCAGATCTAACCAGTGAGGGGTTGACCTCTGAGTGGAACATCGGTCGTCCATGTTGGTGATGACCAGGTCCAATATGTTGTCACCACTGGTGGGAGTGTTGACCAGTTGAACCAGGGTGTTTGAGTTTATAAATTCTAGGAAAATTTGGGCAAGGGAGTTAGTACTTGAGTAGTTCTCCCAGTTAATGTTTGGGTAATTGAAATCACCCAATATTAGGGTGTTTGGTAGGACCTTTATGTTTCCCAGTGTTTCCAGAAATGCAGAATGGGGGTCCTGGGACATGGTGGGTGATCTGTAGCAAGCTACAGTTTGAATTGAAGTTTTGCCAGTTGTTAGTTGCATGTGGATGATCTCTGAAGCATCGTGCTGTGCCACTCACCTGGAGGTGTGGGTATCCTTGATGAATATGGATACGCCCCCTGCCTTTTGTATTTCAGTTTGGGTTCTGCAGCCGAAATGTATAGTATGAGTTGTAGTCTGGTAGTGCTGGGGTGCTCTCTGGATCCTTAAAAAAGGTTTCTCTTACTGCACATATATCAATTTTCTCGGTACTGAGGAGTGCCACGAGTGCATGCATTGAGTAAGCATTACCCTCAGTTTTTTGTTACTTGTGCTATTTAGGGTGGTGGGTTTGTCTTTTGAGCCTTGCCTAAAAAAGGCACTATGGGGGTGGCAAGAGCCTTGGCAGGTATTTGAAAGCCCAAGGTTGACAGGTGCAATCCGTCTCTAGTGAAGCAGCGTGGCTTGTCGAGCATGTCATCCCAGGCAGGCAGACACTGGATCCCCTTTGAATGACACCAGAAACTTAGCCAATTGTTGAAATCGAGAATTTTTTCTTTATACCGTGGTATCATTCTTGGTGAGGGTAGGATGCTACTCAGGGTCAGGGTCATACCAGCCTGGGCTACATGATCAGAGAGCTCTTCCATGTTTCTTTTCATGTAGTCCAGGGAGGTACGGTTCAGGTCATTCACACCAACATGGACAATGACAGTGTCATATTTGTACTTGTTCTGGAGTGACCTGAGTGCTTGTGTTATGTGGCAGATCCTGGCACCCAACAGGCAGCTAACAGTAACCTTCTCCTTATACAGCCTAGTGAGTGGGACGTCAGTGTGCCTGACTATAGAGTCACCTATTACTAGTATGTTGGGTATGTTATTTTGCCTTAAGGGCTGTGATTGCATGGCACACTGGTTTTGTGAAGTATGTGTTTCATGGTTTGTGTTGGGGGTGGAGGTTGCTTGGATGTTTGCTTTGGAGGTCTCTGTTGGTTTTGCAGATTTTTATTTAGAGCCTCCGACTACGTTTCCATGTATTTATGTGTGTTTTTTGCCGGTGCTGGTTTAATGGGTCTGTGTAAGACTGGTGGTGTGACGCAAGTATTTCCCTTCTCCTCTTGACTGTCTGATCCAGTCTTGGGTTGAGAGAGCTTAGCCTCTGGTTTGGCTGTATAACTGCATCTCTTGCATGTATTAGTGTTTGGTGGTAGGAGGAGGGGGTTGTCTGTGTACATGAGGCAGTTGTAACATTGCCTCAAAATGCCTAGATTCACCAGTTGGACTGGAGAGTACACCTGAAACTGCCCTTTGGACATGCCTGGATAGGTACAGTGAACTGTTTTACTGGATGGCTGGTAAGGTCGAATAGAGAGTTTTGTCCTACTGTACAGTACAGAAGGGTCTAGTGCTAGGATTTATAAGTGCTTGCTATAAGTTTTGAGCAAGTGTTGGGCTGAGAAATGAATGGCTTGAGTGCTTAAGTTGAAAGTTTGTCTAGTGCCAAGGGAAAAATTGAAGAGGAGACTTTGTGGAGCCGGGAATAGTTTTACCCTAGCTAACCCGGCGCGGAAAACCGAGCAAATATGGTATTTATAGAAGAGAAATGAAAGAGATAGAAATTAGCCCAAAATGGCCAATAAACTACTAATTTCTTGGCTGAAACAACTCCTCCAGGGACAGATAGGCTGCTCAAAGCTCCCCTCTCTCACAGGTGAACAGAGAAACTTCCTTCTATCCAAGTAAGGTATGGGCAAACACAGAGATTTGTAACACAGTCCTGAATTCAGCACTAACTTGAAAACTGGACTATACTAGCTTAGAAAGGGGGGAAACAAGTATATATATATATATATAATTGTTTTTCAGAAAATAAAGCAGATACACTCAAAAAACAGTTTAAAAGCACAGAAAAGGATACTTATTGTTATATATCGCAGATCAGAGTTGTAGTCAATGTCCCCAGTAATAAAGTAGGAAGAAACACAAATACAGTAAAAGCAGATGAATAAAGTGCAATTTCTTATATATATATATATATATATATATATATATATATATATATATATATATATATATATTCATATGTATATATACATATGTATATATACATATATATATATATATATATATATATATATATATAAAACAATAGAAAATGAATAAACTGATTTAAACAAGTTACCCAATTAACCAGAAAAAAGCTCAAAATCGAGCCCTGTTTCAGCAGTCTTCAATCAGACAAGTTCTAACTGCACACCCCTGCTTACTAGGGTGCAGGGGAACCTTTTCCAAAAAAAGATGGCCTGGATCAGTGCTCAAGTTATACAAACAAAATTAGATTCAGCAGGCCTGAATCTGGTCAATGCTACAGCAACAAGGCGCACCAATTTCAGAAAGAAACAGTTCAAATAACAGTCACAATAAGCCTGTGACCAGAAATTCCCAGATCAGAAGGGCAGAATCCAGCCTCTCCTCCCACAAGAATGCAGACCACAAACCTTCTTAATGTAGAATAACTGGCCTGAAGCCCAAGTGCTTAAGCCAGAACTAATACACTTTTAGAATAGCAGACACTGGGCCTTCAATCAGCAATTCCCAGCTTAGAAGGATGTAAGCTACCTGTCCTGCCACAACAGTGCAGATCACAAACCTTCTTAATGTAAAACAGTCTGTATGAAGCCTAAGTACTTAAACCAAAAGAGTTAGAATAACAGTCACAATTTAATCAGTCTACGACCAAGCAGTAATAAATGCAGCAGAATAAATAAAATTGAGTACTTTTAAGAAAAGCAAAATAAAGTAGGAGGAAACACAAATACAGTAAAAGCAAATGAATAAAGTGCATTTTTTTTAAGTGCAAGAAGAGAGGAAGGAATTACCTAAGTGGGCTGGCCTTCTCAAATCTTCTCTCTGTATTAAGTAGAGTGAATACTAGACTCAGAATATGATCTAACTATACTCACTTAAGTGAGCAAATGAGATGGACCCAGGAGGAGTGTTCTAATACAGACTTACAGGAGGGGTGGGCAATTCCAGAGCCACCAACACTAATACCAACACAGGAACATGGAGGGAGGGTAGGGAACTAACTGCAGAGCAACAGCCAGCACAGTGTTCAGAAACACACAATTAGGAAACAGAAAAAGATGAAAATACAGCACTTTTAAAACTGCAAGTTTGTACTTAACAAAAGACTAAAATTCACTACTGTAAGTTTCACTTAGCTTTAGCTTGTAATGCAGATGTTTGTAGTCAAGCAAGTCTCTCAGGAGTTGAGCATAAAATGATTTCTCAAACTTTGTGGCTAGCAAGTACAGGGGAATCCCTCTAGGCTATTAAATATCAGATAACAAAGAAGTGATACCAACACCCCCTTATAGCAAAGAGAGAACATTAAAATCTCTTATATTATTCCAAAGTAAAATGACAGAGTGATACAAAAAGCCGTGGAGCTGATTATAAAAGTCAAGAGTCCCTTGAACTTCACCTACAGACCAGTGTTCAGTGGTAAAGATGATGAGGAAGATCAACAACAATAGTATGAAAGTAGGAAATCAGTGGAAGAATTGTAAAGGGTAATTTCCATAAGATGCAGTTTGGACATGTGAGCTGTACTTGTGCAAGAAGTGGCTAAAAAGGCTTATAGTTTGTGGACTTTTTTTAAATTAGTTGGATGACACTAAAGCATAATCCTCCCCACTTTGCTATAAATGCTGAGAAAGAAATTGACAGGACTGAATATGTAACTGTCAGTAAAAAGGTTCTTTTATTCTTAGTAATATGCAGAATTCACTGTTAATAGTGTATAATAAATTGCTTGAAGTAAACTGCATGTCACATAGCAAAATATTTTTGCACAGTATGCAGAGGTATTTTAAATGTGAGGTGTGGAGTCTTATTAGTGACTGTTGTTTATGATGAAAAGTACTTTTTCTTGACTGCAATCTATCTAGGGTTATACTGTAACAAGATAAAAACTGTGTATAAGTAGTACAAGGATGTGACCTTTGGCGGCAGGGGGAAGATGTGGAAGTGTACTGGTCATATGTGTGTATTAAATTATGGTGGTTTCCTCACAGTTATGCAGATGGAGGTGCACACTAATATTATTAGTGTGTGCTGCAGACAAGAGAGAAAAGTTTCCATGTTTAATGTTTCTATAAAGTGAATATTGCTGGACCATTATCAGACCTAATGGAATGTGCTATATATAACACACACAAAATCTTGTTTAAAACTGAATCAGAGCATGGCTGATGGGAAGTTACAGCTAAAAAGCTGGAAATGAATACTCATTTAGTAAGACCAGTAGAAAGTCTGTGTTATTGCCTTGACAATTAATACAGCAATAATGTTGTTTTGAATTTTGTGATCAATATTCCAGTATTCTGGTGATTTCTCCTTTCCCTGAGACACAGCAGTCTTAAAATCTATATAATATATATATATATATATATATATATATATATATATATATATATATATATATACATATATATATATATTTCTTGGAGAGTAAGGAGTGAAAAGTCACTTTTTTAATGATTTTGTAATTTTCAAGAAGGGTTCTTTTTTTCAGTGTTTTGAAGTTTTTTATTCATATTTCTGAGGGCTGATCACAAAACACTTGGACTACAGTCATTAAGCATATTGTTTATATTCAAACAGGGTGCTTCACACAGTTCTGGCATTTGGATAGGAACAATGACATTCTGAAGAGTATTAGTCTGGCAAAGTAAACACCCATATAAAACTTTTTCAAGTAACGTGAAATGTTGACAGATGTCTGTTGTACTATTTTTTAATTATTAACCAGACTCTTAACACATAATTATCATTTGTAGAAACTGCAATTTCATATTTAGATGATCATACTTTCAGATAATTTCAATATTTAGATCAGGTTTGCTTTTCCTATACCATGTGTCAGTCATACAGAAATGTTCCACCTGTTCAGACTCATTATTTTTTAATCTCTGTCTGTTCTTTTAAAGTCAAACCTCTCAGCAGTGCACAAATTACTATATTTGCATAATATTCTACTGCTTCATTGTGTTTCTCCTTTTTCTGTGAGCTGACCATTTGCTATCACTTCCTTTTTATAGAAGACATTAAATTAAATCAGCCATTTCTCTGTGTTCATCTTTCAGATTGGAGGGGGTTGATTTGGGGGTCATTACAGATGGTATGAAGGGGTTTGTTTTCCATTGTTAATTTTTTTCCCAAATAAATATCCATGAAAATGCAAGCAGGCCCTGATTATTGCAAGTGCTTCTTTTCCTGTCTAATAATACATTTTTTTCTACATCTTCCAATAATCTACCAACAGAGACCCTCGTTTACCACCTGGCACCTTATATTTGAATTAGCAATGTCATCAGACCTGCTGAAATTGCACCAGGCACTAGGAATGTTTCACACCTTGTTCTGAACTATGATATCACAGTGCCTGAAGCTTGAACTTTGTTCAACTCTTTTCTTATGTTTATCTGCACATTCAAAATTGTTTTTCAGTTAGTGTCTCAAAGATTGAGTATCTATATACATTTTTTTAAATCTTAAGCTACAAGTCACTATGTCTTAAACATATTACTTGTTTTTATTTACCTGGTGGGGACACTTGCAGAAAGCCTTAAGTTTTATTGGAATTGATGACATTTATTTTCTAGAAACTACAAACTCACTGAATACTAATACAGATGTAGTGCGCTCGCATTTTATTTGTTCATTGCTGCTGCAATCTGTGTAAACTTGCCAAATATTTTTCTGAAAGATTTAGGTTTCTGTTGTAGCTTGCCAAAGATAATGATCAAGCATTATGATTCTTTACATTTTCATCCATAAATAATTGTTATTATATGTTGAAGCATATATTCAGCTTAACCGAAAATTAGACTTCTAGTGCCTGCATCATCTTACCATGAGACAGTTCACCCTCTGTGACAACAACAAAGATAATGGTAGCTTTATTTTAGAAACACCCCCCCCCCCCACATACATAAACACATATCCACACACCACCCTCCTGATATAAATATCTATACTTCTACAGTTACACAACAGTAAAAAAGAAGAATAACTCATGGCTGCGGTGTACCTAGCATATCTGACACGAAGAGCAGAATTTTGTTTTTAACATCCCCCCTACACACACACACACACACACACACACACACACACACACACACACACACACACACACACACACACACACACACACATACACACAGTAGTTTTAGGCTGAGGCTGGGCAATAGAGCCAGAATCTAAGCTTTAGAGTCACAAATAAGGAAGAACTTTGAAAAAACAGGTATGATTTTACGAGATACCAGTAATTTTTTGCAAACTCTATATAAATGGTCTTTAAATAGATGTCTAAGAAACTGCTATTTTATTACTTTAGATGTTGATTCTCTGTTTACAGTAATACCCACTGATTTTGGAGTAGAATCAATAAAGAAATTTTTATTAGAATTTACTGAGTATGAACAATATATTTCTACATTGTGTGACATCTTGGGCAGGATTCACGAAGCCTCCGTGTAAGAGTTACAAGGCTTACACGGAGGCTGCAGTTAAACGGTGTGACGTCAGCATGTCATGCATATGCATGAGGGCATGCTGAATCACACCTAAGGCTAACACGGTCCATGGAAGACAGTAGGGGGCGTGTCCGTAGGCCGAGCCCTGCAAACGGACACGCCCCCAGAAGAGTAAAAGCCCCGAAACTAAACCCACACGACAGAGTCCGTGTAAATGTGAATAAACACAACACAACACATGCCCCCACAGACTATGAACATAAAATGTATAAATGAACATCTTATATATTTTTTTTTAAGTTGTAAAGATGTTTGCCCATGAGTGCGCTCGTTTGCGCGGGTGTGCCCATCGCTTAGCCACAGTTAGCAGTCAGTGGAAAAGCATATAAGAACTAAATATGCAAAGTAAGCCAAGAAGCAATAGCATAGCGGTAGAGACGTCAGCTGAAGAGGAGGTAGTCATGGTTCGAGTCCCCACAACATCAATTTTTATTTTTAGTGAAATAAGCACGAAACAAGTCCCTGACATATATGTACACATATAAAATTATATTTTATGTAAAATGTAATGAAATGGGCCATGTATTTTGAAGAAATGTGAGATAATAAAAAAAAAAAATGTCAGATGTGCCTATAGCTGTGCTACAGTCTAACAAGTTGAGTACATCTGCCTGTAGGTGAGCAGTGTTTTAACAGGTTTAAAATGAGTGCCCGTAGGTGAGCAGTGGTTTAACAGGTGTAAAATGAGTGCCCGGGGTTGAGCAGTGTTTTAACACGCTGAAACTGTGTGCCCGTAGCTGAGCTGAGAGTAGTATGCATGCTGACAGCCAAACCATGCGTAAACCAGCATGATCCCTTTCGCGGAGCTGCGCACCGTGCCAACAAGCTAACCGACGGGCAACGTTGAGCAAGCTGTATCAAAACTGCCTTTACACAGACACACCTCCTAGCCTGTGTAGACAGACATAAAAAGCAATGGCCAGGTTCGAACCCAGGATACCATGCACCATAGTCAAAGTACTGAACCACTAAGCTATGACAGCTACACTTAGAAATGCAGTAATAGCATATATATAGGAATGAACAAAAAGAGGAGCATGACAAAGCAGGTTTTTGTGAAGCTGATACAATTCCAAAATGGCCAATCACAGATAAGTGCGGGAAAAACGGCATATATAAGCCCCATAGGCGGGAATACACAGCATAACCGATTGTAGAACCGACTTGCAGCCAGGATGTCAGGTGTAGGTGAGGGTAGTTGTTTCCGAGCACAGAGGTGAGGCATTGAGGAGTCCAAATATATGGTTTGGCTCCTCGTCCACAAGCATGAGGCCCAACTCATGCAGGGCCAGGTCCTGTGGGGAGCATATAGGGCTGAGGCGTGGGACCAGTTGGCTCATGATCTCACCAGTGTCACAGGGATACCAAGGACTGGTGAGCAGGTCCGTCACCACCATGCGGACCTGAAGAGACGGAAGCAGGACCAACTGAACCGTTGGATCCAGGAGGCCCGGCAAATGCCCAACGCCCCACTACTGAGTAAGTTACATGTAATTATTTATGTAAGAAATTAACCTAGCTGATATTATGGAGATGTGTATTCCAATATTACTTTATTTATATTACAGCTGCAGGTGTCCGTTCTGCGAACCATCGAGCCTATGGCGATAGGCTGGCACGGTTGCGCCACCAGGCAGGTTAGTAATTCTCTCCCTGTAACTGTAAATAAATATATAAGTATGACAGTTAGCAAAAGAGTGCAGTGTAGTCACTAATTAATAAAATGTGCAAGTAACAGTGCAAGAGGGTTTGCAAGTATTGCTTGATTACAAAAGTGTGATGCAGCCTGTAATCCAAACATAAAAATGAAACAAGTCTGAAATAAAGATGTCCCACCTGTAATATAATAGTACATAACCTGCAGCAGGCTGAAAAGTACAGCTGCAGAAGCTGAGTAAAACACATGTGTGAAATATATCCCTGTTGAAATACAGAAACATGACAGAAGTGAGACTGTTGGAAAGGATTGTTATAACTACAGGTAAAACATGTCAATAAAGCCTATAATTAAGTACCATCCTGAACTGTAAAAATAAAACAAGTGAGAGAGTGTGAGAAAGAGGTATGAATCCACCAATGAAGTAGTAATAACTCCTGAATAAAGTATACTGCAGTCAGTACAGAATGAAATGAATGTGACAGGCAGAACCAAACAGTAACATGTGTTGAAAACGGTACCGCATCTGGAATGTGTGTCCCAAAATCTGGATATGTTGTTCTCAATCTGCAATATGCAGATAGTATGGTTGTCTGAAATACCAAACATCCACAGTTGTCTAGAGCTACATAAAGCAAATGTAGCAGGATGATGTAGCTGAACAGAGCCAGATATGAATGTGTACGAATAAAAATGAAAATGTATATTGATGTAGCAGTAATATTCCTATCACCAACCTGAAGTAGTTATCACATAGGAAACTGTAGGCAGAACTGTAGTGTGTATATATCTGCAGCTATTAGAAATGTACAGCATATGTATTCGTATTTGAAGTTGTTAATTAAATTTTCTTCACCCTACCCTGTAACTACATATAATCCATTCCACGTGAAATTGGTATGTGCAATCACAATTAACACCCCTGGACATTTGTCCTGTTGGTTCATACATATTTGCATGTATGTTGATGCATCTGCCCTGTTCATACATCCAAACCTGATGGCCTGTTGCCATCAATCAACCCTGCATGTTGTTGGATTGTGTATTGCTGTTCAAATTATGCATGTGTTATGCTTGCTGTTCAATGGTTTGAATATATGGGTGTTTGGTTAATGGGAATACTAATGCATGCTGTTACAACTAATTGTGAATGGTATTGTACGTTACTAACCTAAACTGTCATAACATAATGCAAAACATAGGACAACAGGGAAGGCGGGTACCAGCGGACCCACCTCTCCCTCCTCAGCTGGCGAGTGCACCTGGCAGTACTGCCCAGGCCGGACCCTCCTCCGGTGGCCCTGTGCCACCTGCGGGTGGAAGTGCTGCAGGGGATGGGGCTCATCCCCCCTCTGCAAGTGTGGCCAGAGGAGAACATCCACCCACCCTCCGTAATGTCTGGACTGTGGTGCGTAGGGAGATACGGGATGCTGTTCTTGGGCCCCTACGCCAGCTTGAGGCATGGGTGGCACAACTAATGGGTGTGCCTGCTGCCTGGCCTACACAGCCCCCAGCACAGTCCCGTCCTGGGCAGTGAAGGCACAGTGGCAACTGCCCATGGGTGGGGATCTCAGTTCCACTGTTGCCATCTGTGGGCTCATGGGCTCGAGATATCCAAACATCCATCCCCATCAATTGTGTAACCCCCCACATGTGTCATACACCGCCCCTGTATGCGTCTTGTTTGTCTTGTCTGTTAACCTACCCAACCTACCTCCCCAGCTATACCAACTTCCTGTACCTGACATACCACTCTCACCTGAAAAAAAAAAAAAGGGCACTCTGTACCCACAAAAAAATTACGCCCCATACATAGCTGCCCATTTTGCACACATGTCTGCTGGACATGGAAACTGTCAATTACAATTGGCTGTACAACAAGTATTACTGTTGTTCTTACACCTCTCTCAGGGGTGGAAGGTTTCAAATGTCACACCAAATTACAAACATATGCACAGCTGTTGCTGATGAAGAAATGGGCAGCTATGGGCCTTACCTACATCCCTCCTGCAAAACCCGAGCTTGTTTCCCTATTGTCCTACCCTCTTTGTGACCCCTTTTTCACCACTTTCCTGACTCCCCATTTTCATTTCTTTCAAAAAAATTAGCGTGGGTGTGCAGAAGAGTAAGCACTTTTAAGCAGTTGTAAGCAGGTATGCGCAGAGCTGAATGCCAGTGCGCATGCGTGAGCTCCGCGCAAACCAGCATTAACCCGGTTACAACTGCTTAAAAGTGCCTTAGTCACTCTGAATGACAAGGCCTGTCGTCTGCTCAAAAGCAAAATAAAACCCCACTGTCAGTCCCAAACCCAGGACCTTGGAAACAGTAGTCTGCATGACTTACAACTAAGCCATGACTGCTATATAAGAACATTGTGCTACAATAAATATATCATGCAATAGTAGGAATGAATGTAAAGGAATTATAGGATGTGTAGTACACAAAGCATGTCATGTATATTTACTGTCAAATGTAGTGGATTTCTCTAATAGTAGTGTGTGAACAGAAACAGCCATGCTACTTGGTAGCTAGTTGGTAATAATGTCACTGTAGCACCTTGCAAGCCACACACATACTCACAGCAGGATAATCACTGCCCATACCCCACAACCTCTTACAGCAACACATCCAGACTAAGTAATAAAAAATGTGGAGCAAAGGCCCAAAAACAGGGACACATTTCAAATATTGCTCCAACAAACTTAGTTGAGAGAGTAACAGGTTTTGCATTATGTTGGATGTTTGGAAGGGTACGAAGTCTGAAACTGAAATGTTTGTCACTATAGTCTGACTTGAGCCCTGAGTGATTTGCCAGAAAAAGCTGTTTATGAGATATGGACCAAAATATGGGGCAAAAATGTGGACATCCTGCAAATATCTGTACACTTGAGAGGTCTGACACTGCCATATTTGAATAGTTAAGAGCCTAGACATAGCAACAGTGACTGAGTTAAAGGGATGCCCCACAGACTCCCTGTGAAATGTACAAACAGTAGGCAGAAAGGTGTTACAACACATGCAATGGTAACTATAAAGTACTGAAAGTATGCACCACTTGCACGGCAAAAATAGTGTAGTAATACATATGCTCATGCTAACCCACAGTCACAACTGCAGAATACCAGACAATTTAATGGGTGTACCCCATTGATATGTACCATTCCATGAGGCAGATAAAAGATGCACCTGAGAGTCTCTGGGGCCTGCTCAGCAGCATACTCAAATACCCTAATAGATGTCAAGGCCCACACCATGGCCAGACCACACTGCATGCAGTAACACCCTAGCAGATATAGCAAGCATTCCAAGGTGTGAATGTACATGGAAAATAGGAAAGCCACAGCAACACACTACAGTCAAGACACCTAGCAGGCATACAAGTAGTGAATGTAAAGGGTAAATATTGAAGCCATAGCAACAAAGTGCAAGAGCCACTGCTATATACCAGTTACACCACATGTCCCACAGGAAAGCACACACCCCCACATTAACAGTAGTAGTAGTCTTAGGTGTCAGTGTACATACACGCTTAGTACAGGAAACTGGAGAAATAAATGGAGAAATGTTAATCTACAACACAGCCAGAAATATGAGAGAGATACTAACCTTTACACTCACAGAACAGTGTCCATAGCATACCAGCATGGTCCCTGCCCTTAAACTCTGAAAGGGCTATGCCTATCTCACATACCTTTTTATAGCACTGTCCTGAAATCACAGTGAGAACTGCAATCAGTACACAACTGGCTGCATGCAATTAGCAAATGCTGGCTAACAATTGGTGCAGAGGCCATCACGTGGACATATGCAGATACCTACAAAAGCATGCTGTACTCACAGTCCACACATGCAATACTTTCATTGCACCCTCTGGAGGTAGGGAGAGAGAGAGAGAGAGAGAGAGAGAGAGAGAGAGAGAGAGAAAATACACAAACAAAAACACTCAACAATTTCTACTAGAAAGCTGACATCTGTCAACTGGAGCAGCAGCAGGACACCGATCCAAAAGGCAATGCAAGCAGCTGTGACAAACACAGGTAATGTAAAGTAATACTTTAAAAGTCTACATACTGTGAACCCTCCATATGTGTCATTGGTCTGTATCTATATGTATATGAAGATGTGCATAGGGCAGGGGACATACAGCAACTATCAGTGAAGGCTGTATATACATATGTATTTGAGGGCATCTATGTGCACATATCAATGTAGGTTGAATGTAGGTTGTAGTGCAATGTACAAAGTAGGTTTCACAGTTATGTATGTTTAGCAGTATGTTAGTGTGTGTATACAGTTTTGTAAACAAACATGTTGATATACCTATCTATCATATGGATACGTATTTATGTCAATATATGTATGTATGTATATATATATATATATATATATATATATATATATATATATATATATTATGCATATATGTATACATAGATAGAGAGGGATGTAGGAATACATAGACAGATGTAGATAGATAGAATATGTACAAACATATATATGTAATACACACATACAGATATAGATATATGTAGATACATATACACAGACAGACAGATCTGACTATCTACAGATATGACTGTATATGACTATCTCACACTCCCCCTGTCCCAACCCCTCTGTCACTCTCATCCCCTCTCTGTTACACTCCCCCCTCTCTCCATATCTATAGCAATACATGTACATCGCTATATATATGTGTATATGTATACAGACATATATATATATATATATATATATATATATATAGACATATATATATATATATATATATATATATATATATATACATATATACATATATACATATATATAAATACATATATATATATATATATATATATATATATATATATACATATATATATATAGAGCGAGAGATGTATATATATTCTGAGTGAGGCACATGTGTACAGATGTATTGCAACAGGTGCCTGGTGACAAAGGCATAGAGTGAACACCAGTGTCGAAACTGGAGTACCATACCCCATTTCAAATCACCTACACCAGTAACCACCAGATATGTGATTGGCTGCCCACCACTGCATGTGTCAGGGGTGAACAGGGTCATAAATGTGTACAATAGTCCCCCCAATGATAGTCACAGTGGCACACTA
Source organism: Protopterus annectens (assembly GCF_019279795.1). Lineage (NCBI taxonomy): Eukaryota > Metazoa > Chordata > Ceratodontiformes > Protopteridae > Protopterus > Protopterus annectens. The sequence continues at coordinate 393,931,435 of NC_056733.1, forward strand.
TTCCTGGAATACCTGTACATGGTATGTGTCAGCAGACATGGTGTGTCAGCTATGGACATGTAGGTCAGTGTACCCCTCCACACCACACAATGGCTGCCATGGTATGTACCTCACATGACAGCTACAGATATGGAGAAGGACACAGTGACATGTACGACACTGTGACAATGCACTCAAACACATTACCAATGCACAGTGACTGACAACACAACAGAGTGCACACATACTACCCACATAGAGGTTACCACTCCTGGATTTACATACTTAAGTCACGCCCATGACAGATGTCCAACAACCATAGTAACACCTCACACCATCCACAACCTAAATGACCGCTGTGTGTCGTCCTTGACACCACAGTAGAGAGCACATGGCTGAGGTACAGGTTCCTACCCACAGATAAGACATACCCTGCAATAAACCACACAGCGTTAAGAAGCAAGACTCCCTATGAGTACATGTCACACATACCCCTGCTGAATGTTAGTCAGATAGGTAATATGCCATATGAGTCACCCTGTGTAACTGTTTGACAGGAGCAGGTACCATCACATCACATGTGTCACAATGGTCAGGGTAGCAGAACAGTATGCTGCTGTAGTCCCAGGGGCAATAGCATATTGTATTGTATTGTATTGTATTGTATTGTATTGTATTGTGTTGTATTGTATTGGTATGTAGAGGTGCCTCCTTTGTGGAGTGGAACCACTGCTGCTGTATGTACAGGTACATATCCTGTAGTCAGGCTAGTGTTACATAGCACTTCTATATGTGGGTTTAACTCCTCTTGGAGTTCATGTAGCATGCAACCAGAGATACCATCAGGTCCCTTTGATGCTGTGTTTTTTGCTTTTCTGAGGGCGGCTCTCACCTGTACATCTGTGATGACAGGGAGGTTACATTCAGTTGGGATAAGTATGTCTTCATTTGGGGGAGAGGGAGGGGGGAAAATTGCACTGAACCTGTCTGCCACAATGTTGCCAATATCTGTGGGTTCAGTGAATTATTTGTTGTTGTGTACTAACTATGAGCATATTGGAGGGTTTCTGACCAGGTTTCTAACATAACTGAAGAAGGCCTTGTGGTTATCTGTAGTGTCCTCAGTGATTTCCCTCTCAAAGTTGCCCATGGATGTTTGTATGAGAGAACATAGCTCTTTACTAGTGCTGATCAGACATGCCTTCCCTTTATGGAATTATGCTCTGTCTTGCAGTAGCTTCCATCTTTTGTTATACAATCTGTCTATGGCTGGGGTCCACCAGGCAGGATGCTTTCCCTTTGTGGAGAGTGTCTTGGTCTTATATGGGATTGCATGATCCATGCATTCTCGGAGATGTCCGTAGAAATCATTTGTGAAGGAGTCAGCATTGTGGGTTGTGGCTTCCACTGGCCCAGTGGGCTTAAAGGATACCATCTCAGTCTTAAGAAGTGTAAAGTTTGCGTTTGAAATGTTATTCACTGTAGTCATTTGTGCTGGTGGTGGAGGTGGGATATGTATATCCAGGGCGATTAGTTTGTGGTCAGATCACAGTAGTTGATGATGTACCCCATACAGTACCTTGATACAAACCCCTAGAGTGAGGAGGTGCTTTGGACCTGAATCAGTGTGCTGACTGCTGGGGTTTGGTAGTATGTCATATGGAGTGTGCCAGGTACTGTTGCACACTTGTTGGCTGAGCACTGATACCTGGCCATTTACATGTGTATCCACCAATAGACAGACAGATGCTATATATGGGAGATATGTTGTATCACAACAGTCGAGTAGCATGTGTAGTATGTGTGCCAAATTCTGCTGACATATTTTGCTGATATCATTTTATTTCCTTTTTCAGGACCATGGCTCACCAGCGCAATCCGGCATACTCTGCAGCCGAGGATGAGGAAATACACCAGAGCCTGGTGCGGGATTATGCAATACTCTTTTCCCATACCAGCCAGAATCAGCAGGAGAGGGCTGCACTGTGGCAAGACCTGGTCCGTCGGGTAAATGACATAGGCATGCATAATAGGACATATGAGCAGGTACAACATCACTGCAGTGATTTAATCAGAAATGTCCGTCAGCGTGCATCGGATATCCACAGGCAACAGGTTGCCACAGGTGGTGGGGTGGCTACACATCCCCCACTCACCAGACTGGAGGGACTACTCCTAAGTGTTGTGGCTCCAGACCACCAACAACAACAACAGCAGAAGACCTGCATTATGATGGAGGCTGGAGCCACACAGCACCATGACTACGAGCGTGCAGGTAATATGCCATATGTATAGTTGACTGTTGTGTACACTGGTAGTTAATGCATGTGTGAGGTGTGTCATTGGTTTGTAGCTGTCATCATAGTATTTAATGTGCAAGTGTGATATTCTCAATATCAGCAGCTGACCTGTGAAAGGCAACTTTTGTACTACTGACCTGTATCATACTCAGTAACAATGGCACAGTTGTGCTTACTGACATTAATTTCCTCACTTCTGCAGGTCCCTCCGGTGTAACAGCAATGCAGCCTATCCATGCTGGTGAGTGTGTATTAACAATACCTTTAATAGTCTTGATAGTAATAGTAATATTAGGCTCAATCAGTAGTGCTCTGTGTATGCATGCAGGTGTGTCTGTGTCTGTGTGTTGATATCTCGCATACTGAGTAGTGTGCAAGTGTGCAACTGTGTGCACGTGTGCAACTGTGTGCAAGTGTGCAACTGCGTGCATGTGTGCACCTGTGCACATGTGCACGTGTGCATGTGTACATGTGTGCATGTGTGCACCTGTGCATGTGTGCATGTGTGCACCTGTGCACGTGTGCACATGTGCATGTGTGCATGTGTGCATGTGTGCACCTGTGCATGTGTGCACGTGTGCATGTGTGCATGTGTGCATCACTGGTAACATTGTGTAGACATTGTAAACTGTGTTTCCTGTTTCCCTCCCACAGGTTCTGGTGCTGCTCTGGTGTCATGCAGCAGGGAACCTGAATCAAATGCCACGGGTACTGATAATGATGACATCTGTGTAATGGCACAGGAAGGTGTGCCAGGGTCCATCATTGGTCAGCCAATTGACAGTACACAGCTGTCAACCCCATCAATGTGCACAGTCATCCTGCCAATACATCCTTTGTCACCAAAGTCCCTAGGTGATGGACAGGATACAGTGGGCATTGACCAGGGTAATGTGGTATCTGTGGCACATGCTTCCCCACACAGCAGCCATGGGCATGGCCCTGAGATGGTACCACACAGACAGATGTCCAGGGGTTCTCATGGGAGCATCCGTGGGCGTACTGCCCCTGTCAGACGTGCCCACAGAGGTCTTACAACCTCAGCTATGTTTCGGGCTGTCATGCAGGCACAGTCACATATGGAATGGTACACCAGACAGGGTCTGAGGGACCTGACAGCATGTCGCACAGCCATGAGTGACAGTATGCGTGACATTGCGGCTGCCATCCGTAATTCCACCGATGTCATAGAGAGACGTTGTGGGGACATATTAGATCAGTTCCACAACTACATGTCCATGAGCCAGGGCAATGGTGGATGGTTGAGGCGTCGACGTGGGCGTATGCCAGCAACAGCAGCATCTGGCAGTCGTCGCAGATGACAACAGGGCAGCGGCCGCCCCCATAGTGCCAGCAGCAGCCCCAGCAATGCTGGGTCTGTGCTGTCATCAGACCGCCCCAGGAGACCACGTGCACGTGGCTCTGGACAGGCCCGACAGGGATCTGTGTCCAGTCAATGAGCACCTGCTTCTGATGACAGTACCCAGTCTGGATTGGTACTGGATACGGTCTGTAGCACCCCTGCAAGGCACGGGTACCGTGTCCATGGCCAGAGACACTGATCTGTATGACCTGGCAGGTACAGTCTGTGGCTGTCCACAAACACCAGTATATGGCAGCCATGAGGTGGAACTGTGTGCATCCATACACACATGCGAATTGACAACACCTAGGGCTACCGCATACACGCACACACTGCATCAACATTGCCCCACCTTGTACTGCTGTCCCTCACCAACACACATACACATACATGTCAATTGGTGGTATCAGTGGCAGACTCAGGCTTACCAAGTTCACACCCTGTGCATATGATGAAACTGTGCCACCTCCTGCAATCTGTAACATCAGTGCAGGTACAGGTTAACATGTTGCTGATGCACAGAGTGACTACATAGACATGTAGTAATAGTATCATGTTGTTAACAGTACAGTGTGCTGATATAATTGTGGGTATATCCCAGCATGCCTGATGCAGTAAGGGTATGATTGTCTTGTACTGTTTTCTACACCCATGGTAAGTACCATAGTGTATCATCTACACATGTTTGCATACTGGTGGTAAGGATGTCAACAGAAGGCCACATACATAGGTAGCACAGGGGATAAGGTAATGAAAGTATTGATACGCAATGATGGCCATGTAAACTGAAAGTGGCATGTTGCCCACACTGGACTCTGCAATGCGGATGTCTGAGGATGATGATATGTGTGCAGTACTAAACGACTGGTACAGGACACACAGGAGCACCTTAGCACTGCAAGCTCACATCTCATACCATGCTAGACAGCCCCAGCACACAAAACTAACTTTCACAGGAGGGAGAGTCCCCATAAATGTGAGGGATACTGTGGTGGCAGGACAGGTAGCATACATCCTACTAAGTATGGAACCACTGAGTGAAGGCTCAGTGTCTGTTATTTGACATGTGTATTACTGCAGGTATGAGCACCTGGGTTTCCATCCGGTTATTGTACATCCTGACGGTACATGGTCTGTACACTTGTGTGTGCTGAAACTGGACCCTGGCCATCTGACCTGTGTATTTACATGTACATGTGTATAGTGCCTGCATATTTGCACTGTTACCTACTGGAAGTGGTACAGCTTGTTTGTTGTACAATGGACTACATGCAGCCCTGCTTACTGTAGCTTTGTTTGCATGCATGTTTGCTTGCAGTTACCCTGGAACACTGATTCCACCTGCAATGCAGATTTACAGAGCTTCTGTGGATTCCTAGTGACATCTGCATAGCTTACTATATGTATGTCCATGTCTCACTTGACAGAACATCACTGTTTGTCCTGTTCGCATGTACGTTGCCTGTGACACATTGCATATGACTTACCTGGCATTTGACCACGTGAGCAGTCATATATGCCAGTGCTAACTAATCACAGGCACTACACCCTCACATACTCACCTTCTGTACCTTGTTCCGCATTGGCCCTATGTGCTGTTAATCACCATGGCAATCACAATACTATAAAACAAAATCCATGTCAGCAGAACCAGCAGCAAAAAGTCCAATGTTAAGTGTTTTATTAACATCCACTTTTCGTTCAAAAAAAACTGAACTTCTTCAGACAGACATCAAAAGGTAGTAAATGTAAAAAAACTCCTTAAATACACAATTAACAACACATGATACATTTGAATGGACCAACCAACTGGTTGAAACTCACTGACATCAATGTGTGGGAAAAAGCTCATCTCAAAACTTCTTAAAGTACTACTGCATACAACAGTCAAATCCATGGAAAGTGTGTTTTAAAAACAAAACAAAGTAGAAATATGTATGAATATAATATTTAAAATGTTTAAAAACAAAAAATGTAGTGTATAAAACCTTATTAATGACAAAAGGTAAAAAGTAAAAAATAATGATAAGTGGAAAGTACTCATAATAACATTACCTCTGCATGCTTCTAAGTTTCAAAATGCAAGCTAAACTTACTCTGTCATTGAGACCAGGAAGTCTGTAAGAACAGAGTTTCAGCTGCCAAATCACTTCTAGGCACTCTAATAATAATTGAAAAGGACCCCCCCTGATGTCAAAGGAAACCTGTCCTAACACCCTAAAAGTAAACCTATGCTGAGGGTGGTCATTAACATATTTCGCCAAAGCATTTTCACACTTGTTTTTCCTAATACAGTATAAATGCTCATAGATTCTTTCATTAAAACCTCTGTCAGTCTTGCCCACATAAAATGCTGGGCAAGACTGGCAGCAAGCCAAATAAACAACCTATCGAGATTTACAGTTGAATCTACCAACAGTGGAGAAAGAAGACCCAGCAATTTTAAAGCTCGAACCAGTGGCAATATGCCTACACATGTTACAACTCTCACATTTGAAAGTGCCCTCTGTTCTAACACGGGTGTCCTTTTTTGTTTCTAATATCCGTTTGAGGTTGTCACCCCTCCTATATATAAACCTAGGCAAAGTGCCAAACTTAGCTTGTAAGGCATCATCACACAAGAAAATACTCCAGTTCTTGACAACCACCTCCTTGATTAGGTGAATCTCAGCACTGTAATTGGTGATGAAAGAGATAGAAGTGTCAACTTTCTTGCTGTCTAAAAAGACTTCAGGCATAACTGGAGATAGATGCTCTAGTGAACAACTTGTGAACAAACTACTTTGTAAAATAGGTTTATAAACACCCCATACCTTTTAGTCTGGACCTCAGTGACCAAGTCATGAATAAACTTGTCTGGGTAACCTCTATGTAGGAACAATCCTTAATGAACTCACATTCTTCTAAAATAGTTCATCATCGGTTACCATTCGAGCAGCGCAAGTTGCCCCTTGACTACCCCTCTTTTCTGGTGCCCAGGATGGGCACTGGTGAAGTGTAACATGGTATTAGAGTAAGAACTCTTCCGAAATATTTTAGCCTTAAAGCTACCAGCAGAAATGTCTTTATATAAGTCTACATCCAGGTAAGAAATTCTAGAATCAGACTCTACAAATGTGAACTTCAAAAGGACGTGCTGGAGTTGAGATAGTCCATGAAGGTTCTCACATCATTAACTGAACCTTCCGTCAGTATAAAGATGTCATCCAAAAATCTGGTGTAAAAATCAATTTTAAACTGACCGTTGTAATTGCCAAGCACATATCTGTGTTCCCATTCGGCCATAACCATGTTGGTAAAACTGGCCCCTACTGGTGAGCCCATGGCTACACCAGTCTTCTGTAAATATATCTCTCCCCCAAATGTTACAAAGTTGTACCTCAAAATGACATCTAACAATTCCTGCACCAATCTGATTTCTGCACTGCTAGCATTGTGATGCAATAAACGGTCAGTGACCCAGTCTATCCCTGTAACATGAGGAATAGACGTATTTATTTTATTTTTTTATTTTACATTTGTTAACCGGGGGTGTCTGACTGAGCCGAAAAGGCCCTTTTTCAGCAGAGGCCCGGGGAGAAAAGCTCCACAAAGAAAAATTACAAGACACATTTAGTTATTCAGACATAATCAGTATACACACAAATTACAAGAGACATGTTTTTACAGTGGTATGCGGCACAAACAGTTACAGTGGAGAGAACAATCAAAAAAGATATTAATTTTAAAAATAAAGGTAAGTAATAGATTTGTGGTGTACAGCTGAACTTTGGAATGTAGGTAGAATACATACATAGTACACAGGTACAGTACATACATTGTAGATGTATAGAGGTCTTTTACGTCTATTGTCAAAAATCTATGGCCTCTCTTGAATTCTAAAGCACCTATGGCTTTCAAAAAAGCCCAAGAGTCTTTACAAATGTGTGTTTCCTTTTCAACATATTTTTTCAATATGTTGTCCACATACTTGGCTATCGGGAAAGTAATAGAGCCCCTAGCGTTAACCAATAGCCTCATGGGGGGGTTGTACACATCTTTATGGATCTTGGGCAATCCGAAAACTGTTGGAATCTTAGGGAACGAAACAGTCAAATATTTCAACACATCTTGTTATAACATTTTCTAAAAACAAGTCATTCAAGAAAACATGGATGCACCTATACGCTGCATTCAATTCATTGATGCTAGATAGTGTGTAAGCATCCTGCAATAACATATGGTTGAGGCAGTTTTCATAATGACAAGTGTCCATTAGTACTAAACCACCCCCCTTGTCTGGTTTAAGGATCCTGACAGGTAAACTTTTTAAAGTGTCCAACAAGTCTACTTCGTCATCAGACAAGTTTTTGTTCGCAAATGTCCTAGAACAGTTAACTAAGTTTCTAATTTCAGTTTCACACAAGTGTTCAAATAAAAAAAGTAAAGGATGGATGGGGGGGTTGAATGTACTTGGGACTCTCAAAGTTTTTTTGTCTAAAGCAGTGTTACCAAAAATTGACAATAAATTCAACCTACGTATAAACAACTTCAAATCAAGTAGTGTGTTTGCTAAGTTAAAATGTCTCCATGGAACAAAAGTGAGACCTTTTGAAAATAAATCAGACATCTCCATAGTAGTTGTAAAACTCGAATAGTTATAAACAAAAAAGTCTCCAAAACTGTTACTGATAATGTCAGGGTTTGTCCTTCTTGTTACTTCTGAAAAGGCTTCTTGCTGTTGTTCCTGTAATGGCTCCTCGTGTTGTAAAACCTCTGGTGGTTCTGTCCCCGGTTCGAGGAAAAAGACGGTGTAGGATGAGAAGTCTCCTCATCCCTAACACCATCAGTTACAAAATTTGTTGTAGGAACAACATCCTCCACACCCTCTCCAGTGACCGGCCTACTGGAACTAGCTGTCTGCCTCATAACCCCATTAGTTAGGTTAATAGGAGCACCTAGACTGTCGCCAACACTCTGAGAATGGGGGGGGGGGGATATGCAGTTAGTTTGTTGTATGCATCTATGTCTCTTTTCAGTTTTTTCATTTTCATCTCCATGTTACGAGATATCTGTTGGTCTATAGTCGAGAAAATTTGTTTATACTCATAATTATACCTGTTGAAATCTACATGTGACTTGGTATTAGTGTCCAAAATTTCAATTTCACCACTCAACTGGTCTATAAATTTCTGATAGAATTTAGCCATTAAATCCATTAACTCGTGTCCATGTCATTAAATCCATTAACTCGTGTCCATTTTAAATATCATGTTCATACATATTTCTACTTTGTTTTGTTTTTAAAACACACTTTCCATGGATTTGACTGTTGTATGCAGTAGTACTTTAAGAAGTTTTGAGATCAGCTTTTTCCCACACATTGATGTCAGTGAATTTCAACCAGTTGGTTGGTCCATTCAAATGTATCATGTGTTGTTAATTGTGTATTTAAGGAGTTTTTTTACATTTACTACCTTTTGATGTCTGTCTGAAGAAGTTCAGTTTTTTTTGAACGAAAAGTGGATGTTAATAAAACACTTAACATTGGACTTTTTGCTGCTGGTTCTGCTGACGTGGATTTTGTTTTATCTATTTCAGTTTGTTTTATTTTTCTGTTGCTTCAATCACAATACTATGGTAGCATGTGCAAAGGTCACTTGTCAGTCACCTCTATGGTACAGTTGTGGAATATGTGAGTCATGTGGCAATGTCACAGCTGCCACATGTACACAGTCAACCCTCTCCCCTACACATGGACGTACAACACATGTGTGAGATGCAACCACATAGCCAAACTAGGGACTAAGCACTCTGAACCCAGTACTGGCATAACCTGTCAGGTGGCATGAAATACTACAGTGACTACAATACCAGTCTGATGTAGACCTGCACTGACAGCAATCCAAACACATGAACACACTGGGGCATTCGTGGAGCCTCAGAATAGCATCCTGCTTGAGCAGCAGACACCTCTGTAGCTGGCACACAGGCATACGTTAAGCCGGAACACAGCACGTGCAACACATAGCACACAAATCCTGTGTGCCAAACAGTCACAGCCTGTACGGCTAGACAACACACCTGCTACAGTTGTGTTAGGTACCTTTATTGTCCGGTACAGTGAGGTCCCGCTCACCAGGCTGGACAAGGTGAAGGTCACAGTGATATGCCCGTGGGGCACTATGGTCCACCAAATAACACAAGCATACAGGTCAGTCAGAGGCATGGACACATATGACTCAGTCATTGTCCATGCCACTATGGCTGACCTGTGATGTACCTCCCTGGAATACATGATAGGGAACATAGAAGGGCTCTCTGAGCATGTGGCACAGGCTGGTATGACCCTGACCTTGGTTGGCATCATACCCTCACCAAGAATGCTGAAGTATTACTGAATGTTGATGAATTACTGTAGCTACAACACCCTAGCTGAAAGGTTCCTAGCATGTAGTCACTGCATTGCTATGGAACAACTTGTTACCACTCCCACAACAGGTGAAAACATGCAGCACCTGTTCATCAACAACATGTAGACTATATGCCCCAGACCAGATGTGTATCCTCGCTGCTAGGATGATACCATATACAACTCACACTGTATATACACATACCACATGCAGCACCCGCACAGAAAACCACAGTCATAATGTTATCCAGTGCAAATACCATGTATTCACATGTGGCAGGTGTCAGACATGGGAACTATTGAAGGTCACAGGTATATATGTGTATTTGGCACACACATACATCATCTGTGTGCATTGCCATTACTGGTTTAATCGATGTCATGCATTATTGTGAACAATAACCCACACACATGGGCATTCTGTGTGACAAAAACACACGTGGCATTTGTGGAATTCAAAGCCATAACTAACTGTGCTATGACAGTAGTGAGAGATGCAGTAGCAGAGCGTACTATTTGCATTACTGGGAGATTTGTCCTCTTCTGCTGTACTTGTAGGGTGCTGACATCATCTCTGTGTAGAGATTGGAATATGCAGCAGCTGGTGTGTTGTACTGGTTGCCAAAAGGGTCAGTTCTCTCACACATGTAATTGCACACACCCTACTTCCACCCCCCCCAAACACACACTTGCCGGATTCAAACCCCTACCTAACTATGTTATGACACTAGCACGAGACGCAGTAGTCGAGCGCACTATTTGCATTACTGGGAGGTTTTTCTTCTCCGGCTGTACTTATAGGGTGCTGACATCATCAGTGTTTAGAAAGGGGAATGTGCATCCTGTAGTGTGTTCTCCTAGTTGCCAAAAGGGACATTTCTTTCACACAGAATTGCACACACACTAACCCCCCTCACCCAAACACACACACTGAGCACTTGCAAGATTCATATCCCTACCTAACTATGTTATGACACTCGAGACGGATGCACTAGCGGAGCATGCTATTCGCATTACTAGAAGGTTTCCCTTCTCCTGCTGTACTTATAGGGTGCTGACATCATCAGTGTTTAGAAAGGGGAATGTGAATCCTGTAGTGTGTTCTCCTAGTTGCCAAAAGGGACATTTCTCTCAAACAGAATTGCACACACACTAACCCCCCTCACCTAAACACACACTGAGTATTAGCAGGATTCAAACCCCTACCTAACAATGTTATGACACTCAAGACAGACGCATTAGCAAAGCGCGCTATTCGCATTATTGGGAAGTTTCCCTTCTCCTGCTGTACTTATAGGGTGCTGACATCATCAGTGTTTAGAAAGGGGAATGTGCATCCTGTAGTGTGTTCTCCTAGTTGCCAAAAGGGGCATTTCTCTCACACAGAATTGCACACACACTAACCCTCCTCACCCAAACTGAGCATTTGCAGGATTCAAACCCCTACCTAACTATATTATGACACTTGAGGGAGACGCATTAGCAGAGCACACTATCCAAATTACTGAGCAGTGGTTTTGCACCTGCAGTATTTATAGGGTGCTGACATCATTATTTATACAGAGGTATGTACATCTATTACTACCTGTCAGGTGGGGGATAGCATATATATGCATTTGCAGCCACCTACTTCAGGGGCAGATATGCACAACAGCACTGGCAGGTTATGTTTTATACCATGCTTCGTGACCACAGGACCTGTAACACACAACACAACCAGTTCAGACCACCCCTCCCACATCCAGGACACACACTTTTCTTCCCTGGGAACAGTGTCAAGATATGAAGGTGTTCACATACACCATTCCAGTTGTTAATGTCAGGTACAGGTATATTGTGTGTGGGAACTACTCAGGCCTCTACAACATTACCCTATAGCCACTACAATTTGTGAGTCCATGTGCTATGACAGGACCACTCACCACAGCCACAAGGGGGAATACATATTGCACCTGACCATCTGCAACATGGGTACTCATTGTTCCACACCAGAGGTAGACCACCATTGTTGATATCTGACCATACCCACCTTTCCCTGGACATCCATATCCCATCCCCACCCCCAGGCAAGGTTGTCACTGCAAACAAAGTGTATTTATCAAAAGCAGACTTTGCACTTGTGAAGACTGGGGTGGAAGACTTCAAAGGACCCATGCTGGGGGAGTATACAGGCCACTCTGCATAATCCTTGACAATTGCATTATATGAGCATGTGGAAGGTTTGCATTGATCATGCTATCCCAAATATACCCATGACTCCTCCACAACAGGACACCTGTCAGGTGTACACCAACCATATATGAGCTGTCCAACAGACGGAGTGAGCTAATACATTGCAGAGAAGTAGCCCACAGAGGGAGGACATCTCTGAACAGTACTGGCATGACACTTCAATCCCTCATAATCATCACAACAAAGTGTTGACAGTGAAATTATCCAGACACTGCAGATAAGGCTCCCCTCAGTCTGTTATTGACACCCACTTACTGTTAGAGGTCCTCACCAACCCTCTTCCAGCACACACCAACAACATGGATGTGGCATAGCAAATTCAACCCCTGGGATCTCCACTGTGTCCCTGCTTGATGGAGGCACAGCACACTAGCCTCAAACGGTGCCTTATGTGACCTACTTTACAGTGGCACAGTAGCCTACTGTACTGGGGAGGAAGACGCCAAGCACACTCTGGCTAAGCTTTCATTCCCTAGGGCAAACAGCCTAGTATTGACCTCTACACCCATATGTTTAATTGTCAGATGCACAATACTTGTTGCTGATAGACTGTTTGCAGGTCTTTATTACCATAACATTCCCTCTTTCTATGAACAACTTGTGTATCTGTGGAAGATGTTTGAATATGAGAGGGATCCACTATATCACTTATGTCTCTGTAGTCATTTAACTGTGTGCACTGGGCAGATTGCTGTAATGTGGTTGGTTCCTGGAATAACACGTACAAATACCAGATATGTGTGGCCAACTGCTAAACTGAGATATGGCCTAAGTGTGTGAGCATGCCCAGTTCAGGCTTTCCATGGCATGTTGTCTGACATATGTCTCATTAATCAAAGTGTGCGAGCATGCCCAGCGTGAGCTTTCCATATGTTGAACTCTGCAGTCCACCACATTTGTGGATGAGTGTGAACTCCAACAATATCTCATGTTTATGGTTGTGTGTTGTGTGTCATGTTGTGTACTTACTGGCCAACTGCTTTGTATCTGAACACAACAGGGATTATACTGTGCCTGCAGGGTTTGCATGGGATACTTTGCATACAGTTGTCAATATCCTTTCACACTGACCTAACACTGTAGTACCATATAGTGTACTGGTTCAGTACTTTCACTGTGGTGGACAGTATCCTGGGCTTTAGTCCTATCACTGCTTTAAATTTTCATAGTGAGCACAACAGACTGGTTAGGGGCCAGTTGTGCACATATGACCATGTTGCATTATGTTCAGATATGGACTACTTAAACCAGGCTTGTCCAACATTGGTAGTGTATTCCAAAACATAGGTGGACATTGGCAAACACTAGCGATGTGCCCTAGGCCATTTCTAATGCTAGTCAGAGAGTGTGTTTGTCCTCTGACACACATTGTAACTGGAGTTTGCCATGACATATGTCATGGTTAGTATACTGTGCTTCCGTCTACCCGTGACATAACAGTGATACCCAGGGTAAACCTACCATCTCCCATCCACTCATCAAGATTCCTCTTGAGGAGAGTCGATGAGTGACTCTCTGGCTAACCTGTACTGGGAGTTTACTCAAGAGTGGGGATGTCTTCTGTGTTATGGATCATTCAGTACAGCTTGTCCTATGTATGTCAGTGCTGAGGTTCAGGTCTCTCATGTGCATAGCTCACTGCCATTCAGATTGTACAAGGTGCAGCATGTTCATTGATTCCAGCTTGGACATGGCTTTATACATCAGGCACAGCTTGCCTCTGGGCGGGCAGTATGGCAGTGTGTGGAGCTGCAGTTTGTTTAATCAGGCAACACATGGCATCTGTTCAAGCTCTTTGATACTCCTGGTGAGGTACTTTTGGGGACTTTCCAGTTGATGGAGTTGTCTGCTGAGGTACATCCCACAGGGGCCATTGTAGTCAATTGTGACGCTGATGAAGGATGACTGCAGAGCCACAATGACCTCCCCTGATCTAGATCTGACTACCTTCATGATTAGGTGGGTATATGGTATGTTTCTGTGACCACTACAGCCACATGCTTGTCCAATGCAAGATATCCATCAACGTCTGTCCCCAGGTCTCTTATTACATCTTAAGTACTTAATGGGTTAACACCTATGTGGTAATTGGTGGGCACTTACTGTATATCCACAGGGGTTGACTATACACTTTTCTGCAATTAGCTTGCTGACATGGCTATGGCACTAGTTGTCTGTTTCTATGTGGCCCTTTTGTGGGATGCTTGTATCAGCTGGAGGGTCAGATATGGTGGCCAGTTTGTAGTCCTCTGCAAACTTGTTCAGACACAGTCCTTCCATGTTGGCCTGTACCTATGGGACATATATACCAAACAAGGGAGGTCCCAGGACCGAGCCTTGTGGGATGCCAGATGTATCTGGTTTGTAGTCTGACATGGCTGCAGCATTTCTGACCATGTCAGTTCTGTCCTTGGTCTGGTTTGCAACCCCTCTACTGACATAGGGGTTTATATTTAAGCTGGTGAGCTTATCTATAATGAACACGTGGGGTATTGTATGGAAGCCTTTTGCAAGGTCCAGCTAGGCTGTGTGGACCACATTCCACTCATCAATGACCTTAATGACTGTTTCAAATGAGTCAAACATGTTTAAGGGGCAGGATCTGCACTTAAGAAAGCCACACTGGGTAGGGTCCAGTGTCAGTAGGTCCCCAATATCTTTATGTCTGAGGTACATGCTGATCCTTTCCATAGCTTTGCAGACCAAGCTTGTCAGGATTCTGGGGTGGTAGTTTGCAGTATCCATTCAGGCAACACCTTTGTGGAGAAGGACCACTGTTGTTGTACACTGCTCTTTGTGTACATATCCTGTGGTAAGGCTGACATTGAGCAGTAGTGTTATTTGGCGTTCCATTCTTCTTGGAGTCCATGTTGGACTCAGCCCATGACACCATCTCGTACCATTAATGCTGTGCGTTTTGCTTTGTAGATGCTGGCTGTTACCTCAGCATCTGCAATGTCAGGGGGCCAGCACTCTGCTGGGATAGATATTTGGCATTTTGTGTGTGTGGGGGGGGTTGCACTGCACCTGTCAGGTTGGATGTTGGCAATATGTGTGTGTGTTTGGTATGTTGTTTGTAATATGTGAGTGATTCAGAGCATATCTGTGAATTCCCAACAAGGTTCCTACCATCAGTTAAGAAAGCCTTGTGATTATCCTTAGTGTCCTGTACAATTTGTATCTTCATAGGTTCATAGGTTCATACTAGGCTATCCGCCCTAGGGCATTTATAAGCCTAGCCAGAGTGTGTGTGGCTTTTGCCACCCCTTGCTATGTGAATATTATGGCCATTTAGTATTTACTTCACTGTGCCTCTGTCTGGATGTGACACAGTGAAGACCCCCAGTGTACATCTACGATCACCCATCCACTTGGCAAGATTCCTGTTGAAGAGAGTCAGTGAGGGGCTCTGCCTAACATGGAATGGGATTCTGTTCCAGAGTGTAGGGAGCCTCTGGGTTATGTATCTGTCCCTCCAGCACATCCTATTTCATTATGTGTTGAGGTTGACATCTCTCATTCTCACAGCTCCGATGGATTTGGGTTTTCTGGGGTGGAGCATGTCCATTAATCCTGTGTTGGACATGGCCTTGTACAACAGGCATACAACGCCTCTGCGTAGGCAGTATGTGACTACATACAACTTTGGTGTCTACAGCCAGACAGCATATGACATATATTTGAGACCCTTTATCCTCTTGGTGAGGTACCTTTGAGGTCTTTCTAACTGCTGCAGGTGTCGGGTAAGGTACATCCCAAATGAGGCATTGTACTAAATTATGGGCCTGATAAGAGAACCGTATAGGGGCACAATGACCTCTGTTGATGTAGATGTGAATCCTTTCATGATAAGGTGGCCAATATAGACGGTCTTCCTAGCCACGTTGGCAATGTGAGTGTCACATGACAGGTTACTGTCCACTTGTTTCCCTAGGTCCCTGATTACTCCTTCCATACATAATGGATTACCACCTATGTGGTAATTTGTGAGTACCTTGTTTGGTATTTGGTGAGACATTCATACTGTCCAGTGTCTTCAGGATGGCTGAGTGGGGTTCCTGTGTGTGAGAGTGTGGTCTGTAGCATGCTACAGACTGTATAGCAGTTTTGCCTACGGTTAGTTGCACATGGGTGGTCTCCGATGCTTCGTGCATTGTCAGTTACCTGGACGTGTGAGTATCTGTGCTGAATATGGATACCCCCCCTCCTTTTATGTTTTGTTCCAGGTTTTGGGGCCATAATGCATGATATGAGGTATAACCTGGTAGTGCTGGTGTGCTGTCAGGAGCCTTGCTGCAGGTTTCTGTCACTGCATGGACATCAATGTTCTCCATACTGGGGAGGGCCTCAGGAGCATGCATGTTGAGGTTTACACGTCTGGCATTGGGCAGCATTACCCTTATGTTTCTTTCCACTTATGTTTTCTAGGGAGGTGGGTTAGTCTTTTCAGCCTTGCCTACAAAAGGCACTATGGAGGTGGCAAGAGCCTTAGCCAATATCCAGACGCCCAGGGGTAACAGGTGCAAGCCATCCCTGGCACAGCAGCGTGGCTTGTCAAGCATGACATCCCAAGCAGACAGACATTGGATCCCCTTGGAATGACACCAGTAATTGTGCCACTTGTTAAAGCTGATCATTCTGTGTTTGTACTGTGGCATCATTCTTGTTGAGGGTAGGATGCTGCACAAGGTCAGTGTTATACCGGCCTGGACTACATAATCGGAGAGCTCATCTATGTCTCTTTTCATGTAGTCCGGGGAGGTACATCTCAGGTCATTCACGCCAGCATGGACAATGACTGCATCATATTTCTACTTGCTTTGGGGTGACCTGCGTACTTGTGTTATGTGGCGTATTGTAGCACCCTTTCCCTTGCTCAGTCTGGTGAGCAGGACAGCAATGTGTCTGACTATGGAGTCACCTATTACAACTGTATCAGGCATGTTGTTTCTCCTTCTGGCCTGTGACTGTTTGGCACACCAGCTTTGTGTACTATGTGTTGCATGTGCTATGTTTGGAGGTAGTGGTTGCTTGGGTGTCTGCTTTGGAGGCCTCTGTTGATGTGGTGTGTTTGTAATTAGAGCCTCCGGGAATGTTTTTCTGTGTTTATGTCTTTGGTTTGCAGTTGTGATAGGTCTATGTGAGACTGGGTTTGTGGTGTGTGTGGTTACCTTCTCCTCCTGACTAGTTTTGACAGTACTGAGTTGAGAGAGCTCAGCCACCGGTTTGGATAAATGGTTGAATCTCTCACATATATATTTGTATTTCTTGGGGGGAGGTGAGGGTTGTCTGTGTACATGGGGCAGGTGTAACATTGCCTCAAGATTCACAGATTCAACTTGTTGTAGCTGGCCTTAGTGGATTGTATGAGTGGACATGTTTTATTGCTATACTACTGATCAGAGATGACTTCCCTTTTTAGGTTTGCTCTATCATGTAGTAGCTTCCTCATTCTCTTGCATGATTTGGTAATGGCTGGGGTCCACAATGCCAGATGTCTGCATGTATGGCATTGTGTTTTGGTTTTATCTGGGATTGCATAATCCATGCATTCCAGGCAGTGTTCATGGAATGCTTGTATAACAGGTTCTGAGGTGTGGCCCATATTTTGCACCTGCACAGGGCCTTTAATGGATCCCACATCAGTTTGGAGGAGTGCAACATTTGCTTTACACATGTTTTTCACTGTGGTTTTCTGGCCAGGGACTGTGGTCAGGATGTGTATATCCAGTGTGATTACTCTATGGTCTTGTCTTACCAGTGAGCAATACACTTTTCATCTTGCCATCCAGTACCCATGTTGCTGATTATCACATCCAGTATGCTTACCCCTCTTGTGGGAGTGGTACGTTGTTCCTGGGCATTTTGGTTTATGGATTCTAGGAACCTTTGTCCTAGGGTGTTGGAGCTAGAATAATGCTCCCAGTCTATGTTTGGGTATTTTCAGTCACCCAATATAATGTGGTTTGGAGGGCTTGATATATTCATGTATTCCAACATAGGCCAAGTGCAGTTCCTGGTGTTAGGATGGCAATCTGTAGCAGGCTATAAACTGGGAGGCAGTTTTAGCCACTGTTACTTGACCATGGCTAGTCCATGCTGCTACTTGCTGTGGTACCAACATGGGGGTGTGGTTATCCTTGACAATTATTGCTAGTCACCCTCCTTTTGTAGTTTGTTCCATGTTTTGAGGCTGTACAGCACAGTATGAGGTGTAACCTGGTAGTATTAGGGTGCTGCTGTGAGCCTTGACCCAGTTTTCTGTTACAGGACAGATATCAACATTCTCCATACTGGGGGAGTTTAGACTGCATGCATCTTGCTGTTTAGACTTCTGGCATTGGGCTGCATTACATCTAGGTTCTTATCCCTTGTGATACCTATGGAGGTGGGTTTGTGTTTTGAGCCTTACCTATTCAAGGCACGCTGTGGGTAACAACAGCCTTTGCCAGTATCCATAAGGCCAGGACTGATAGGGGCACACCACCCCTAGCAAGTGGAGCATCATGTCATGCTCAGCATGTCATCCCAGGCTGGCACACATTGGATCCCCTTTGACTAACAGCCATACTTCTGCCAATTATTGCAATTGATCATCTCATCTTCATATTGTGGCATCATGCTTGGTGAGGGTAGGATGTTAGTCAGGGTCATCAAGTTTGCATATACTACATGGTGTTACATTGCTTAACACATGGCAATCATGCCTCAGGTGGTGTTGCAGGGCACATACTACACTCCCTGTACATGTTTGAGAGCAGGTTATGTCATTTTAGGCATCCCTGTTATTATATGAGTGAGTCAGAGAGGGGTATCATTCCCAGGGTTCCTACTGAGCCAGTGTATGTGCTATGCATTGCCTCTTTGCCAAGGCCAGGGCATACTGGGCACACCTCCTTCTGCCTACTGGGGCAGGCTGAGGTTGTTCCTCCTCCGAGTCATGCTCTGCCTATGATGGCCTTGGCAATGGTGGGGGGCTGTTTTGCCCGGCCCTATGCTGGTCCTGCTGCAGCTGTTTTTGCAAGTTCGTATTATGTAGCATAGCACATGCCATGATAATTTGGGTACATGTAGTTGGTGAGTACTGCAAGGCTCCACCAGATGTGTCCAGACACCGGAACCGTGACTTGAGCAGCCCAAACACACGCTCTATTACATTACGTGTTTGTGCATGTGCCTCATTATGGCGTTCCTGTTCAGGTGTGTGTGCGTTTCTGATGGGTGTGATCAGCCACGGCTCCAGTGCATAACCTGCATCCCCCACTAGGTGTCCATGTGGGATGTCCCCATTGGCAAATGTCTGGTACAGCTGTGTCAAATGCCAGATATGGGAATCATGGTAGCTCCCAGGGCAGCCAGCACACACATTCATTATTATGCCCTGGACATCATACATGACCTGGCAGTTGATGGAGGGGAAGCCCTTGCGGTTTATGTAGGCCCTACCCTGCTCACCGGCTGGTGCTTTGATACGTATGTGCGTGCAGTCTATTGCACCCACTACCTCAGGGTATTCCGCTATTTGCTGGAAGAGACGCATATTGCTGGCCAATACCTCACAAGCATTGGGGAAATATACATGATCACCGACATGTGCTGACATGGCATCCAGGAACTGGTGCAGTACCCTGGAGGCTGATGCCTGTGATATCCCCATCATATCACCAGTTGGTCTCTGGAAGGTACCTGTTGCTAGTATTCCTAGGCCAACACATACGTTGGTTTCCACTGGGATGGGTTCCCCTCTGTTGGTTCTGTGTGTGAGGCGTGGCCTGCACAGCTCGACAATTTGCTGCAGGAGGTCTCTGTCCACTCTATAGCGCTCCACTATCTCCAGCTCATGTAACCCATGGTAGGTGACCCTGGGCCTGTATACTCTTCTCTGTCTCCTCACTGTGAGTTGTCTGGCACCATTTGCATTGTCACCACCCTCAGCAAGTCGCCTATGTCTCCTTATGACAGCTATGGCAGCCCCTAGCATTTCTGCTCTGAGTTAAGCTTTTTCAGTTTTCACTTCTGATAGCTTACTCCTGTCTTGCAGTGTCTCTTGAGAGAAACATCCTGCACTGCTGTTTGCAGACTTTTAAGTGCAGGTCTGGGCTACTATTCTGCCTGTGTAATTGCCTGCTTCTAATTGTTTTCACCTGCTAGCTCCAGCAGTATTCCCTGCTAGCTTCCTACTATTTCTGTTGCTTCCTTTTTCCTTTCTGTTTCCTCAGGGGGGAGCAACGCCCATACCAGCGGAAACACGGTCACAGTGGCTTACATGCGCACACACATGCTTACACGGTTTAGAATCTACTTATTCAGGTTAAAACACGCGCACACCAGCGCAAACAGTCTTACAAGTCTGCCAACAGGCTCCCACATGCTCAGTCTGCCTTACACACGCGCACACTGCCCTACTCGCGCCTCATGGTGCGCACACATGTGCATACATGCCCAGCAAGAAACTTTGGTGTTGGCAACAGTGTACACCTTCCATTTCTTGACTTTTCCATGCTTATCTTGTGGCACTCCTCTTTCTATAGGTTCATAGGTTCATACTAGGCTATCTGCCCGAGGGCATTTACAAGCCTAGCCCATAGTTTTGTGGCTTACGCCACCCCTTTAGTATGGGGAACTATACCCATTATTTTGCTGTGCCTCTGTCGAGCAGTGACACTGAGGTAATCCCTGGGGTATATCTGCGATCTCCCATCCATTGGTCAAGATTTCTCTTGAACAAGGCCAGCGAGGTGCTCTGCCTCACATATACCGGGATTTTATTCCACAGCATAGGGAGTCTTTGGGTGATGAATCTATCCCTCCAGCACGTCCTATTAATAGCCGTGTCGAGGTTTAAGTCTCCCGCCCTTGTGGCTCTGACGGATCTAGATTTTTTGAGGTGAAGCATATTCATCAAATCTGGGTTTGACATGGCCTTGTATGTTAGGCAAAGGTCACCTCTGAGCAAGCGGTAAGCGACTGAATAGAGCTGGAGTTCTTTCAGTTGGGCAGCATAGGACAGATATGCACCCTTTATTTGAAGCTGACATGGCTCCATTGTGTTATTTGCAGAAACGTACTCAGTTGTCAACTGAGTACATTTCTGCAGCTAACACGACTCTTACACGGGCTGGTTTGAGCTTCGTGGATCGCTAATCTACCTCATTTGCATGCCTTTCGGCTGCAAGTGAGGTGATTAGCATATCCACGCCCAGTCCGTGTAAGAGACGTTTTAGCTGGTCTCTTACACGGAATTTCGGGCTGTTCCTGGATCGCGAGGGCTGCATGGAGTTTTACACTACTCTTAGACTCCGTGCAAGCCTTCGTGAATCCTGCCCCTTATCTTTAGTACTTTTAAATAATGTTTTCTTATTTTAAAAACAGCTTTATAAACAAGTACATAGTGTAGTCATGCCACATGCATAGCAAACACTTTTGTAGATATAGAGATGTATATATGGAAACAACAGTATTTACTGTCCCTGAAAATCCATTTCAAGAAAATATTCTATTTTGCCATTGCTTGTAAATTATTTATTTTTTTGTATGGAAAGGGGACAGAGTTTATTTAATATGTTCTTTGATTACATCTCAAATACATGTGAATTCTTACAATTTAAAAAGTGTCTCAACTGAGAGAACAGATTTCTGAGATATCACTATTAGTAAGAATGATGAAGGACGTACAGAAACATGTTTATATAAGAAGCCAGTGAAGAAAAATAATATATTACACAGAAGCAGTATGCACCTGCATTTTGCGTTTAAGAAATGCAATTAAAAATCAGTTCCTTAGAATAGCAAAGCTTAACATAACAGATGGGAATCAGCTACTATTAATTTTTTGTTAAGGGGGTACAGGAGAATTGAAATGGAAACCAGGTGTGAAGAGGTAAAGTTTTTCTTTACAACAGGAAAGTAATTTTATAAAGAATAATAAAAACCATACTAGGTGCATTCTGACTTACAATAAGAACACAGCAGCCACTGTCATATCTAAACACTGGCACATTTTTCAGGACATTACAGAATTGAGAAAGTTCATTACTGATTAACCTAGTTATTCACATACAAGGCACACTAATTTGAAAAATATATTATGCTATACAGAACAACCCAGATTATGGTTTGATAGTACAAACACAAAATGTGGTACCTTCCAATGTGGAAGCTACAAGTTTTGTACTTATTTTAACACTAGAAAAAGTTTTTCTCATCCAGTAAATATGAAAGAAGTAGAACTTCGAGCATAGGAAATTGTAATAATATGACTATAATTTATCTGAAAAAAATGAACAAGGGCAGGAATCTGTCTAGTTCCAACCTCACCAACAGAAGTGTTAAGGAAAAAAAAAAAAAAAAAAAAAAAGTAGTCTTAAAACTTTGTTGATGAGCTCAGTCACAATAATTTCCCAAAAAAATCATGAAACCCAGGCAGTGTTCCAAACAACAGGCCTTTATTTGTCACAGAGTAGCAATCCTCAGTAACAAAAAAAAAAATCAGAAATACTTTACAATGTTAAACATATCAGCTTTTATACACTTAGAAATAAGTGTGGAAAATATATGTATTGTTTTATTTTAAAACAGTCTATTCAAGGCAAACACTATAAAGAGGGCTGTAAAAGTACATTTAAGAACAGCAAGTACTCACCCCACACACTACTACTGATTAGATCAAACTAACTCCTAGTTAAGGAAAATACCACCTATCTATTTGCAACCAACATTCCAAAATCAGGTATTAAGAAAAGCATAGCATACATCAGTGGTGGCTGGTGACTTCAAATCAAAGGGGGGCTGCAGGAGACAGCTGAATTGGTGGGGTCAATGGGAATGGGTGTGGCCAACTTGAAAGGGGAGCAGCTATGCTCAAAACCACAAAAACTGTAACTTTAATTAGATACGCTGCCCTGGGTGCCAAACCATCATTATGAGAGTCCAATCAAGACAAAATGAAGTGTAGAAAAAAAATTCAATCCTTTGGTTGCATGACAACTTACTTAATATCTAGATGGAAACAAAAAGGATGTGAGGCATGAAAAAATAAATTAACTTTTTAAATACATTACTGGAATGCCAGTCAAAATCAAGTATAAGAAAAACAAGCAGCACTTAACTCAAATCACTTCTCCCTGCACTCCAGTTCTAATTATAATTTATATTCAGCTTTATTAAAGTACCAAGTAACATGCTGAAAGTAGCAATCTCTGTGATACCCCCACTTGTAAAAATGTTTCTTATCCAAAAAAGACCTGCTGCCCGACAACAACTATCTACTTGTTTCATGGGGAAAACATGATCAAAGTAAAAAAGGAAAAGCAAACAAGAAACAAGCTCAACATATATTGCTTAAAGGATTACTGCACAGGATATGGACCACACATGATAGACTGGCATTCTGTTTAGTTTGCAGATAAAGCCTGTAATGAGCTTAACATAATGTAATCCTGTCCTTTATTACAAATACTGTCATATGCATTTCAATACCCAAGGCTTATAGTTATCTAGTTATGTAAGTATTCTCTGCATGGCAACAACAGAAATGCTTTCAATGTTGGCAATACTGCTTCTTAAAACTTGCTTGCATTTTACAATATCAGACAAGCTTACTTGATGGTCATTAAAGCACTGCTACTTAAACACAGAGCAAAAGGCACTTTCTGAATAATAATAAGCATAAATCAACAGTATAAAAATATGACAGAAACCAGAACATTCTGCAAAATCAATGACAGATGAAAAGCCACTGTAGTACTTTTGTTTACCTTAGATGGGGAGGGAATAGTCTGCACATTTACACTGCATAACTGTTCCTTGCCTTGCTTGGACACATCCAGAGTCACTACATGGGGGAGTGGGGTGCAGCAAGTTTGTCACAATTTAAAATGTCTCTGGCTGACTGCGATGGCCTTACACATTTGTCATAGCTCTCAACCTCAGAGTCAGAGCAAGAAATCTGGACAAAGATGTACAGAGAAGTGGGACAAAGGCCCAAAAATAAGGACAATTCTTAAATACTGCTCTTATAAACTTAGAAAGATAATAGAATAGTAGGTCTTGCATTAGTATGAATTTTCTGAAGGGTATGAAATCTGAAACTGAAATATCTGCCATTATTTCTAACCAGTCTTTAATGATTTGCCACTAATTTGCCAAAAAACACAATTTTATCAAAAATGGACCAAAAATGTGATGCAAAAATATAAATAGCCACACAATACAGCTGGGAACCTGTCAAAGAAGGGATACTTTTAATATTAGTACTGCTAACTTGAGCAGCTGACAAAATAAAAGAATCTACATGCATTTCTGAAATAAAAGTAATCTATAACTGATTATTACAGTTATTTATTTAATTGTAAACCCTCCATGTTTTCTTCCAAAATTGCCATTTTGCAGACGGATTATTAGGGGAAGAGCAACATTTTGATCCATAATTGGGGACAGTTGAGAGGTTTGGATATGCCTAATTCTATAAAGCGGTTAATTTGCATGTACCTCTCAACCTGCTAATGCACAAAATCTGGACAAGGCCAAATATACTGGGGGAACATACAGACACTATTAAAAATTGCTCTTGTATAAACTTTATAGATTTGCCAGAAAACCACACATTTTATGAGGAACAAACCAAAAATAAGAAGCAAATATCTATTCATTCTGCAAAAATATGGAAAGCTGAGAGGTATAGTTCAACAGGGGCTGTATGAGTTTGTTGCCCTTCCCCTCTCAAAATCATGGTCGAATGGAGCCTCCCCCTACAGCCATTCCAATGTCCCATTCCATGGTTATTTTGCCCCATTTACCATAAACACTGTAATGTGCATACTGCTTTACTTCTGCGATGATTTGGATTTCATTTGAAAGTTTTATTTTGCATTTTTATAGCACAAACCCCAATAGATATCTGCTAAACAAAGCAATGCAGTCTCACAATGAAAACAAACTTAGCATTAAAACTTCTCTGTCCTTGAAACTCACATGCATTGAAACAGCATTGAAACCCACATTCAAAGAAAATACATTTTGCCAGTGGCAGATAAAGATTAACTTTGGGCTGTTTTAAAATCATAGGCTACTTGAACATGAAACATACACATGCTCTTTGATACACTTTCCCGATTGTATTAAATTGTATTCCTTGTACAATACAGTACAGTTGTTAGAGGGCATTTTAAATGTATTGTTTTGAACATTTTTCCAGTAAACAATGAAATAAAATGCATGCACCAATGACAAAACTGCCCAATTCAGAACATTTCCATCATAAAAGTCTACTTAACCTTCTACAGTCAACCAGTATCAGTAAATATGCACAATCTCTGAAGTAGTAAAAGTCATCTAAATAATTCCACATTAAAGAAATCTGTAACAATGAAGAGGTTGCTGCTAGCAAACAACTTTATATGTCATTGTTTGTTCATCTACAAATAAAGTGCCTGCTGCCCTTGAGGAATAAATTGCCTATGTTGCATGCATTAAAAAAATGATAAGCTAGTAATATCGCAATAGGGAATGTATGGCAAACTGATAACAGGTTCATAGTTACTACTCTAGGTATCTTCGCTAAAAACAACTGCAGCATCCACCCCCTTTACAACACAGTACAGTATCAGCAATGCATCTATTTACTGTGGGAGTAGAACCCACAACCTTCTGCATCAAATGCAAGTGCACTACCTGTTGTGCTATTAACAATGCAAGCAGACTCAGAATAAGCAGCACTAAAGTTTTGTTCCCCTGCAGCTCTCGGCTCCTTGTAAAATCTACTCGACACACAGTTGTATCTCTGAACTTTGCAGCAGTTTGCACAAGAAATCTGGAAAAAGCCGAAATTTATTGGGGGGGGGGACAAAAGCCCAAAAACCAGAGACACATTTTAAACATTGCTTGTATAATGTTGGAAAGTTACTAGAATAAAATGCTGTGTTACAACCATACATTTCACTGTCACGTCTTTAACCCAGGGGACCCTGTGCAAAACAGTCAGAGAAACATACCAATATGCCAAATCAGCTGTTTTGTAAAAGAGAGGGAGACAAACTTAAATGGCTACTATTTAGTGAATTCAATTCTCACCATAGCTGTCAACCTCTTAGCACAAAACACCTGAACAAAGCCAGTAATGGGGGGAATACAGCCCCCAAACATTCAGTGAATTCAGTTCTCACCATAGACAGATCTCAACCCTAGCACAAAATACCTGGATGAAGCCAATAATGGGGGAATACAGTCCCAAAAATAGGGACAAATTTCAAATACCCATGTTATAAACTTAGACAACTGCTAGAATAAAAGGTTTTGTGTTACCATGTACTTTCTGAAGAATATGAAGTCTGAAATTCAAATGCCTGTTATTTTTAAACATTTAACAAGGAAACTAGTCTGACTTGGAACAAAAGGCAATTTTCAGCAGAGCAGGGAGAAACTCCAGACATATCTTTGTAAGATGGGAGGACATGCAGACTCCACACAGAAGGCACCCCAGCCAAGAATCAAACCAGAGAACTTGTAGCTGTCAGGCAGCAATGCTACCAGTGCACCACTGCACTACAGACTTTATAAGGAAAAATGAAGATACAGAAACCACAGATTTTATGAAGAACAGAACAAATATGAGGCAGAAATCTGCAAACTTTTTACACATGGTCGTGGGAAGGGAATTCAGGTCCTCACCACCTGCATCCAAGGTGCAGAGTTCAAGCCTGAGTATCTCTACCCACCACCATGTGTTCTCTCTAGCCACCAGTATATAGCAACTGGGGCATTACACACATACACACAATCCAGTGACCATTTCCCTACCTGTTGTAAAAGCCATTTCACAAATGAAGCCTCCAGCCAGTCCAGCAGCACAATCCAAGTCACGAATGAAGCCTGCGCAGCAGTGAAATCCCTGTGACAGCTCACCTCTCAGTCCTCATTGGTTCTGCCTGCAGCTGAAACAGTTTGGAGCTCCTCTGTTCGGTGCAGTCATCACTGCACAGATTCCTGGGTATCTCACCACATAGATTCCTGGGTATCTCTTCTTCTGTACCTGGACAGCTGACAAAGGCACTCTGAGTTCCCAATGTGTCCGTGCATGTGCGGAGGAGTCGGGACTCGTGATTTTTTTTTGTTTGTTTTCTTGTTTCACAGTTTTTTTCTTTTGTTTTTTCTAGGTGGGGGGCTGCAGTCCTGTAGTCCTACAGCACGAGCCACCCCTGGCATACAAGTTAAAAAACTGACTTTTAACTAAAATCCTTTTCAGCTAACTAGTCTAATAACAAATAAAACCAAGACTCCTTCCTCAAGCAAGAAGAAACCAGTCTGGTGGACCCCGGCCATAAGCAAACTATACAATAAAAGGAGGAGACTTGTACAAAAAAGGCCAAATCTCAAGTAGAAAAATCATCCCTGATAAGCATTAGTAAGAAATTGAGGGCCGTCATCATGTCAACTAAAGCCAATTTCGAAAAGAAGGTTGCCAAGGATGCCAAGGATAACCATAAGGCCTTCTATGGTTACATCAAAAACCTAAATGTCAACGCTCAGGTCTGTTCTGAGCTAGTACAAAATGGAACAGAATACACTGACCCCACTGACATTGCCAACATCTTGGCTGATAGGTTCAGTGCAAATTCCTGCCCCCCCCCCCTTCACCACCTACAGGGCCTATTACTATTCCAGGGGATTGTGTAACTCCAATTATTACTGATACATTGGTTAATAAGGCTCTATCTAAAGCTAAAAACACTGCCCCCATGGGACCAGATGGTGTCCCGGGCTGTGTCATACGCGAGCTCCAAAATGAATTAACCCCGCATCTGAATACCCTGTTCAGTCTCAGCCTCTCAACAGGATATGTGCCCATAGAATGGCGCATAGCAACGGTGGTTCCACTGCACAAGGGTGGGCCCACAACCGACCCTGGGAACTACCGACCAATAAGCCTTTCCAGTCTGATCTGTAAGGCAATGGAAAGAATCATTATGGAACTCATAAATGGAGAGACTGGGAACCTCCAAACACTTGATCCCACACAGTTCAGCTTCGTCAAGGGCAGATCATGCCTCCTGAACCTGGTGGACTTCTTTGAGACAGTTACTCAGGCTATAGATAAGGGAAAGGAGGTACACACGGCTTACCTTGACCTTGATAAAGCATTTGACACCATTCCCCATTCAGGTATTATTGATAAACTCACCAACCTGGGCATAAACCCTTACGTCACAAGATGGATCGCAAACTGGCTCTCAGACAGATCCCACAAAGTAAGAGTAGCGGGATCTATGTCCGAATCCAGACCAGTAACGAGCGGTGTGTCTCAGGGCTCTGTCCTGGGGCCCCTCCTGTTTAGCATATACTTCTCAGAAGTACAGGCAAGCACTGAAGGGCTGTGGCTGACCAAGTTTGCGGACGACTGCAAACTGGGTGCTATAATAGAGTCTCTGGCTGACTTGGATATCCTCCAGAAGGGCCTTAATGAGACTGATGCATGGTGTCAATGTCATGGTCTCAAGCTAAATGCTAAAAAATGCATAGTAATCCCCTTTGGAAAAAACAGAGTACCCACAAACAACCACATAGGAGGTAACCCCCTGAAATCTGAAGAAGTAATAAGGGATCGAGGGACCCAAGTAGATAGTCAGCATTCCTTTGATAACCATGTTGCCAAGGTGGTTAGAAAATCATTCTGTGTGACCCATCTGATCACGAAAGGGTTCGCATCAAGATCTAAGGATGTAGTGGTGCCCCTCTACTCTTCCCTCATCAGACCCATTATTGAGTACAATGCACCAATTGGAATGTACCTGGCTAGGCATCTCCAGCAGCTGGAGAGACCACAGAGGTACCTCACTAAGAGGATTACTGGCCTCAAACAGTTGCCCTATGCAGCACGATTGAAAAAACTAAGGCTTTTCTCTGTTGCATACCGCTTTCTCAGAGGCGATCTCTGTCTAACATACAGAGCCATGTCCAACCCAGAACTGTTGAACATGCTCCATCTTAGCAAAACAAAATCTACTCGAGCGAATGATCTAGGGATATAAACCTCATCACAACAATGAATAGAACATGCTGGAGGGATAGATTCCCTTCACAAAGACTTCCCTTGCTATGGAACAAGGTCCCAATCGACAAAAGACAGAGCCCCTCACTATCACTCTTAAAGAGGAACCTTGACGAGTGGATGGGTAACAGAAAGTTCACACTAGGGATCATACCAACAGCTCTACTAGATAGGGGCCAAGGGTACTAGCTGCTAGATCAAGGGGCTAGGGAACTAACCAAAGGGGCGATGAATACCGCACAACGTGGCTGGGCTAATATATGCCTTCGGGCAGATAACCCAGTACCTATGAACCTATAAAGCCTTCATCAGATCTGTGACAAGAACCAAAATCATATACATAGGTAGATAAGTTAAAAAGCTAACTAGATATTTACAAGAAAAAAATGCACATACCTATCTAACCATAAATATTATCTAATTAGAACAGTATACATATAAATATATATCTGTGTAATATCTAATAAGCACACATCCATATGTATTAGTGTACAAAAACTAAGTTATTTACAGCTCAGAAAAAATGTCAGTGCCTTGCAGTTGAGAGAAAATAACACCTGTCATGACAGTTTGAAATGTCTCTTTATAAATGCTAAAAAGTGTTTGATACTGACTGCTGAATCAGACCGTTTGAAGCATGTTTCATATTTATAGTTATACAATGCCTTTTTATATGTTTGCTTTACTGCTTTGTTTTTGAACATCTAAGTTATCTATCAAAACTACACCTTTATGCAAGTCTTTTCTCCCCTCATGTGTTTGCTTTACTGCTTTGTTTTTGAACATCTAAGTTATCTATCAAAACTGCACCTTTATGCAAGTCTTTTCTCCCCTCAGTTCATGACATCCAAAGGCCTTCTGATCCAACCACTCTGGATTTTATTGATCTTTCTATCAAACAAATATGTAAATTCCAGTTTCTGAGTTACTTACATACTACGCTTAATTCTAAGATTAATACAAGGATTTTGTTTTAAAAAATCACAACTGCAATAACATCAGTATATGCTACTATATTTTCCAAGAATGAAGTAAAATACAAAAATAAATGCAAAGTTATACCTGCAAGATTATGGCCCTTTAGTCTTTACAGCAAAGCAATTTTATCAATAACCCACTTCAGGGAATCACACATAGCTAATAAATATTCATTTAGAATAAGGCAATAACACAAACTCCTAACTACAAACCAACACTTAAAAGAAAACTCATGTTATACTTGTGGATGAAATATGCTGCACACTGCCATGACATCAATGGCTATTCTTCAATTTAATGAAGATAGTGGCATCACTTGTGACTGCTAAAACACTGCTATCCAAATGGTTAATAAAGTCTACATTTTCAGTAAGTCAGCAGCATTCTTTATTTATAAGGCAATGGCCCAACAGGCCCACCTGTTAAAAAGTTTTTCATGTTTGCTCTACTCTTAGACTTAATTAGCATTTATGCCCTTTCAGACTTGTTGATTATACATTGACTTGACTACCTTACCCAATTTTGACAGGCTTCAGAGTTGGACAATTAATGTATGTCATTAATATTAACAAAATCTGTTCAAGCATATCCTAACAATGAAGGGAAGCCAATTTATAAAGCACAATTCCATGAATTAAATTTAAAAATAAGGGAAAAAAGGAAATGTAATGTGTCTTTCGGCTTTTCCCAGTTAGGGGTCGCCACAGTGGAACTCCAGTCCACTAATGATTGGCAGTAGATTTTTACATGCCGAGTTGCCAGCCCTGATGCACAACCTTCAACGAAGGTACACAAATTCACGCACGTCTCCACACAGAATACGCGTTAGCTGAGAAATGAACAGGACAACGTCTTACTGTGAGGCGATGTAATATACAGCTCAAATCTTTTAAGACACAACTGCCCTCCTAACACCAGAAGAAGTGATCATAAATTGCCTTATGTATCTCCCTTCCTCCTAAGCATGTAGGAAACTTCATTAAGACATATAATTTGACACTGTTGCTTGCCTTATACTGGATCAATATAACAGAACTGTATTTTAACATATTATGTTAGGTGTACCTATGTTTGTTGACACATTTATGGCTACATTATCACATCATGCTGCATTGTTTATCAGTACATTATGGAACAGAGAAGGAGAAGAGAAACAAGGCAACATCTAAATGGACTGCAACTCTGTATGTCACAAGTACAGTATTATGGAACTTAATTCAATCTAAGTAATTACTTGGGTTTTTAATGTGTTACCTAATAAACAGGCTTAAGACAGAATACCTAATATCCATAGTCATAGTCCTCAGAGGTCTTCATATTCTAAGGAGCAGTGTAATTAGTACCTTGGCACTAACTTAGCAGACAGCTAGTGTTGCCAATCAACGCTGATAAGTTCATAGGCAAGTACAAGGGGGGCTGCCCTCGCAGGCCATTTTAAGCCTCGCTAATTTCCATTATTTGTGGTCAAAATAACCTATCCCATTTTGTTATAGACTGGCCCTACTAATTCCATGGTTGATAATTACATATTACCCCTAATGAGAATAACTGGCATGATATCATAGAATATTGGAGGTGACTCATGCCTGGGATAAAGCATTTAGACCAATATGTTATGGTAATGTTTATGTGTTTATGTTTCAAGAAATATTCCACAACTTGCATGTGGAGGTATCCGTAGTAACTACTGTCTACATACAGATTTTGGCAATTTTCCCTGCTCAACAATTGCATGAAATTCATCATACCCCTGTCAGGCATGGTGATATTCTGTTATAGGCCACAGCTGAATGAGATGTTTTTGTTAACATTTTTGAAGCAGTTCCTTCTAAAAATAACACATTTCCTGTAATGCTCTGTGTATTGCAGTTATACAGCCATACCTCTCAACTTTTTAACTCCTATTTTTGGTCTGTTTTTCATAAAATTGAAGTTTTCCGGCAAATTAGTAGCAAATCATTAAGGACTGAAGTTAGAAAATAATAGCAGACATTTGAGTTACAGACTTCATACCATTCAGAAAATTCATGCTAATGCAAAACCTGTTATTCTAGCAACTACCTAAGTTTGTAAGAGCAATATTTAAAAATTGCCCCTATTTTTGGGCCTTTGTCCCACTTTTATTTATGGCTTTATCCAGATTTCTTGTTCTAAGAGGTTGAGAGGTACGGATACAGCATACATTCTAAGTGCAAAACCTGGTGAAGTGTTCAACATTAACAGGAATGACATATTTTACATATGAGAAATGGCAATTGACTCAGTGTGTGTTTGATGTTGTAAGCAGAAAGTCCTGAATTGCGCATACTAAATGAATAAATTTCAGTTTCTTCAAAACTGAAGTGATTGACCCAGTCAACAAAGTTCTTCATATTCTTTATTTTTGTCTTCTATGGAACCTTATGTTGAGCATGGCAGGTCTGGTGTGAAATCTGGGTGTCACTGGAATTCTTCTCAGTCAATTGTATACTGACGTAAACATATAAAAGACTCTTTATGTCATCTGAGAAACATCATCCTGATAAACCACCTGATGCCTGAAACAAATTTTCAGAAGGTATTTACATCTTTGTGTGTTCAGTACCAGTACTGTTAACTTTCCTAGCCTAGCAAAGATAAAATACACACATCCGTGTAGAAAAATTCTGCTCTCGGGTCAGTGACCAGGATACCAGTAAGTCATTGTTAAACATTACAGATGTGCATAAACAAGATCCAATGACTTAAAATGACTGACATTGTTTCTTGTCTTGCACTGACAGAATAGGTGTATAACCAACCATTTGTAAACATAAAACAGTCTGAAGTGCAGTGTTCTATGAAAGTCAGAGCCTGCACTCTAAAATCTACATGTCTGCAAACTTCTGGTTGACCTAACAAGATAACAAATGGGGTACTGTGTATGCACAGCCTTTTCTATTTGCATTAAGAGGAAAAATAATCATACTTTGGGGGATATAAGTGTGATCAGTAAGCCATACTGCTCAACCTCATGTCTCCAAAATCAGGAAGAAATCCAGAAATAATCAGGGGCACTTTTTTAAGTTTAGCATTATTAACTTGGAAAGTTAACAGAATAAGGAAATGTGAAATAACATGTACTTTCTGAAGTAAAACAAGTTTATAACTCTAACTATTGCCGTTGTTTATTCAGGGTAATCCGCCACTTTTTCTCTCAAAATCACCAGTTTTTGGAGGAACTTAGCAACATTCTGATTCAACAGGGACAATTTGGAGGCATGACTAAGCTGCTTATTGCTGTCCAAAGCAAGGCAACTATCACTGGACCTCCATTCTACAAGTGTAATATAGATAAGTTTCACTGGCCCCATGGGGGCACAGCATGTTACCAAGGAGTGATCAGAGGTAAAAAAAGATTCATCAGTTATAAAGAGTGGCAGACCCTCTACATTACAGAAGTAGTAACAGGAACCAAAGAAGATACTCAGGAACAGGAAGCAGCCAGTAAACTAAACGGGATGGTGATGTGAATGCATGATGAGGAATATGGCCATGAAATGATCCCTAAAAACATTAGGTACTGTGGAGAGACAGAGGCCTTGATGACATGTATGAATAGGATGCAGTTAATAAAATTAATAAACGCATTACCTAAGGAATACTGGGGCTTGGACAGCTATGCGACACTCAGTTCCTCTCTTCATAGGTTCATAGGGAGTGATTTACTGGTTGCATCTGTCCACCAGTGACATAGGCACCAGACCAAGGGTGAATTTCCAATTATCCATCCACTGGATCCAGGCTAGGTTACTAACTACATGAGTTCTCAAATCCCTGACTAATGAATTAAATTTTAGGAATAAAGCCCCCCCACAATAAAAGTTTAGATATTTGGCAGTTTCGCTCTTCTGAGCGTTCAAAATTATTGTCATTCGACAACATAATATGAACCCAATGTAATTACCTGGAGTTGCTGACTTCCCAAAAAGTACTATAATTTATTTCTTGGAAGTAAGTTTTAAAACATGGCTTTGGCACTAAGCATTTGTCTATGTTAGACCTTCCTAAAGGGTGTTTTCATCTTGCGCAGATTCAATAATTGCTCCCAGTTTGCAATCAGCTGTGAACATGGTCAGAGAGAGTCCTTTGACATTGGCTTTTACCTCAAGAAGTAGCCAAAAGTATCAGGTTTCCAGTTACTAATGCTTAGCTACTCTGCCAACAATGACTAACACTACACACAGCAATTGAATTGTGTTGCCAGTGCTCAGAAAAACTTGACCTTCTATAACATCTGCAAATTTCATGCTGGCTTAACCAGCAAATAAATTTATATTGTGTTTCAGCAACTTGTTGTCTGGATTTTATCAACAGCAATTGTTGCAGTGCAAAGTTACAGAAAGCAGCAAAACAAATTGCTGGTAAAGAAAATGTTACTGTGCAAACCCAATACACTGCAAACTGGCAAGGATGAATAGCACAGAAATGTCACAAAAAGGGAAATGCTAATTGATACTTATATATATAAGGCAAAAAGACACTCTGTAAGGAAAAAATATACAACTAAAAGAAATGTTTTAATTAAAATGTAATTGTCCTTAAATATAATCCCAGACAAAACAACCATAAACACACTAACACAACAGAAAGAAAACACTAGCAGGAATTATAATGCACTTGATATTTTCAGTCTGAGCATCCCTGACTGATCACTTTAAAATTTACAGGATACAGCCGATGAATATTCATTTTTAACTTTATTAATGTGTACAATTATCTTTGCATTTTATTTAGACTTTAAAAGCATTAAGAAATCAGCATAAGAATGCAGTGGGAGAACAATGCTGCAGACATTGCTACTGCTACCCTAGAGATCACATTTGTCCTGTTCATTTCCCCAGGTAGACAATAACCTTAAAACTTCTATATGGAGTATGCATTTTTTTTTTTTGTTTGTTTATTTTTTTCTTTCTTTTCCTTGATGTCCCAGTTTTCTTCCCCTTCCCAAAAACATGCCAACATGTTAATTGGCAATTTTTCAAGTTTCCACTAGATGTGTGCAGTGCATGAGTGTGTCTTTGTTCTGTGCTTGACTTGTGTTGAATCCAAGACTGGATCACTGCCTTACTGTTTTTTGCTTGCTGGGATCAGCTCCAGCTCTCCTGGAACCCTGAACATGGTAAAACATATATCAGAAAATGAATTACTGACCGAATCTGAAATAAACGTTAAAGTGAAGTAAGACATGGCTACCAAGGTGAATGTTTTGCAACCATACTACAGTTATTGCATAACTGCTATTTACAATGCTAGCATGTTTGTTTGTACAGTGCCATGATTTTAAAACCATAGCAGATAAAAAATATAAAGACTTAGCGAATTTTATTAACTAATGATATTAGCCATATCCATTTCTACAATGGAGTCATTCAGAATATGAAATTACTTTAAAAATTAACATGAAAATGTGAACATGTGAAAATTCTTGCAAGGAAAAAAGCCACCCCACCAAGTCTACTTGCCTGTTGCAGGCAGGCACAGATGCTGCACATTCATTTCAATGTCAAACCTACATGTCCCAAAACATTAGCACTCCTTATGCAGGTTCATCTTCTTCCATTTAACTCGGCTAGATAATCCCAGCGACAAAACATAATTACAGTAAAGAAATGACACCTCTTACATATTCAGCTGCTCCTCTGCCCCTTATAAAAAATGTAGAAATGGCTTACGTGTAGTGAAACAAATGGGTAAGAACCTGCTGACATAAGAAACACTAACCCAAAATTGTCAGAATAGCAGGGATCAGGGTTTGTCAACGACAAATGTTAAAGGGTAATATATCCTAATATGGGGGTACCTTGTTTAAGAAAAAAAAATTTGCATGTGCTACGCTCATTAGAAGTGAACCTTCTGTAAGAAGGTGTGAAAACCAGATTTCTTGCTGTAAGAGTTTAAGAGGTATGAGCAAACTTCTTCACTGCTGCCAGGGGATCGCTCGCTCTCACTCCTCACTGTCTGTCACACACACAGTCTTGCTAGATCACACACACACACACACACACACACACACACACACACACACACACACACACACACACACACACACACACACACACACACACACACCACAGTCCATGGACCTATTCCTTTAATATCTTCCTTCCCATGATTCTCTCCCAGCCGTAATACTTTAGTGTTATTATGGTATATATGTAGTAGATCCTGCTGGTGCCATGTTACCCCCACCCCTGATCCCTATTATGATGTTTGCACTGCCATTGCACTTTACAGGATCATCCCTTGTGTCTAGTGTATCTGCCAACCCTCTGATCTCCCTTAGGATGTCTGTGACACTACCACACTTCACTTTATCACTGGTGCCCCACTACCAGCCCTGAACTCCGTAGTAATGTTGATGCTATCATGGCACTTTAAAGTAAGCCCTGGTGGTTTAGTTCATGTCCTCCACCTCCACAATCCCTGTAGTAATTGGTACTATCATGTCACTTAAAGTAAGCCCTCATGGTCTAGTGCATCCTCCCCACCCTCTGATCCCCATAATAATTTCAGTACCATCACAACACTTAAACCAATCCCTGGTGTCCAGTGGTCCCCCCCCCCACTGCCCAATCCTCATAGTAATGTTGATGCTATTACTGCTCTTAAAACATTCCCTGGTGTCTGGTGGTTCTTGCCACCCTATCCCTGTTCTCTGTAGTAATATTGATCCCATTGCTGCACTTTAGAGATATGTCCCTGGTGTCTAGTTTATCACCCCACCCTCGTATTCCTTAATTCCTGCTTTGCTGTCACTCTCAGTCTCTCTGTCTCAATTTTTATACAAGCAATCTCTCCTGCTTTCATACACGCATTCACTCTCAGAAGATCGGTTTCACTCTCACTCTTCATCTGTCACAAACACAGTCTCTTCTACCTTCATACATGCATTCACTTACACAAGATCACTCTCACACTCTCTCTCTCGATCTGCTATCTCCTGTCCCTCTTTGTGTGTGTGTGTGTGTGTGTGTGTGTGTGTGTGTGTGTGTGTGTGTGTGTGTGTGTGTGTGTGTGTCTGTGTGTAGGATTGCACACTTGCTTACTCTAACTCTTCATTGTGTGCGTGTTTGAAAAGCTGAAGAAAAAGTATGGAAGTCAAACTCTGCCCTTATGTACGTACGTAGTTCCGTTTCACTTTCCCGTTACATTCTGAGCTCTCACACCATCCCATAAGAAGTTTCACTTCAAAAAGATTGATCTAGCTTCACTCTGACTGCTGTTGCAATGATCAATTTCACTATTTATTTTAATGAAATCGGTCTTGCAGTATGTGGTATTATACAAATGGAATTATTTATGAGTGGAAAAGTAGTAACTGTTTTTTTTCTTTTTCTTCTTTTTCAGCACTCCTCCATTGTTTCCATTTCAGATTAATTTTGTGTAGATCAAGTGGAACACATTTAACAAAATACCATCTCCTTCTCAATTTTAACCTTCTGGCCTCTAGCAGACCTCTGGTATCCCCCCACCTGCATTTGGTATCTGTAGAGAGAAAGACAGGGATTCCTTATGAAAAACTGACACAGCCCGACAACTGCAAATTTGGTTATTTAAACACTGAGTACACAACAACATTAGGAAAACAGTTTTGGCAGGAGCAGCACACTCCTGCAATGCTCTACATGTCCTTACTTAAATATACTAAGTCTACAGACACACAACTGAGGCAAAAAATGTAGTGCCTACATGGTCGAAAAGAGTACTGTCACACAGTATGGCAAATAAATGTAAAATCATCCAGACAGTTGAGACCAGAGAAATTGCATTCATTGAAAATTCTTGCACTGAATGTTACATATCCTAAAAGACAGAAATAACAAAACAGGTTGGGACAAGCGTCATTCCAATTTCAAGGAAAGTCAGTAAAATGCCCATTTTTTTCTATACATAACAGCTGCTGTGTTGATATAGTACAGCTGTGTCCCCCTTACCATAACTGTAAACGTTTGAGTATTTCAGTGGTGCAGTACTGATTCTTGCATCTTCTTGTCATGCAGAAGCCCACAACCATCTTAATTTCCAGAGTCTTTACAGAATCCCTAGCCAACGGACGTCCACATGTCTGGGTATAAGAAGGGTGTCCATCAGTGCCTGAAGGTCATTCTAAGCAATGAACACGCTCTCTAATGCCTGAGGACAGCATGACCTCCCCAACTATCTGAATTTAAGTGAGACTGAGGGGAAATATAGGAGGCAGAGAGGGGATGATGGAAATAAGAGGACTATCTGCAGAAAAGCTCCTCTGTCTGCTAAATCCAGTAAGGGAGAGAGGGAGCTGAGAGGGGGGCTTAAGGGAGGGAGTATGTACTGCAAAACTGACCTATTTGAACTGGATTGTTTCGTATGGCATTTTATTTTAGCAGCGGTTTTATGTTTGTGAACATCTAGAACTGCAGTAAGTGGGACAAAATAGCACTATGTTCTTTGTAGTCAGTGTTACAGTACAGATTCTTGGGACGTCTCTCACAGCTAAAAGCTGGATGGTGGGTCATCTGTATAACAATCTGTATATAAAAAGTTTCTGCAGAATGGCAGTAGCAAAACCTGCTCTTACCCTGGAGACATTGTCTAGGTTATAGTATCCTGTAAATGTGTGCACTGAGTTCCATGTGGCTGCCTCTAAGATGGCCTGGGTGGGAACTACTTTGAGAAACGCTGTGGTGGCCACCCTGTGCCTGCAGGAATAGGCTTTATTATGCCCAGGTAAATATTTTCCATGGTGTGAGTGATATAACTTAATGCGGTTAGCTGGCTGTTTACAGATGGTTTGTTTGGAAACAGGCTTGTCGTATTTATGCTCTGCAAAAGCCACCAGCAATTGATCTGTGCTATTATGGCTTTTTGCCCTGTCTATGTAGTACCTAGTCAGCCTCTGAACATTCCAGGTGTTGAGGACATGCTATGTCCTGTTCTGTGGATTATGGTAGAAGATAGGCAGATGGATAGGCTGGTTTAAAGTAAGTTCTGACACCACCTTAGGCATAAAGGATAAGTAAGTTCTGAGGTTGATCCTATCCTGTGAAAAACAGTGAAAGGTTCTTTACACATAAGTACTTGTAGCTAAGAAACCCTCCTAGATGATGGCATAGCTGTAGGGAAAGTGGTCTTCCAGGTGAGCATCTTTAGGAAGGCAGTTGCAGCAGGTTCAAAGGGAGGCAAAATTAGTTTTTCCAATACATAATTTAGATCCCATGCCACAATGGTTTTCCTTCTGAGAAATCTCAAGTGAATTGCCCATTGAGAAAAGGTTTCATGCACAGGTGTGAGAAGATAGGTGGATACTCTGCAGGCAAACTGATATTGCAGATGCATGTACCTTAATGCTGGAATAGGAACACCCTAGAATAAAGATGCCAGACAGGTACTGCAAAATGAAGCTGATGTCTGCTTGAGCAGGTTAGTGTCACTGCTGTGATACCAAGCGGAAAATATTTTCCACATTTCCGGGCATGATTTCCTGATATTGGGTATTCATATTTCCCTTAGAATGGAGAGCACCTCCTTGGGATAGGATGCAGTCCTAGGAGTCAAAACCCAGTCCTTCAACTGGTTAACTTGAGGATGGCTAAGTGGGGGTGAAAGACAGACCCCTTGACTTGGCTGAGGAGATCAATCTCCTGCAGTAGGGTGTGGAATCTCCCCTCACTCTGAGTCAGGAGGAGGGAGAAAGTACAGTTTTGTACCTGCCATAAATGTAGATGTTTGAGTGTTCACCTTGCTGCAGTCATCACACTTGGGTTATACTGTCGTCAGGCGGTCCCGCAGTCGGCCGGATTTCCAAAGTCTTGGTCCGACGTCAGTTGCTGTTGCCTCATCCCTGATGTCAGAGCACCAGGGGTACATATATTGCAACCGACGACATTTTCTTCAGTTTTTCTTGCCCCAGATGTCAGGTGCCCCCAAAAAGGTGATCCAAATTAGTACCAAAAAGGTGTGAACACTGTACAAACACAAAATCCCTTCAGCTATAAGCAAATACATCAGAAAGGCATAGCGAGGATTTAGCCAGTAGATCAGAGGGGTTGGAGGGAGGGTAACCTGGACTGCAGCAGGGTGAACACTCGAACATCTACATTTATGGTAGGTACAAAACTGTACTATGTTCATTGTGTTACCCTGCTGCAGTCATCACACTTGGGTTGAGTCCCAAAGCTAAGGTAGGGTGGAGGCATCATAGAGGGTTAGTGGAGGCAATGAGGCCATGCAGAACTGCAGTGGCGAAGCCTGCCCTGGATTTAGAATAAAGGGGTAAGTGATAGTGTTTGGTGAAGGTATGTACAGAACTCCAAGTTGCAGCTTTTAAAATTTCCTTGGTAGGAACCCCCCTGAGAAAGGCAGTAGAGGTAGCTGTTGCCCTGGTAGAGTGGGATCTAATGGTAGGAGGAACTGGTTTCACATGATGGGTATAGCAGAATCGTATGCAATGGCCTATCCATTTAGAAATGGTTTGCTTGTATATGGCCCTCCCTTGAGAAGCTGTAGCATAGGTAACAAAGAGCTGGTCAGTTTTTCTGAAAGCCTTAGTTTTATCCAAGTAGTAACGAAGTTGCCTGTGAATGTCCAAGGAATGCAGGAGTCTCTCACCTTTGTTCTGTGGATTGGGGAAGAAAGTGGGTAGGTGGATGGTTTGATTTAAAACTACACAGGAAACCACCTTAGGCATGAAGGAAGGATTAGTTTGCAGAGAAACTCTGTCTTGATAGAAAATGAGGAAAGGTTCCACTGCCATAAGTGCCTATAATTCTGAGACTCTCCTAGCAGAAGTTATTGCCAGCAGCAGGGCAGTCTTCCAGGATAAGAACTGAAGGTCTGCAGGAAAAAGCTGGTTCAAAGGGAGGTAGTGTTAGTTTTTCCAGAACAAAGCTGAGGTCCCATGTTGGTGTAGGGGATCTTCTAGGTGGTCTAAAGTTTTTTGCCCCTCTGAGGAACTGCCTTCGTAGAGGATTGGAAAATAAAGGTGGATTAGTGTCGTAGTGAGCTGAAATAGCTGAAGCATGGATTTTAATAGAGGAGAAGGAAAGTCCTTTATGCAACATCTCAGTGAGGCATATGAGGCTGAGTTGTGTCTTGGCCTTTAGCTTGGTTCCAAGCACAAAACCTTTTCCATTTGTCCGAGTAAACCTTCCTGGTGCTTGGCCTCCTGGCCTCTAGAATAACATCCAGTACTGCTTGTGAAAGAGGGGCTGGTGGGATGTTTAATTGATTTGCCATGCAGCCAGGTTTAAGGTTTTGATCTGGCTGTGTAGAATCTGCTTGTCTTGCTGCGTGAGTAAATGAGGAATTTGAGGCAATATCCATGGTGGGTTGTGAGCCATATTCTTCAATAGCGGGTACCAGTGCTGGCGTGGCCAGTCTGGGGCTATGAGAATCAGTCAAGGTTTCTCCTTTTTGACCTTCAAAAGAACCTTTGTGAGAAGAGGTAATGGAGGAAAGGCATATGCTGTCAGGTTTTTCCAACTGAAGGAGAGAGCGTCCATTTTCCAAGCTTGATGGTGGAATGTCCTTGTACAAAATTTTGTCAGCTGGTAGTTTTGAGGACTGGCAAACAGGTCTATATTTGGTAGACCCCATCTTTGAGTTATCATTGTAAATATTTGTGGGTCTAGCTTCCACTCATGGGGATCTTTGATGTTTCTGCTTAGGTCGTCTGCCAATGTGTTTTTCTGTCCTGGCAGGAATTGAGCCTGTAACTGGACTTGGTAGGCCAGAGCTGTGTTCCATAAGATTATTGCTTGCCTGCAAATAGGGTAGGAATGTGTGCCCCCTTGTTTGTTTATGTACCATTTTACTGTGGTGTTGTCCATCTTTATTGCAAGTTGTCCTGGCTGTAGTAGATCCTTGAAGGCTGTCAGAGCTTTCTGTACAGCTAGCATCTCTTTTTGGTTTATGTGCAGTTTTCTTTGTTCTGCAGTCCATAGGTTTTGAATGCATTGCCCTGCCATGTGTGCCCCCCAGGCATAGTCTGAAGCATCTGTTGTGATAGTTTGCCTGGGGAGGGGGCAAGATGAAAGGCTGACCCTTGTTGAGGTGACATGCCTATGCCCACCATAGAAATTCCTGTTGAAGGCAGGGAATGAGAGATATCACTGTGTCCAAGCTGTGGTTGTGTTGAGACCATACGCTTTTTAGGTACCACTGTAATTTCCTCATATGCAGTTTTGCAAATGGTATTATCAGAATGCAAGATGCCATGAAGCCCAAAGTCTGCAGAATTTTTCTTGTAGTTAATTGGGTCTTTGTTGCCATTGTCTTGAAATATTGAGTCAGTTGTAATTGGTTGTCTGGTGAAAGATAAGCCTTCTGGGCCGTTGTGTCCAAGCTGGCACCCAGGAATGTCATTTTTTGCAAGGGTACTAGTTTTGACTTCTTTTCGTTTACTGTGTACCCCAGACAATTTAGTAGATGCTTCACAAAAGCCAGATGTTGTAAGAGAATGTCCTTTCTTTCTGCTTGGATGAAGCAGTCATCCAGATATGGATATATTTGAATTCCTCTTTGTCTGCAGTATGCAATTACTGGTGCCAGGCATTTTGTGAATACTCTGGGTGCAGTAGATAAGCCAAAGGGCAGTGCAGAGAATTGATAATGGATTGAACCTGCAATGAAATGGAGGTATCTTCTGAAACTTTGTCTGATAGGGACATGCAGGTATGCCTCTTTGAGGTCCAACGTTACCAGCCATGCTTCCTTGCCCAACATGGGAAGTAGCTGCTGTAGTGTAAGCATCTTGAATTTGGGAACTTGTAGAAGGTCCAGAATTGGTCTCCAAGCATTTTCTTTCCTGGGTACTAGGAAGAGTCTTGAGTAAAATCCTTGGCCTTGCTCTTGAGTTGGTACCCTTTGAATGGCTCTCATGGCCATGAGAGCTGTAATTTGTTTTTGAGCCTCTGCCCTTTGATTTTGTGGCAGGTTTGGCATTCCTCTTTTTATTGGCAAGGTGTGAAAGTGGAATCTGTATCCTCGTAAAATTATGTCTAGGACCCATTTGTCCTTTGTGACCATGTGCCAGTTGTCTGCAAATAGTGTTAGTTTTCCCCCCAAGGGGGCTGACAAAAGAGTTTTGTTTGGCCAGCTGAGGTGCAAGTCATTGAGTTTGCCTTCTGGTAGGTTGAGACCTGTCTTCTCCTCCCTTCTGGGTTGGAGTGCCCCATTGGTGAGGCTTATACTGAGATTGTGGTTGTCCTCTGCCCCTTGGGCGTCTGCATTTACCCCTCTGAGGCCTGTCAGTGGCTGGAAAGGACCAATTTTTGTTGGCCAGTTTCTGCTGAAGCGAGGGGGTTGTACTTGTAGGAAATCTTTGACTGTGCATTGATTTCGCCTTATCTTCCATTTTCTTTAAAACTTCTTCTGCTTTAACACCAAAAAGAACATCCTGCTGCAAGGGAGCATCTAATAGTTTTGCTTTAACATGATCAGGCAGACTTTGTTCTTTTAGGCATGCCTACATATAACTGATCCAGTGACAGCTGCTCTGCAGGAGGCCTCTAAAGAATCAAACCCACATTGTACGGTATGTTTGCCCACCTGCTCGGTGGCGTGCAACAAATCCTGTACTTCTTTAATTTCAGATTGTCGAGGTAAGGTGGTTATCTTTTGTTTTAACTGAGAGATCAGAAATTG
The DNA here is from genome assembly GCF_019279795.1 of Protopterus annectens. Lineage (NCBI taxonomy): Eukaryota > Metazoa > Chordata > Ceratodontiformes > Protopteridae > Protopterus > Protopterus annectens. The sequence continues at coordinate 393,975,366 of NC_056733.1, forward strand.
CTGATACTTAAGCATATGAAATTGACAGTTTAGTGCTCTCATAGCTAAAGTGGCTGAGGTGTAAACCTTTTTCCCCCATCTGTCTAGTGCTCTTGAATCCCTTTCAGAAGGTACTGGATTTTTAGCCATGGAAGCTTTAGCTCCCTTGGGACCCTGGGTCTCTGGGTCAGCTACTGGGCTTTTGTAAAGGAATTTGTGGGAATCAGGTACTCTGTAGTATCTGTCAGGCTTGGCCGGGGCAGGAGGTATAGAGTCAGGGTTGAAACTGGATTCTAAGTAGACATCATCCACAATGTCCAAAACAGGAGGGATGGCTAGAGGTCTGTGTTGGGGGAGTAAAAGAAACTCTCTCAGCCTTTTCTTGGAATCAGAGTAATCCTGACCTTCCCAGTGAAAATGTTCCCTCATAGTGTGTAAAGTTTCCCCAAAAGAGTAATCTTCTGGAGGGGAAGCTGCGGGAATAGATTCCTCAGCATCAGAATCTTCATAAGGAGAGAAGGAATAGTCTTGGTCCCCAGAGGAATCCGAAGAAATAGACAGTTGTTCAGAGGAAACAGATTCTTCCTCTTGTCTAGGCCTTTTGTCAGGAGGAGGCTGTGAACCCCTGATAAGAGAAATCAAATCTTCTGCCATTTTGAGCATCTGTTTCTTAGGCATAGGGCCTTGAACAAGTGACTGAAGTGAAGCCTTTTTCAATTTAGAAGGAGTCTTCGACTTGGAAAACGTTTTGACTGTAAGAGTCGTCGGTCTGAAAATGCCTTCAGAAACCGATGGCGTTTCAGAAGTACCGATGTCCTTGGAAGGTAAATCGTCGGTAGGGCCTGAAATAAAAGGCTGCATCGGCCTAGTACATTCCGACAAAGTATCTGCAGCGGTCTCAGGTTCCAGAACTGTGGTAGTCAGAGGCTGGGTCGGAGCCTCACTGATAACCGGAGAACCGGAGACTGGATCAACCGAGGCCTCGGTATCGGGCTTAGGCCTGGGCTGTCGGTCCTTGTCCCTGCATTTTTTGTGCACGCCAGTATTCGGTAGCTCCGACTGCATGTTATAGTGAAATTTTCTATAAAAAAGTGTTGTGCGAAATCAAATCGTCTTTTAATAGTACGTTTATTAAATCTAGCACAAAAACGACAAGAAGTGACGTCGTGATCAGGGCCTAGGCAAGGTATGCAATAAGAATGAAAATCCTTATGAGATATTTGCTTCCCACAAGAAATACAATTGTTAACTTTTTCTGACATCGGTCTGAGGCAAGAAAAGTTTCCCCAATGGGGTACTTAGCTTTATAGAAGACTTCGGTCTGAAATTCGAATTCGAAAATCTCAGGAGTCAGCCCACCGGCACTTGCGAACTGCTTCTGCTTCGGGCACCGCGCGGTAAGAAAGACTGAAAAAAATGGCGTCGGTTGCAATATATGTACCCCTGGTGCTCTGACATCAGGGATGAGGAGACAGCAACCAACGTCGGACCAAGACTTTGGAAATCCGGCCGACTGCGGGACCGCCTGATGACAGGATAACCCAAGTGTGATGACTGCAGCAGGGTAACACGGCAAAAAGGGGCCTCTAGAATCATTCTGGATCTGTCTATCCTGACTTTTGCTAGTACCCTGGGATCAGGGGTGAGGGTGGAAATGCATACAGCAACCAATTTGTCCATGTGAAGGAGAATGCATCTATCTTCCAAGTTCCTGTCTGTTGTGTTTTGGAGCAGAATTTCTGTAGTTGCTTGTTGTGGAGAGAGGAAAAAAGGTCTATTAAGGGGATCCCCTACTGTATAATCAGATCCAAGAAGACCTGTCTTCCCAGAATACAGTCATTGGGGATTTAGATTATCCCTGCATAATGAATCTGCTAGGGTACTGCTCTGGCTTGCAATATAGTAGGCTATGAGGGTTAACCATATCTCTTGAGCCAGCATCCAGATTTTCTGGCAAGACAGATTTGTATTGTCCCTGTGCTTAGGTTTTGCTGAAAGGCTTTTATGGCCAGGTAGACAGCTATCAACTGCTTTTGATTTACATGTGGGCACCAAATGCCCTGTACCATCAGAGGACCTAATTAAACTCCTCAAGCAATGTCTGAGCTGTCTGTAGTAATGGTCTTTTCTGTTTTGTATGGTGTTTTTTTCACCACAGGAGTTCCTGTTTTAGGCATGGGAGGGTGGGAAGTAGGGTTTCTGGGGGTTGGTAGTGCTGTTCCCAAACATTGTTTAGAAACAAATGTCCTAAATCACA
>NC_056733.1:393982601-394052746 GCF_019279795.1 Protopterus annectens
CTCTAGTTCAAAAGAAGGGGAATCATATCAAAGCAATCTTAGACTCATTAGTCTCACAAGTATTTTGTACAAAATCACAGAGACAGCTACAACTGAACACATCTAAAATAACAAAGGGAACGTAATTAGGTAGGTATGGAAAAGAACTGGTTTGCTAAGGTGAGACCTTACCTTCTGAATCCTGTATCACTCTTTGAGCAGGCAACAGCAGCTCTCACTAAATGACTGACAATGGATGCTGTTTATTTACGCCATAATAAGGCATTCTGCACTATTCAGATAATGGAGTAATCAGCAAATGCATTAAGTCCCAATCTGCATGCTGTTTTATGTGTAAAGCAATGGTTAAGCAGCAGGGTACAACAACTCAGGGTAGGTGGAATTTATCTGCCCATCTTGATGCATGTGACCAGTGGTACCATGCAGATTTCTGTATCGTGGCCACTATTTAACTATTGTTCTCAAATTTGTGTCAAGTGGACAGGAAGTAACCAAATTCTGATGACTGCAAATTGGCCAACCAATTGACTTCAATAAAAGATAGTGAAGTTCTCCAAGATGGTCTACAAATAATACCAACTTAGTGCAATTGCAATAACTTCACCTTTAATGTCAATAACTACAATATCATTAGAATTGATCAAAAGGATATAAGTTATAAATTAAAAATAAATGACTAAATCATTAAAAAGGGCACCGCATTTAAAGATCTTGGAGTAATATTAGCCAACAATTTAAACTCTGACCAAAGTGTATAGATCAAAGTATATACCATATTATTCGGTCACCTTCTTAATTTTAGTCACTCTGAGGAGCTCACTGCACCACCTTAGAGCACACTAATCTGACAACACAACTAAACTCATCACAACACTCTATAAGTTTTGAACAAGTTACTGGAAATAACTTGAAAAGTTAGAGTGATTCCTCATTTATTTACTTATTTTTGTTTATTTGTTTCATTGTTTACCAGGATTGTATAGTGACCACTGCTGACCAATTTCAGACACTACCTGGGTGAAGACATTACAGTTGATGTTGTTGTTGTGTCTTTCAGCTTTTCTCGGTTAGGGGTCGCCACAGTGGAACTCTGGTCCGCTAATGATTGACAGTGGATTTTTACGTGCTGAGCTGCCAGCCCTGACGCACAACCTTACAGTTGATAAATAGTTAAAAAAGACAAGGCATTCTTGTAAATAACACAGGTAACACAAATAGTCCTCACATCAATTTTGCAATATTTTAACAAATAATATTATCTACACTATTTACATTGATGCTCAAAAAGTTTTTAAGATGTAGAAGCTAAGAAGGATGTAACGGATTTAGAAGAAACAGAGGGCAGGTGGCTACATGACATGACCTCTGTGGAAGGAGGTGCATTTGGCTTGACTGAGAATGTACTTTTAGTTGATGTATGAAGTCGGAGTATAAGGAGAGATTATGTATGTGGACAGACAGAGACTGCCAAGTTTTGGAGCTACAGTAGAGAAGTGTTTGATGAAATGCAGTAACTTCTAGGTGTTAAGCATGGCAGCATTGTGAGTAGTGCCTTGGGTTGTAAGAGAATACCTTTTCAGTTTAGCTGCTAGAGGGAAGAATGTTCAAAATGTAGTAGCTTAGATATTGGAGCTTCAAGTAAGTTGTCAGCTCTTTCTTCTATTGGAAATCATTTGGCTTTGGTAACAGTAAAAAGTAATGTCTTTTGACTTTTTCCAGTTAGGGATCACCATAAAGAAGCTCCAATCCGCTGATGATTGGTAGTGAATTTTTATGGTGCCAAGTTGCCAGCCCAACGCCCAACCTTCAAAGAAGGCACATCCATTCATGCATGCACCTACCTGCATGTCTTTAGATATCACTCAACCGTGGGGAGGACATGCAGACTCCACACAGAAGGAGCTCCAGCCATGAATCGAACTGGAGAACCTCTTGCTGTAAGGCAACAATGCTAACCGCTGCTCCACCGTGGCCTCTTGGCTTTGGCTTTGGTAACAAAGCTCTAGAAGTTCCAAGTGCCATCTGTATGGCAACAATGAACATTTTCAAGTCTTTGCATCCTTCCCCTTTGAGGCTGGGTATATGCCTTCCTAGCTGGATGCTAACCCAACTCTGGTATAATAGAGATGTCCGCCTGTAGCATATTTCATCTTTTCTTGCCAGTGCCAACTCCAGAGATCCTAGCTGACTCCACTGCATTAGCCATACATACATGGAACTTGACTCTAGGTATGGCAACACTGCCCAAATAACTCCCAGTTCTGCTTCTCCAGGTTCTAGGTCAACCCGAGGCGAAGGATACTTTGAAAGAGTAGCACTGACAGAAGATAAAGGGATATATGACTGGATACCCATCACAATCCTAGTTACCCAAAGGAAAGGAAATGAAAATGAGCAGCAGGGAAAGAGATATGCTACTGTTGCAAGAAACATAGTCAAATGTCTACAGTTACGGCAAGTTCCTAACACAAACATACTCTTTTCATTGTATTATTCACTGCTTCTGTAGTGACAATATTTGGGGAAATTCTGCAGAGCTTGTGGACCAGTGGATGGCTGTCCTTGAGGTGATGAGCATTGTAGTCCCTGTCCAATGGCAATGACAAATCCTGGCTTAGTTCTAAAGATAATATCCAGGTAAACATTTTGGAGAAAGTGTGGACAGATAACCTGGTAGGTGCTTCAAAATTACCCTGGGAGTTAATCTGTCTAAGGAGGGAAATGCCGGTTGCTGTCTCTTGTAAAAGATGCCTTCACATGCCCTGATGTAGTTTTGGCATGGAAGGAATAAAAGAAGCAAATGCAGTGAAGTAAACATTTAGAGACAGCTTTCCCCTCTACCTTGTGAAAAGTACATGAATAACTAGCACAACTTCCTCTCTCCTTCAGACCTCATCATCATTATCATCACCACTCCCCTTTTCCCATTTTCTGCACGGGGTTGGGGTACCATTTTAACTGTTACCATCTATCACAATTCAGTGCCACTCTCTTACCTTTTTTGACTTTCCTGCCTGTCACAGGTCTTCTCTGACACAATCTAAACATCACTTTGCTGGATGCCCTTGCTTCCTCTTGACTTCTTCCTGTCTGTCCTAAATTTTTTTCACCAGATTGTCTTCTGCTTTTCTGCACATGTACCCACACCATCATAATCTCTTCTCTTTGACCTTCTCAGCAATTGGAGTTACTTTGGCTTCTGCTCCAATATCCTTATTTCTTCAGCTGTCCCACAGTATACATCCTGTCACCCATCTCAGGCACTTCATCTCCATCATCTCTAACTTCCTCAATTGCTCTATCTTTACTGCTCAGGTTTCTGTTACAATACAGTACTACTGGTAGCACCAGTGGTTTTGTACACCTTACTTTAGACATCACAAGGTAAAATCAAAGCCACCTATGTACATCTGGGGTATACAAATTTTTTTTTTTTGTTCTATGTGGTAGGACAGAATACATAGACTGAAGCACCTGATTCAGGCACAGTTCTGCCATCACTTTGGCCATGAATTTGACGTTAATGCAGCGAGTTACCAATCCTTGTGGAAGATGAAAAAAGATGGCTTGTACATGAAGGCCTGCAGTTCTGACACTGTTCTCCCAAAAGAAATGATAACTAAAAATGCAGTTTTCCAGGTCATGTATACAAGGGATACACCAGCAGCTGTCTTACGGTATGGGTAAGGTTAACTTTAATAGAACATAACTTAGACCCCATGTTGCAAAGAGAACTTTCTTGGGTGGCCTCAAATGTAGAACCACCTTGTGGGCTGATCAACTTACTGAGAAAGTTTCTGTTGTAGGAAATAAAAGAAAAAAGAAGTGGAGCTCAAGGTAGGCATGCTGAAGTTGCAGAATCATGCATCTTCTCTGAAGATAATCCTGATTTGTAAAAGTCTGACAGGTAAATGAAGTTTATGGAGACTGAAACCTAATACGGGACCACCACTATTCCCATAGCATCAAAGAAATAATATTTTCTATTTTTACAGGTATGGTATACGTTTCCCTTAACAGGTAGAACAGGTCAGCCAGTCATTAATTTAATTCAAAAACAGTTTTGATTAATATAAATAAATAAAGACAAATATATAGGCCTCTGTTAAGATAGAAAGCATATCTTCCGAAAATATGTGCCTAAAAAGGGTATGAGTCAGGATATTCAAGCTGTCAGTCTTATAGTCTTCAGGGTGTTGTGTACATTTGACCCCTTTGTAGGTCAGGAGGTTCACATACTGAAGTAGCAGGACAGGCTCTGTAGCTATCATACTCAGTAGAAGGGAAACAGTACCATTGTGCACACTTACCATAAATGTAAATGCTCGAATGTATTCACTGCTGCAGTCATAACTGATGGGATTTCCTGAGAAGCTCTTGGCCAGCCCGAATGCCAGAGAATTTTCTCCTCCTACTGCAGCCATCTGACACTCTCACCAACATCAAGATGTCTGGGTATAAAGGGAGCCAAAGTGCCATAACCTCAGTACGTTTTTGCCCCCAACAGACAGGAGCCCCCAACAGGTTCCTAAAGTCAAAGGCCTAAGCTCAGAAACTCCAGAGTATGTACAAAGGAGGAGGAAACAACCTAACACTAGAGCACTAGAGAGGGGAATAACCACCCCAATCTCATGAGACAAGATGGGAAGTAGACAGGCAAAGAATACTACAACAGTGAATACACTTGAACATCTACATTTATAGTAAGTGTACACAACTGTGCTATGTTCTTCATGTGTCACTATTGCAGTTATAACTGATGGGATGACTCCCAAAGCTGAAAGTAGAGTAGATGGAAAGTTTATGCAGAGGAAAGGATGCCTTGCAAATGCAGTGGCAAACCCCGTTCTGGACTTGGAGAGGGCAGAAGGTGATAATGATTGGTGAAGGTATGCATAGATGGCCAAGTGACCACTTTCAAAATGTCCTTAGTGACCACCCTTTTAAGAAAGGCTGTAGATGCAGGAGTAGCCCTAGTGGAGTGAGACTTCAGAGTCTGGTAGCTTCTTCCCATAATGGTTGTAGCAAAACAAAATACAGTGGGAGATCCATTTGGAGACTGATTGTTTACAAACTGGTCTCTCCTCAGAGCTACAAGCAAAAGCCACAAAAGGTTGGTCTGACTTCCTGACATTTTATTTTGTTTTGTCCAACTAGTAACACAGTTGCCTATGCACATCCACCATATGGAGAATTCATCCTCCCTTGTTTTGTGGGTTGGGAAAGATGAAAGTCAAGTGGATAGTCTGGTTTAAAAGAGATCTCTGTAACCACTTTAGGCACAAATGAAGGGATGGTCTTAAGACAGACACTGTCACAGTGGAAAGTGATGAAAGGTTTTGCACACATAAGGGCATGAAGCTCTGAAACCCTTCTAGCTGAAGTAATACCTAGCAGAAAGGCTGCCTTCCAGGTCAGGAATTTGATGTCTGTGGAGGTAGCTGACTCAAAAGATGGGAGGGTAAGCATCTCCAGAATGAAGCTAAAATCCTATAGGGGAACATGAGGTTTTCCCATGGGTCTAATGTGAATAACCATTCTCAGGAACTGTTTCATGAGAGGATGGGAAAAGGGAGAGGCTTCAGTAGGCTGATAAGTTCAAACTGCAGAAGCTTGAATTTTAACAGAGGAATAAGAAAGTCCTTTGTCAAAAAGTCCTGATAAGTATGAAAGGATCAGGGACATCTAAGCTTGAAGAGGGTTCTGTCTCATTTGTCTGCACCATATAGTGAATATCTTCCATTTGGCAGAGTAAGATTTTCTTGTGCTAAGTCTCCTGGCTTCTTTTAGAATATCTAGGACCTATTTGTCGAGGGATTTCCCCCACTAGGGGATCAAGGTGTTATTCAAGCTGTTGGGTGTATGATGGTGCCCTTGTTCTGTGTTATTAAGTTCACTCCTTGGAGCAACAACCATGTTTTTTTCTTGCTTAGACTGAACATTAAAGGATCTTAGTGTTGCCTTGGCCAATCTGGGAATATTAGAATGACCATTGGCCCTTCTTTTGTTATCTTCAACAGTACCCTGGGGAGCAAGGGTATTATGTGGAAGGCATAGAGGAAAAGGCCTGTCCAAGAAAAGAAGAAAGCATCTGTCTTCCAGGCTGACCTTGTTTTTGTCCTTGAGCAAAACATTTTCAAGTGAGTTTTCTTTGGTGGCTAAAAGTTCTATCACCTGCTCACCCCATTCTCTGACTATGCTGAGAAAAAATTTCCATTTGCAGTTGCCACTCATGAGTCTGACAGGCTCCTGCTTAGGTGACCTGCCAGTTGACTTGTTTCTTCTGGTAGGTAAGGTGGCAGGAGGAGCAGGCCTAGGCTATTTGCAGTTTCCCAAATGTCCATGGCTGGGAAACAAAGAGGGTAACAGTGAGCCCCCCTCATTACTTGTTTATTTATCACATAACCATGGTATTGTGTGGTTTTACTAGGGGTATTCCTGGTTTCCATTGATCTTTGAAGGCAATCAGACCATTTTGGACTGCCATCCATTCTTTTATGTTGATGTGTTTGTTCTTGAACTAGGAGTCCCATCTGCCGTGAGTCTGTAAGATGTTATAGTAAGCCCCCAGGGCTATTTCTGAGGTATCTGTGGTCAGAGTTTGGTCCTGAGGAATAAACATGAAGGGAAGGCCTGCACTGAGGGAGCAAGCTTGAGTCCACCCAGCAAACTCTTTACTGAGCTAAGGGAGAAGCTCCACCCTGAATTTGAGGGATTGGGAATGTTGGCACCACACATTTCTGAGGATCCATTGCAGCTTCCTCATATGGAGTCTGGCCACTGGGAACAGGAGGATGCAAACGGCCATGTAACCCAAGTTCTGAGGAGTTCTCTGGCTGAGAGCCTGTTCCTGCGAAGGAGTTTTTTCAAGTAATGAGTTAGAAAGGTAACCTTGTCTGAAGGAAGGAAGTCTTTCTGAAGAAAGGAGTCCAGCTAAGGACCCAGAAACACAATTCTGTTTGTGGGGATGGTCTGAGACTTTGCAGTATGAAACTCAGTGAAGCCAGGATCTCTTGAGTGCAAAAAAGATCTGCTTTTAATTTTTCTAGATTTTTTGCTTAAATGAGGCAATCATCTAAGTAGGTGTAAATCTGAATGGCCTTTGACCTGCAGAAGGCTATCACTGTGGCTAGACATTTTGTGAATACTCCTGGTGCTGCAAACACGCCAGTAGGGAGAACAACGAACTGATAATGCCACATACTTGCTCTGAAGCGTAAGAACCTCCTGTGAGATTTCTCTATGGATGTAAGCATTTTTTAGATCTAAGGTTACCATGTAACCATTAGGTGAAATTGTGGGCAGCAATTTTTGAAGGATTAGCATTTTACATTGTGGTGCCTGCAAGAATCTGTTAAGCTTGACATGTCCAAAATATGCCTCCAGGTACCCTCTTTTCTGGGGATGAGGAAAAGCTTTGAGTAAGATCCCTTTTCTTGCAATGTCTTTGGTACTCGTTCTATAGTACAGTGAGTGTACTTTGTTTTAAGGCCTCTGTTTGTTAGTGTAGTGGAATATCTGGGAAACTTGATCAAATTACAGGCTGTTTGAACTGAAGTTTGTAACCTCTTTTTATAATTTTTAGTACCCAATGATCCCTGGTAATGAGAGTCCAATTCTTTAAAAAAAGTAACAGCCATCCTCCTAGTCTGGGGGGGTAGGTAGGGAGGGGTGGGTTCTGAAGGGAGAAGGAAAGGTAGTCTCACAGAAGAGTCAAAATTGTGCCCTGCTGGGTCCCTGTTAATGGGATCCCACAAGCCTATTGGAACCTACTTGCCACTGTCTTGCTCACTGCTGCTGCTTTTGTCTTCTTTCTGTTTGAGATCTCCTGACTTACACTGGCAGACTTGAAAACATCAGTGTTTGGTAGGATAACTGCAGCTGAAGCAAGGAGGTTGAACTTGAAGAAAGTCCTTGAACATTTGCATGGACTTGACCATATCCTCCATCATCTTAAGCATGGCTTCAGTCTTGGAGTGAAAAGGGAATTCTTTGTCCAAACGAGAATCCAAGAGACTGGATTTCACATGTTCAGGGAAGGACTGATTCCTCAGCCAGGCATATCCTCTAATGACAGATCTTGTAGTTGCTGCACTACTGGATGCTTCCAGAGCATCACAGCCACAATGCAAGCAGTGCTTAGCTATTTGAAAGCAAAAATTGCATAAATCTAGCAGTTCCTTGGACAGGGCCTCATTTTCAGTCCCCACTGGTTTTTGCCTCATCTTCTCCAAAGCAATTTCTTGATACTTCACCATATGAAATTGGCAATTTAAAGCCCTCATGACCAGGGCTGCAGAGGTGTAGACTTTCTTTCTGAACCTGTCCATGGCTCTGCTTTCTTTATCAGTAGGCAGGGAATTTTTGGAAGTGCAAGCTTTAGCTCCCTTAAGACCATGGGTCACCACTTCAGGGTCTACTATTGGGTTCTTGAAAAGGTGTTTATGGGAATCCAGAACTCTGTAGACTCTATCACGTTTCTGAGTGGAAGGGGGAGGGAATCTGACTGTAAGGAAGAATCCAGCAAGACATTGTACACTACATATAAGACTGGAGGACAGTTATGCTCAGAAAGCTTTAGAAATTCCCTATCCCTTTTCTTGGATTTTTGGTAGATCTGTGCTTCCCATTTAAAGTGTTCCCTCAGGGTATTAAGCATCTCCTCAAAGGAAATGCCCTCAGGGGAGTAAATCTGAGGCAAGGTTCTCATCAGAATGTGAATCCCCACAGGAAGCAACAAATAAACCTTCCTCAAAGGTGGATTCATTAGTATCACCCTCAGAGTCAAAAGATCAGAAGAATTTTACACTGGGGGCATCTTTTTTCCTTCTGCCAAGAGAAGATTCAGAGGCAGAACCTGGGGGAGAAAGGTGTCTGGCTCTGACTATGGTAGTCAAATCCTCAGCCAACCTAAATAAATCCTATTGATATGCTTGGGTTTTGGAGTGCTGGCAGGTAGTTCTTGGGTGTGGCAAGCTGGATACAACCTTTTTATGTGAGGCCTTAGTCTTGGGCCTAAGGGCAACATCCTCACTAGGGCCAGGATGCAGATGGTTAGCTGAATCTCAGGGATGGTTAAACAAGGTGATCTCCTGAGAACAATAGACTCCAGATACTCCTTTGACAGTTTGAGAGTGGTCGTTGGAAGCTGGAACCTATGAAGCAGATTCAGACCCAACCGATGAGCTAAGTCCTTCAGCTTGTGTGGAAGTAGAGCGATGCAGCGACATATCAACTCTGAATGGTCTCAATAGAGGCCTGTGCCAGAACCTTAAACATTGGAGGGGACTGCAAAAGCATTTCACCTTCTTTGATGATAATAAGCCTAAGTGGACTGGCAGATGGCAAATAAGCTTCTCCCAGTACACTATGTTTTGGATGCTTATCCTTCTTGTGCCAAGAGATCAACCATGGCCTGAGGGGCAGATGACATTGTACTGTAGGCCCTAATGATTTGCTAAAGTGCTTAGCTAAAATCTGAACCCTAGGCTTGATTGTTCTACTGTTAAAGTGAGCACAGAACTGACAGGCACATTGTGTTATGGGCCTAAACAAGTTACATAAAAAGACTGAAAGTCCTGGTGTGGTACCTTCTTGCCATAGCAGAGACAGTTATTAGCTTTCTCTGACATTATTCAAGAAACATATGAAAAGGTCCCCAGTGGGGTACTTAACTTTAGATGTCTTTTTTCTCTGGTGTGGACCACTGACCAACATACTGATTAGCACTCTGCTTCAGGTTCTGACTGCAAGAAAGAACTGAGGTTATGTCTCTGACTAACTCCCTTTACACCCAGGCATCTTGATGTTGCTCATAAAATAAAGGAGTAGCAACTTCTCTGGGGGAACAAATACACTCTGGGTTGAAGTGTTCAGTAAAATCTCCAGAAACAGGACTTGTCTTGTGGATAATAGCTGAAAGTCTGGCAGTTTCAGAGAGAGTCCTAATACTTAGAAATAAGCCAGGATAAACTGCAGAACTGTCTACATCAACTCTTGGGTTTGTGACTGAGTCAGTCATTCTGAAGAAGGGAAGTACTGTAACCAGGCACTCTGTAAACTTAAATTAAAAGGCAAGGAAGCAAACTGGAAGTGATCGTCCCTGCTCCAGTTTGGAGATAATACCTATCTGTTCTGGCTATACATATATGGAGGTAGGCATCTTTGAGATCAGAAATAATAATGATGAAGGCTTGAGGGAAGAGAAGATGCAAAAGGACCTGCAATGTTAACATGAAGAATTTGGAAACTTTCAGGAACATGCTTAGCCTTGTTAATTCTAGGAGTGGTTTCTAGTGGCCTTCTTTTCTTGGGACTAGCAGCAGTCTTGAGTAGAATCCTGTGTCATCTTCCTGTTTTTGTACTCTATAGCTACCTGGCAGAAAGGTTCTCAATTAGAGTCCCAGTAGACCCCTTGCTGGAAACTATAGACTTCAGAGCTGGATCAGCAAGAGGGTTCTTCTACAGGTTTTTGCAGGGATCCATGGCCCTCTAAATATGGTATGCCCTCCTGGCAGCATGGTGCTGGAAGTCAGTCTCTGAAGATCGCCTCCCAGCATGGTGCTGGGAGTCATTCTTTAGAGATGCAATAGTAAATGCACTTTTCAAGGCTTCAGTCACTGGAGATGTAAACAAAGACTTTTTCTTTGGCAAACCAAGAAGTCTCTTGTACCTTTTCTGGGCTACTGAGTAATCCCTGGAATCCCATTTAAACCAGTTCTTTATTTTACTAAAAGTATCACCAAATAAGTAATGCACTGGTGGGGAAGCAGAGAGAAAGCTGTTTTGAAATGTAATTAAAAGGGAATCTGATCCACATATGCCAGTCTATCCACATCTGAGTCAGAGGAATCTGATTTCACTATGTTGTAGTAATTTTTTTTCCTTATCTAGGTAAGGATCCTGACACTGACAGCTGATGAGAGGATGGCTGCAGATTCTTAAGGAATAATACAAAGTCAAAGCCAGTCTCCTTAGGTCTAAAGATGAGGTCTATGGGAAGAATGGGGAATTTCCATGTGCAATATCACATAGACCCTATCACCTAATAAGCGTTAAATAATAAGCGATACTAAGAAGCGAATTGCCTCATAGTTTGGCTCCTGGGCTTACTGTGTCCTAGCTTCTAAGCTAGCATAGATATGGCGCTTGGGCAAGAAGTATGATATAGTGATCGTGATAAAATAGCGTGAATCTGGTATTATTTAAGGGGAGCTCTTAGTGTAACCCTGTCAGAGACCTAAAGTACCTAGCCACCTCTCCTAATTTTTTTACACTACTACTACTATATACACTATTTTGGTCGTATTGCATGCAGTGTACTTGCTTAGTTTAATCACATGGAATCACTGCTTATTGCTTCATTAAATGCCAGTAAGCCTTGCTATATGTCTATAAATCTGTAATGAACTGTTTTCCATCTGCTGGTTTGAACTTGAAAGCTGAGAACTACCAAACTGTATTTAATGTCTGCTTGTTTGCTAGAATTTGTATTGCTCTATGTACTACCCTGTCTCTTAAATGTCTGTTTTCTTACACCTTCATTGAGTCTCTTGTCCCCACTGTTCATAGGTTTGAATCATCTATCCTAAACCCTAAGAATCTACCTACCCGGTGAAAGGACCCACTGCAAACAGACCAAACCAACTTCTCTTTAGAAAAAAGACTTGCCGTCCAGCTTACGAACCCAGTTCTCTAGGAGGCAAGGAAGTCTGTGTTTACCAAAAGAGTAGTTCTTTTCAACACCTGCTTAATATCTAGTGCTTGTATGACACGCTACCTAGCCAGGATACCCAGCAGCCATACTCCCTTCTCTATTCCCTAAATATCTATACATATGTTTTTTTTTCTCACTCTTGTGCTGTCTCCTGTAATTTATCTACAGTGGCACTCGTAAACCCTTTACCTTTTATCCCTGCTCCCTTGTGTCTGTTGCATTACAATATATGACCACTAGATGGCAGCCTAAACTAGGATAGCCCCGTGTACATCCATCCTTCCCTACTTATTTTTTTGTTCCTTTGAAATAAGAGCTCTGTCTCAGGATTGAGTATTTCCCTCCTGCTCTATCTTTCCACTTACCTTCTTCTTTCCACTAGCCTTGCTCTCTGCAACCACTTACTTTCTTGACATTCTTTTCTCCTTTCTCTGCCTGTCCTTCCCAACTAAGGCACCAAGTAATTAGCGGTTTGCTGATTGTTTATCTCTCTTCCCTGACTTTCTCGGTTGCCTGTCTGAACCCGCTCCATTCGCCCTGCGGGCTCACTCTGCTCCCCTACCCTACCCCCAATTCCCACCCACCCCCAGTGGTCCTAGCTATATACTTCCTGTAACCCCACCCCTTCATAGATTTTATCCTATCACACACAACTTCCACTTAATAGCCCTACCCCTTTTACTCAAAGTCCCTAATTAGATAATTGCTATTCCTGGAATACTCCCTCATCTCTCCCCACCCCTTCCTAATTTGCTTATATTCTACAGCTTCTCTCTTACAGCCACCTTAATCTCACAAATACTGTATACAACTTCTCTCTTACAACCTATTTTATTTTACTTAACTGTACACCTCCTCCCTCTACCTACTCTTCCTCTTTAAGCACTCCCTCCTTTCCTCCACCTGTAATTTACTTACTATACTCCTTTTGTAAATATACCCAAACTCCTTAACCTCATACCCTTATGGCCCTAACACAAAGATCTATGTTCACTAACCTACTACTCTTAACTTCAACTCTTACTTCTCTCACAATACCATACACATTAACCTTGTTTGAATACTCCTCTTTTCCTGAACACCACCATCACTACCAGCAAACTCTACCAATTTCTCCCATAAACAACCACAACCACAGTAACATTACCTCCTCTTCTATCTATATATTACCTAAATACCATAGAGCTTCCCATGTTACTTACTTCCATATAAAAAAATGCCCAAACAATTTCTACAAATTCCTTAAGTTTATACAATATCCTCACCAACACCCCCTATTAGATGGTGATATTCATCCTAACCCAGGCCCCAATACTGACATTCACAATAACCTACACAACCAAACAACTCCTCTGATCACTACTTTAAATAGACCCTCTAACTCCCTCCTAATAGCTCACCTTAACATCCATAGCATTAACAATAAAATTACCCACCTACATGCACTCTTAGATGTGCACACATTTGATATTCTCTGTATTGCAGAAACATGGCTAAAGCCCTCAACTTTGGACCAAGAGATCACCCCTCCTGGATATAATATCTTGAGACTTGACCGTAAAACCAAAAAAGGTGGAGGTGTAGCCATTCTATATAAATCTGAACTCCAAGTTTCTTCTTTCAATGTGCTCCTACCATCAGATACCAATTCAGAAACTCTTAGTGCCAAACTTCAAATAAACAACTCCAAATCTATCTAATCTGCACATATCTCCCTCCTGGAAACAATATCAACACTCTTGAAAACTTACTTAGTTACTTCTCTACCCACCTACCTCAGGAAACCATTGTATTAGGTGATTTTAATATAGACTGGGCTACCTGCAGTCCCCTTAATCCTCCCAATCATACAAATCTTTATGGATTCTCACAAATCATAACCACTCCTACTAGAATCCATAAGCCAAGCAGCAAGGAAACCACTCTAGACTGGATACTTATAAACAGCCACCATGATACTTATAAACCAGGTACCTTTCTTGACGATATTAGTGACCACATGCTAACCTATATTATTAAACAAAGAATCCATAGCCCTACCACTAATAATTTTAAAACCTCACGTTCCAAAAGATTTTTTAACCAAGAGAGCTTCCAAAATGAACTGAAATCATGTGACTGGTCACCTATGTCTCATCTTTCACTTGATGATGCAGTGACCTACTTTAACACGAGATTCCTTCAGATCCTAGATTACCACGCCCCCTATCGTTCTTCCCGAATAAGGACCAAAATTGCCCCCTGGCTCACTAAAGAAACTAGGCAAAAAATCCTATTCAGAAATAAAATTTGGGCCAAATGGAGAAACTCCAAATGTCCATCAGATCACCTTTACTATAAACAGGTAAGAAATGCAACCAAGAAAGATATTCTCAAAGACAAAAAACACTATTACCTTCACCTCCAACAAACTCACCAGCAAAAAACACAAAAATTCTGATCTGGCATTAACAAACTTCTTCAGCCAGGCCACTCTAAAACTCCTGCCCCAACAGGTTTCAACCAAAATAACTCCAACCAAATTCCTGATGCCTTTAATAACTACTTCACTGAAGCCATTCAAACCCTAGCCAATACTTTACCACCTATTACCACATCCCCATTAAATACCACAAAGACTCCATCTCCTACCTTTCAAATACAACCGATACCTACATCACTCATTTGCAAATTCCTTCAAAAACTAAAACCATGCACCCCTTCTGCTGACTGTCTTCCAGCTGAATACCTGCAAATAGCAGCAAAAGCTATTGCATATCCTATCTCCATCCTTATAAATAGAACAATTTTAGAAAGCAAAATCCCCTCCATTTGGAAAGTATCCCACATCATCCCTCTACATAAAGGTGGGTCATCTACTGAACTCTAACTTTCGGCCTATCGCCTTACTGTCTCCAATTGCTAAGATTATGGAAAAGTGCATACACAAACAACTACTTTCCCACCTTCTCCAAAATAATCTACTTGCCAACTGCCAACATGGCTTCAGGCCTTTCCATAGCACAACAAATGCCCTTCTGTCCTTTTCTGACTCCATAAACAAAAAACGTAACAATAACACTTTTTCCTCTGCATTATTTATTGACCTTTCAAAAGCCTTTGATATGGTCAACCATACTATCCTTATAGACATTCTAAAAGCCCAATCTCTTGACCTGCATGCATTAAATTGGTTTAAATCCTATCTGGAAAACAGACAACAAGCAGTATTGTGGGATAATAATCTTTCAAAATCCCTTCCTGTGAACACTGGAGTACCCCAAGGCTCTATTTTAGGGCCTCTACTTTTCTCATTGTTTATCAATGACCTACATACCAATATTCCTCAGGCCACCTGCATACAATATGCAGATGATTCCACTTTAATTTGCTCAGCTAAGTCCATAACCTCTCTGCAGTCTCTCACCCAAACAGTATTTAACAGTGTTGAAAATTGGTTTATGCAACACTGCCTCCTCCTGAACCCCAAAAAAACAAAGTTATTACTCTTTGCTCCAACTCATAAATCACCTCAACTGCACTTCACATTAACCTCCAACAATGCTACCAACATAGCCCCAGACACTTCGACCCGTCTTCTAGGAGTAATAATAGATAATAACCTTACTTTTGATGATCATATTAACTCAACTATAAAGACAATCAACAAAAAACTAGGCACTCTTTACAGAATCAAACCTTTTCTTTCCCCTTCAGCCATAATAACTATTGCCCAGACCCACCTTATGTCTACCATGTTCTATGCTTCAGCAATATATACCAATCTATCAAAAAACAATCTCACCAAACTTTCCACCAGTTACAATAACATAGCCAGATTTGCCACTGGCACCACCTTTAGAACTCACCACTGTCTTAACCTAAAACAACTGGGATGGCTAGAACTGCAGAACCAACTACTTTATCAACAAATTGTTATCACCCAAAAAATCCTTTACCACCCAAAAAATACCCCTATCCTCACTAACCTGATTTCACCCTACAAAAATATCGCTATGCTACGCTCATCGAATAAGCTTCTAGCTTCCTCTATTAAATCAAATAACAAAGCAGGAGATTCACTTTTCACCAACACAGTAGGGAAAATCTGGAACCAGCTTCCTACTGAACTTTCCTCCCTTGCTTCCACTATTCTGTTTAAAAAGCATCTGAAAGAATATCTTACAACTCACTGGCTATGTCCCTCCTCCAACCCAGACTGATATCTCTTTCACCTTCTGCTCTCTCTATACTTTTCTACTCTTCTGTCTTATCTCACCTATCTCTATTTCAAAAAAAAAAAAAAAAAAACTGTTTTTGGTTTACTGTATTTAATCTTAGCTTAAAGCTACTAACCTACTCTGTAAACATTTTTTTCTACATATCTAGCTAATGCACTATGTAGCTAATGTACTGTAATTCCACTTGACTATTACTATATATTGTATTATTTACTCTCTGCAGATGCTTGGAGCTTTTCTCCCCGGGCCTCTACTGAAAATGGACACGTATCCAGTTAGATTAGCCCGGTCAACAAATGTAAAATAAATAAATAAAATAATAAGGAAGGACCTGTTCATGCTGGAGGCCATCCAAACATACAACAGTGAAGCTAGTATTATATCTGATATTATTCAAAGTAATTGGGAAATATTACAATTTGATGAGAATATTACACAGAAGGTTGGTAGAAATCCGAAAATAGTTTATAGGAAAGATAGATCCTTCAAGAACATTTTAGAAAGGAGAGTTAAGAATGTAACATGTAGTAGAGCCATGGGTAATTTCAAGTGTAATGGTTGTATTTATCGTCCCTCCATTTTGGAAACAGGGAAAGATTTCAAGTTAAATGGAAGAACAATACGTATAAATGGACATTTTAATCTGTAATTCCACCAATGTGATATACATGGCCAAATGTCAGGACTGCCCCATATTTTATATTGGGAAAACTTGTAGGAAAATCAAAGTCAGGATAGGTGAACATATAGGTGACATAAGGAACAACAGAATCACCAATCCACTGTTAGACATACACATACATATGCAGGACATAGGTTTAAATTCATGGTGGTGCAACAGTTGCAAAAAGATGTGCAAGGAAGAATATTAGATGTGCATCTAGATATTATGGAATTAAAATGGTAACTGTTTCTAAATGCTTCACATTACCCTGGAATAATTGAAATGATTACCATTTTGAGTATTTTAAAGTTGCGTAATATATTGGGGTAAATGAGGGACAAATAAATTAATGTTGGCCACCCAACATTATTATTTATATATATTTCTTATGAAATAATGAAGTTTCCATGTCAAAGTGTTTAATCACAACTTGTGAATGTTTTTGTCTGCTTTAAATGCATTTTTTGATGGTTTTAACAATCAGTGTTTATTGTAATTGTTTAATTAGGGTGGAGTATAAATAGAGCTGGGTGTTTGTGTTTTACATGGTTCTGAGGAAGTCCCTTTAGTGGGGAAGAAAGCACTCAACATTATCAGTAATAAATCGTGGTTTCCATGGTAGTTGTCCTGTTCTTTCTGGTTTTGGATTACTTGGTTTATTCTCTCTTTGTTGTATGTCTCTAGTTGTGGGCAGGTGTCAATGACCTCTGCCTTCAACCTACAGATGCCCTTCCGTATAAGCACCTAGAGAATATCCTTCCTGCCATTCTTTAGCAAAAGCAAGTATTATTTATTTATTTATTTTTATTTAACATTTGTTGACCGGGAATGTCCGACTAGGTTCCACAGAGCCTGTTTTCAGCGGAGGCCCGGGGAGAAATGCTCCAGATGCATGTCTTTGGAATTGGAATTGGTATTAGAACCAGAGGTTCATCAACAGCCGTCTAGAATGACTGACAGTTGAAGGGTTTCAGCTCAGTTGGATCAGTTTTCAGCATATTGCATGGGGGCCTCCTGAAGGCCATCAATAAAGGTTTTGGTTAAAAGAGGCATCAGAGTCGGGGGGGGGGGGTACAAAAGTGCCACACTGAACTTAATTTCTATGATGTTAGGTTGGCCTTCAGACTCCAGAAGTACATCATCGGCATCCTGAGATTCCTTCCTTCCTTGAGGGCACTTTTACTTGCATTTTTTGAGGAGGTGTTTGCTGATAACTTGCATGATACTAGGGTGGTCCTGAGCAAGGAAAACAACATCTTTTGGGTCAAGTAGACCTGGAGAGATTTGGCTTTCTGCTTGATGGTCTTCTGGTTGAATCTAGCACAATGGAGACAGGAGGCAATGTCATGCGTCTGTCCTCTGATCCTGGTAGTCTTCGGAGGGTTCCTGCTTGCAACTCATAATACAATTACTGACTTTATATTCTGATATCTATAACTCCTTAGTCTCAAAACCATCTTATGGTATTAAACATGCAAGAAATTGTGACAATATTTTTTTCCCAGTGAGGTACTCACCTGTACTCTGGCTGCCAGGTTTAACTAATGAACAAATAGCATTAAGGTAATTTGCACTGATATTCTCACATAGGATTGGACACTCTAAATTGGCCCTAGGCATGAGTGCGTGCATGTGTGTGCCTTCCGTGGAAGGTTGGGCACTGGGCTGCCAACTCGACACGTAAAACTCTACTGACAATCATGAGTGGACAGGTGATCTGCTGTGGCAACCCCTAACCGGGAAAAGCTGAAAGAAGAAGAAGACTGTGGCAAGAACGAATTAAAGATGGCAAGGACAATGTCCATTTTATACCACAAATATGCTGATATGCAGGTGGGAAGATATCTGCCCAGTTTAGATGGGGAAGGGTACAAAGGCCTGGAATTCAGGCGAAACATTGGGCCCTCTATACCAAAAGTCACGAGTATTATCAGTACTGCAGCAATAGACAATGCAATGAACATACACAGAGCAGGCATACACAAGAACTATAGAAAATATAAACATGGGTTATAGCAATTCAGCTTCTGCTAGGGCAGCAGACTGAAAGCTTGACAGCTGAACATATGAACATATGACTATATAATGTGTCTGCCAGAATGAATGCTGACAATTTGTGGTACACACTTATTCTTCTCCCAACTACACTACATTTACATGGTGGACAGTTACTGACCTGTTTTTTTCATCATTGTTTATTAGTGCATTACATAGAAATGTGTTTTAATTACTCATACTGTATATGCTTCTTCCAGTTGTTTATGGTGGGATAGTAATGCAACCTTATTTACATACTCCCACATACCTAGCTTAGAAGCATTGGCACATTGAAAGGTAGCGTCTTTTTTCCCGTGGCAGTCCTTGTTTTTTCCATAAACACAGCAGTTTTACCTAAGCACTCTGAAAAATGCACTAAAACAATTGTTGCATACAGCTTTCATAAAAGACAATATTGTTTTTTCCCTCTAGTTGTAATGAATCATCAGCACATCTATATTTAGTGATATACTTTCCAATGTCATGAAAAATAATTTGAGCTAGTCAATTAACTTTTTTCTTTTTACATTAATGCCATTTTAAGTACAATGTTCAGTGAGAACTTTTAACACTTTTAAGATCGGTCATGACTGTCACTATTCAGGATTTAGGTAAACACTCACCTGCTCAACCCACTAGCTCTCTTACAGGCATCTACTTTATATTTCAAAGCATCTGAGCTGTGTACCAAGACTTTTTTCCTCACATGGATGTTTTCACAAATTTATTTTTTCAGCCTTTACTTAATTGAATGAAATGATATATTCTCTGCTCTTTTCCCATCTGTGAAAAAGTGGATACTAAAGCAGTGTGTTTATTAGCTTTAACATATTAGCTAATGACAAAAGGTTCATGTAACGTGAGTGTAATTATTTTGGACTGTAAACCCCTTAAAAGTCATCTCTTTCCTGTCAGCAAATCAATACAGTATTTGTATTTCTTTCTCTCCCTACTTTTATTTTTTTGTTATGTTGATATGTAAGAATACACAGACAATTATCAAATATATGGAATGAATAATATAGAAACCTGCAGGAAGCAAAGGTAGCTTATATCAGGGCATTTAGAAAGAGGTGTACTACGGCAACATAATATTCTGTTGAAGCTTAAAAGTGTTAACGTGAAGTATAATAGACTGGATAATCAGGAACTTATTATTTTTATTAGTGTTTCTTTTGGAGGTACAAATCTGCAAAGTTGCACAAAACAATCTAAGGCAGGAAAGTGCAATTCAACTCTGTTTTATAAGCTTAGACAACCAGACCCTCTGGTCATACCCCTCAAATTCTTTGCTCAATAATTACAGAGTAAGCCAACAATAATGGGTGAATCAAAACCTCAACATCAAAGTCAAATTTTAAATATTAATCTTATTCACTTAAAAGGTTAATAAAACAAAAAAGTTTTGTGTCATCATGCATGAGACTCTAATACCTAGTATTACTTTCTGACTGAAATCCTCTGATAATTACCAGAACATCAATTAATTTATGAAAGACAGGGCAAAAATATGAAGCAAAATCATAAATAGTCGGCAAAATTACGGATAGTTACGAAGTATGACTATCAAACTACCACAATCTTATTTAGAAGAGTGTTAAATAATGCCTGATAGAAAAACAGGAGATGTAAACCAATGTAAAAAGGGGGGCACTACAGAATCCTGAAAGCCCAAAATCCTGAAGACCAAAATCCTGAGATAAAAATCCTGAAAGTTCAAAATCCTGAAAACTCAAAATCCTGAAAACACACAGGATACCAACACTTACTATATTCCAGTACAAGTACATACTGAAACATATTACCCTTCAACTATATGCAGGGGGGCAAGCTCCCCTGCATCCCCCATGTGGGTGGCTGCGCCCCCCCACACCCCCTGCTCCCTAAATATATCATCTCTGAGATTGCCCTTCACTACCCTACGTGCCCCCCTGCTTATACTTGTAGGACAGTAATATAGTTTGTGTTCTATTTCTTTCTGTATGTACTTGTGCTGGAATGTATTAGTTGTTGGTATCCTGTGTGTTTTCAAGATTCTGAGTTTTCAGGATTTTGAGTTTTCAGGATTTTGAACTTTCAGGATTTTGGTCTCAGGATTTTGGGCTTCAGGATGTTGGGCTTTCAAGATTCTGTAACGCTCCCGTAAAAAGGCAATGTGAAAATACCAATGCATTTTTTTTACAAAACCTGGATTTGTATGAGCAGCAACAGTTATCAGAATCAGAAAACATTTACAGAAGAGAATAGTTTTTTATGAATTAAACACAAATATACAGGCTAGGAAGTCTTAGAGCACATTTAAGTCTGATACATGAATCATTTCTTATCATATGAAGTCTGGAAATGAAGCAATTACAGCCAAGAGGTGAAAAGAATTTCAGACATGTTGTCCTGTTTATAAATACCCGTAATGTCTGGGCTTGGCAGAAAATCAAGCCCCGTATATATGTTTGCTGCCATGTAAGCATCAATCGATAGCTCAAAGGCTGAACACATCACAGAGGAATACTCAAACAATCAGACAGCAACTATTATGGGTTAATGAGCTCTCAACAAAAATGAGTGGTGGGGAAATCAGTAGTTCAAATGAAAAATTGGCAAATACTTCCACAGTGAGCAGATCGAAAAATAACACACCAAGAGCTAATGCAAATAGAACTATGATAGGGTCTGGCTTGTCATAGTTTTTTAAGAGCGTTTTAGGAGACTAAAACATCGAGTGTTCTTTTTTCTGTAATTCTAACAGTTTTGTGGTTATAGATGCCATATGCTGTATGAATAAAAGTGTGCGGGGGGTGGTCACAGGCATACTATGCTGTTTCTTTATTTTTCTGATTCATATAATTGCATAGAAACATGGAGCATTTTATTTCGAACATTTTATAATAAAATCTACCACTGTAATAACAGAGGCAAATGCTTTTTCCTTAAAAATACAAAATATAGATATAAGAAAATGAGAAACTTCATCGTGTTGCTATTTGTTTAATCACGCTATGCAGCCTTCATGGAACTTTTTCCACAAAGGTCTGTGACACAAAGACAAGACAGTACATCTGTTAATGCAAAACAAACGACGACATTCATGTCAGAGAGCTGCATCTGGAGTCACACTGACATCAGTGGTGGAATACCTTTTGCTTTCCAATGACTGCAGATAACATAATATTCTCAGCAACAATAGAGAGGAATGCCAAATGTGCACGTCCGTCTGCATGGCCCTTGTGCATGTACTGAATGCAGAAGCTGCGTCTTAATTTCATACATTTTTTTTTCTACATGAAAACAACTGCAGCTAACAAGATACACAAGCAAAAAAGCTGTTTCCTATGCAACATGTACAGACTTAAGACAAAAAGTATGTTGCTAGATAACAGAAGCATAGATATGTTTATCACAACAGTCACATGATCTGTGAGAGTACATGTGTGAGCTTTTCCACCATACTAGTATAGTTTATAGCACCTTGTCAGAGCCAAACTGGTTGGTATTACAAAAGTCAGGATTTTAAGCCATTTTAGGAATCTGGCCAGAGTTTTACAATGTAAACTAATTAATGCCAAGATTATATTATTTTAGTAACCTCAAGGCAAGAACTGGGAAATATTAGTATGAAAACTATACATGCTTAACAAAAGTTGCATACATACACGTGACCTACATATCATATTAATTGCTGTAATCATACCTCTCCACCTCTTAGTGCAGGAAATGTGGGCAAAGGCAGGAATAATGGAGTGACAAAGACCCCAAAATAGGGACAGATTTTAAATATTGTCCCTATAAACTTAGAGAATTGCTAGAATAACAGATTTTGCATTAATGTATATTTTCTGGAGGATATGAAGTCTGAAACTCAAATGTCTGTAATTATTTAGTATTATTTAGTGACTTTAATCTGCAATGATTTGCCAGATAAAGACAGATTTTGTGAAGAACAGACCAAAAATAAAAGGCAAAAATCTGGACATTCTGCACAAATCTAGACAGTTGAGAGGTATGGGTGTATGTGTAGATAAATGAAAGCAGTGCATGCTTTTATTCGGAGGGGAGGGGAATCTAGATGTAATACATGGCAGGATTCACAGATGCCAGTCAATGTATTGGTACAGTGAAATAAAAAAACAGAATGCTGTGTGAGTTATTGCAAGAAAATGTGTGTGTGGCTACTGATGTTACTGAAGTATTCATTCATGAGGAAAGTGTGAATAACAACAAACTGTTTTATCTGCTACCAGGTGGCAGAATTGTTTGATCAGTGAAATAATTCAACAGGAATGCTTTTTCATACACAGATGCCCAGATAAGAAGACATTTAAAAATTTCTGGAATGTTTTTCATTAAAAAGTATAACATTTTGTATACTGTGGACTTCCTGAATCAAGCATATACTACATTGTAAAGTTTAATGTAAATAGTTTAAAGCTTTTAGAAAGATAATACATTTGCACCTTTTCACACTGTGATCCTTTCTGGTAACCTATAATGCATTTTCCTATGATATAGGGACCTTAGTGGTATGTACCCACACTGCCTCACTGAATTTTCTTTGTCAGCTTGAGATGTGACACACTAGATGACGTCAGTTGGTATAAACAAATCACAGCCTTGCATTTGCGGAAAGCCATTATAGCATATGAATTCTTCAAGCAAAAAAGAGCAAAATTCTTTCATGGATAAGTTTAAAGTACCAGTTTGTTATTACACTTTTAATACATGCAGATGACATCTCTTTAACATTTCTCATTCTACTGCTATCTGACAGCAGTAATTACACCTTTATGGTAAGTGGAGACACTTTTGTGTGCTTTCACAATGGTACATGCTGTAGTGAACACTTATCAGACTTGTGCTATGCTCTTCATTTGGAGAGATAGAGATCAACTCGATGAAAAGCTAAGGCATATCATGATGACTGGGCTCTCTCCTCCCCTTGCTACTGCTGTCTCTTTTTCCTTCCAATGCTCTCCTTTGGAAATACAATTCTTCTAATGAACACTTTTGCAACTATCACTGCTACTGAGCGCAAGGAAGGTATTCTTTTTGAATGAAGTTGCTATAAGAAAAATTCTTCTTTCCCTAATGAGCAGTGAAATTGGAACTGATCGCATTACATGTGAGTACACAAGAGATGAAGTGCTGGTAAAGGAGGTGTAGGGGAGCTGACCTCACAGAGACTCAGGGTTTAAATTCTGCTGCAGACTTATTGGGCTTTGATGGAATGTGAAAACTGAAATCCTGATGTTCACATCTAAGACTGGGAGCTACTGCTATCCTTATCCTCTCATTCTGTCCCTTTGCTGTTTTGACCATCCTCCTTTCACCACAGTTTAACGGCAATATTTTCTGTCTGTAAATTTGATGGCCTTTCTCTGTCTCGACAGACAATAATGTTTGCATCACAAAATCAGTCTATAGTTGAGAAACGGTGCCTGCTCTGACTATAAAGCCTGATTTTTGACCGGCAGACTCTGTTACAGTTTGTGCAGGTGTAGGTAACACATGGCTATGTAGGTACTGAAGTTGTCCTCTACCATCTATGTTCTCACTTCTCCTCCCACAGCTCCTCTCTCTTCTTCTCACTTGTCTGTCTAACTGTCTTGACGGCCCGTCTCCGAGTGATGCGCTCTGTGGGTATGGCTTCCCAGCCTGCTGGACTGATGTCACCTGCCTTCATGTCATGCTTGCAGACATCTTTGAAGCATAGGACAGGCCTTCCTATGTGTCTGGAGCCAGCGTAAAGCTTGCCATACAGAAGGTCTTTCGGGATTCGACTGCCCCGCATATGGCTGACATGACCAAGCCAGCACAAGTACCTTTAGAAGAGCAGGACAAACATGCCTGATATCCCTGCCTGCTCTAGGATGTTCTCGTTTGGGATGCGGTCCTGCCAGGTGATGCCCAGAATCCTTCTGAGGCAGCATAGTTGAATCCTGTTGAGCCTGCATTTTTGGCAGGAGTACAGGGTCCATGTTTCACTACCATAGAGCAGTGTGCTAAGCAGACACACTCGGTGCACCTCCATCTAAGTGTTGATCATCAGTTTGGGGTTGTGACAGACAATCGCTGTTAGACGTGCCATTGCTGTTGCTGCCTTACCAATCCGGGTATTCAGCTCGGCATCCAGGGAGAGGATGCTGGTGATGGTGGAGCTGAGGGTAAGTGAAATGCTTTCCCATCTCAAAGGTGTGATCACCGATGAAGATGCGGGGGGTGCTGCTAACATCCTGTCCCATCTGTCCCCTAATGTTGGTATTCTTAAGGCTGATTGTGAGGCCAAACTCCCTACAAGCACCAGCAAAAGAGCTTATGAGGTATTGTAGTGTTTCCTCAGTGTGAGCAGTCAGGGCAGTGTCATCTGCAAATAGCATCCCTCTGATCCGTACTGTCTGCACCTTGGTCTTTGCTCAAATGCATGCAAGGTTGAAGAGATTACCAATGCTTCTAGTGTGGAGGTATACACCAATTTCAGACTCTTTAAAGGCATGGGACAATAACAGTGAGGGAAAGATGCCGAAGAGTGCTGTAGCAAGTACACACCCTTGCTTCACTCTGCTCCTGATTCAGAATGGGCCTGAGAAAGAGCCACCATATTGTACGACACCATGCATGTCCTCATGGAAGGATGTAGTCATACTCAGGAGTTTGGGGGGAGACATCCAGTTATTTCTATGCCTGCCACCTGCCACATAATTTTTCACTGCCTTTGCCACATTCAGACTATATAAACTGCCACTTCCCAACTCCAAAAGTACTGTCCCATCTAACTTCTTTAGTGAGTAAAACTCCAAGTTCTGCCAGTTTAACTTCAACTTTTAACTTCATATTTATTAAAGTACTTTAAAACCAATGCACAAATAACAAGAAATGAGAACAGAGACTAAAAAGCTGTTGCACAATAAAACAATGAAATAAATAATGCAGAAACATGGCAAGAAAATGACACAAACATACACACAAATAAATAGAAATAAATACTTGCAGTAATAAATCATGCTTCTTTTACTGCACAATAAAGCAGTGGATTAAATAATACAAAAAAAAAAATGTATTAAAATGCGATATAAAATAACAATTGTAAAACTGCTTCTGCCAGAGGAACTTTTTTTTGAGTCAGGGCCAATAAAATGAAGTCATGAGACCAATTTGCTATATCACAATCAAATTCTAAATTTAAGAGGAATTTCTTAACAGATCTGCAGAAGCATGTAAGAGTATGCCATCCCACAAACATTGTGGTACAAGATTACACAGGACCACAGGACAGTATGGAAAGGAATGATAACTATGTGTTTCCAGTTACTCCTGTAGAACCAGAAGCAGTACCTGAGAGGCACAGCACAATGGCTAGATAGGGTAATATGGCATTATCATCTCCTTTGGGTAAGTTGGACTCAAATTGCATATGGACAAGTATACGGACACCAGTATGTTAAAGATGATGGATGGCAGTACAAACTGTGTAATACAGATGTAAAATGCTAGTAAGGGGATGTGCTAATGGGAAGTAATCTGGTCACAGAGTTTTTCTGCATCTGCAAAATGTTTCTCACAGTGTCAGGAAGTCCAAGGTACAGGGTGTAGCAGTAGCTGAGGTAGAACAGACCACATCATGTGCAAATACTTGCATCTCAGATATGCCAAAGATGGAAACAATATAATTTATCCACAGGTGGCAACTGGTCCTTAAATGTCATTTGGTTATCTATGATCACTGCAAGGTTATACACCTCATCTACAAAGAATAAAAAATGACTCCCTATCAGACCTGCAAGGATGGATACTGTAAATTCTGAAATATCAAACATTTAACTCTGATTCTAATAAAATAACACGTTTCTACTCAGTATTACAAATGTAATGCATTTTTGTAAAGATGCTTTCACCCACAGCACTCCCAGCACACCCTTGGTTCTTATATAAGGAATACTCTTTGGAGTTAGTACATATTCCTTACAACTGTACTTAAATTGTTGCTGTTCTGAGTATCAGAGTGATGATTCTGACACTTTCACACACAGAATTCAAGATGAAAGATGGCAGTGGCAAGCAGATGAACCTCAAACTAACATGAACTGCTACAGCTTCTGCTTTGTAAGTGTTGAATTTCAAATGATTTAATAATCAGTCATTGGTGAAGGTCCTCCAAATCATCAAAGGGATACACACTCACTGTTTTATCCCGAATGATGGAGAGACAGAGATAGAAAGATCTGTATTATCAGCTTACCAATGATATCATCAACTTCTCTACCAGAAGGGTCTTCTAATCAAAGCGTAAGCACTAGAAAGTTAGAGGGCACAAGATCAAGCCTTGTAGTACTCTATAAGTCAGATAGTGTGGAGTGCAGGAGTTTAAATCACCTCTGGGTACTGTCTGACAAGAAGCAAGCAAATTCCTTGCCAAGAAATTCCGTATGCCAAGTATAACAGAGAATAAACCACAGTACGATCACAATAGCTCAAACAAGATGCTAGGATCAAATTTGTCAAATGCAGTAGAAACTGAAAGCAGCACTTGAACAAAATTGTGGCACTGGTCTTTAGCCATGAAAAGACCATTCATCTCTCATTTGAACGTGATCACAATGCCATGGAAAGAGCAAAAGCTAGACATATACAAGCCCATCAGCCTGATAACTGCACCTTCTTAAATAAACACATCAGGAAAAGTAAATTTCAAGACTTGAACTAATTATCAAAGACATTGAAATACAAAGATGACTTCTTGAAGGTTAGGGTTACAGACACCTCTTTCAAAGCAAACAGAAAAATGTAGGTCATGACACAGTGGACTGCAAAAGGATCACTTGAAAGTGAGCATATATAACAGGATGCTAACAACAGATATTTAAGTTATTTACAAAGGTTCCATATGAAAGGTCAAGTCACAAGATGCCAAGGAATCAAATGTCCAAAAAAAAATAGAATGACAAAAATGATTAATTATTTTTTATGGAGAACAAGCTTCCCTCAGCCACAAAGTTATATATGCTAACCCCACACTTACAAAAACATGAAGAAGGAACCCGTTATCATCATGCATACCTTCTCTATCTGTTTTTCAGCAATGTTAATACAATCCTGGATTTCTTAAGATTTTACAACAGGAACATTTCCTAACAACAGTTGCCATTTTGAGGAGTTTTCTTTGCACCCCTCCAAAGTTTGGAGTCCAAACAGAGCAGAACCACTTCTGAAGCCATTCTTTCAAATGTGATTGATAACTGAAGATAGACCCAGATCTGATGTCCATAGCTCCAAAGAATGTTTATTAGCCCACATTGCAAGTTGCTATGCAAAGGTCATGTTACGATTTACTTACATCACACAGATGGCCAGTTGATCAGGTTATAAGTTTGATTTCATTGCTGATCAAAGGCTACATCTTAAGGCACCATAGGATCACTGCACCTGACAGACTGCTGCCCACTTTGATGAAAAATTCTCCATTTCTCACTGTTGTGTGACTATGGAGTTGGCTTATATAATTCATTGTGTGTGTGTGTGTGTGTGTGTGTGTGTGTGTGTGTGTGTGTGTGTGTGTGTGTGTGTGCGCGTGTGTGTGTGCGTGTGTGTGTGTGTGTGTGTGTGAGTGAGCACACGTTTGTCTCCCATGATGGACTGGTGCTCAGTCAAGCATATGTTTCTCTGCCAGTAGGTCTCGCACCCCTTCAAAAATTATTATTTCAATCTTTGCATGGGGGTTGACTAAGTAATGCACATTTCAATCACTTGGCTCAAGCGATATATTTACAAGTGATCATGTGTGAGTCACTCATATGGGAAAGCCATGTTAGTATTATATTTTGAACCATTTACAACAAATATTAAAGACAAACATGTGACTACGGTGGTGGTGCTGTGGTAGCGTTGTCGCCTCACAGTAAGACATTGTCCTGTTCGATTCTCAGATACAGCGTCTTCTGTGTGGAGACATGCGTGAATGGGTGTACCTTCGTTGTAGGTTGTGCATTAGGGCCGGCAACTCAGCACGTAAAAATCAACTGCCAATCATTAGCGGACCGGAGTTCCGCTGTGGTGACCCCTAACCAGGAAAAGCCGAAAGACACAAAATTAAAGACAAACATGTGACTGCGGTGGTGGTGCTGCAGTAGCGTTGTCGCCTCACAGTAAGACGTTGTCCTGTTCGATTCTCAGATAGAGCG
The DNA here is from genome assembly GCF_019279795.1 of Protopterus annectens. Taxonomy (NCBI): domain Eukaryota; kingdom Metazoa; phylum Chordata; order Ceratodontiformes; family Protopteridae; genus Protopterus; species Protopterus annectens. The sequence goes on from NC_056733.1 coordinate 394,011,408, forward strand.
TCTTCTGTGTGGAGACATGCGTGAATGGGCATACCTTCGTTGAAGGTTGTAAGTCAGAGCTGGCAACTCGGCACGTAAAAATCTACTGCCAATCATTAGCAGACCGGAGTTCTGCTGTGGCGACCCCTAACCAGGAAAAGCCGAAAGACACAACAACATTAAAGACAAACATGTGGTCTTTCAACTGACAAGTACAGAGAAACATTAAAAAATACAGGCTGACATATTTCGTTATTCTATTAAAGCCATAGATATTTTTTTTAACAGCACATTTGTCTGACATCATTAGGAATTCTACCAACAATTTATCAAGCTTTTGAAACTGAAATTAATTCACAGATTTATAGCTGTTATTTTGGTTCTAAATTTACATACATTTTCTGATTCATTGTTTGAAATTTTCAGGTGGATCTGATACTGATTTGTTCAAATAAGTATGGCCTGAATATAAAAATTATTTTTTAGGTAATTTAGAATTTATTTATTATAATTATTAACTTTAAAATCAGCGGTATTAATAATGACACTTTCAACTATGGCTACTAATAGAGTTTTCCATAGCAAACTCTTGGCAAAAAGAATGCAAAATACTCTAAGATTCATTACGGATCAGACACGGACCATTCACAGACCAGTATAAAGTCAATTATATGCATGCACTGCATTTCCTCTGAGAGCATGTACTTACACTGCAAGAACACATTGTGAAACTTGATAGGTCTTCAAAATCAACCAAACTGTGGATGAAAACATGGCTGTGTGTGTGTGTGTGTACGGCTGTACATGTACTTTTTAAGGCATGGCATGTGCCCTTAAGCAAATTACAGCACATCATAGTTTTAACCAAATAGAGCAATGACTTTTTTTTATCTTACACAGTTTTTTAATTAGAGTCTAAACTGCAAACTCTCTACTCCCAAAATTAATCAATGCAATAAACCAGCAGAAGCAACAGAGAATGCAAAAGGTCACCAGAACACTGTAAGTGAATTAGTGTGCATGTTCAGTTCATTATCTGCTGTTTATATAACATATGAAGCTTTGTAAATTACTAGATCATAGAGTTAATAAGCTGCATGTCTTCATATATGATCTGCTTTAAAGTGGATGTGCTCAGAATAATGACTGTATTTGTTTCTTCATTTAAGCTGTCTGTGGGTAGTTTTACTGAGCATTTTACCTATAATATTTTCTAATGAGAATTTCATTTTATGCACTTAACTTATAAAGGACAATGCAACAATACCTTTTTTATATAACCAAGAATATAAAAACAATCAATTAACAAACACACAAGCAACTGCAAAACATTTGGCAGAAAAAGAGAGAATCCAATGTGCTTTAGAGGCATGCATACCACCTACAGATGATGCTTATCTTATGGGCAATCACATCTAAAAACTGACTTTTTAATTATATCCACATTCAGTTTGTGGGGGATTGAAATGTTCTGTTTTGAGAAGAACATTAACTGTGGTAGCCTACCCGCGGTAGTGGTGCTGCGGTAGCGTTGTCGCCTCACAGCAAGACGTTGTCCCGTTCAATTCTCAGCTAGAGCGTATTCTGTGTGGAGGCATGCGTGAATGAGCGTGCCTTCATTGAAGGTTGTGCATCAGGGCTGGTAATTCGGCACGTAAAAATCCACTACCAAACATTAGCGGACCGGAGTTCCGCTGTGGCAACCCCTAACCGGGATAAGTATCAGTTTGCTTTGAAATGACATCCTTTGCTTTTTTGTTTTTCCCCTTTAGTGGCAATCTCAAACACAGCATTTTAAGATATATTTCGACATCAGGCATGACACAGTACATTATTTGATTCATGTATTCAGATTTAAACCTAGTTCCAAGCCACATTTTCTAGCTGAAGTGAGCAGCTGGTAATCTTGGATGCTGACTGATTTATCTCTGTCTCTCTCATTCACACATAAATACTCTCTCTCTTACACACACACACACACACACACACACACACACACACACACACACACACACACACACACACACACACACACACACACATGCACACATAAAAACTGACAATAGTCAGAACTTAGATATAACATATTTTATTGATCTTGTAACCAGAACAAGTAATATGCATAATTACTTTGTTTTGTTAATGTCATAAAAGTCTGAGATATGATTGTCCCTCACTTACTCAGAATGCCTATGAGGTCACAGATGAACTGGCAAGTTATAGAAGGAAATAAATATAGTGAGATTTTGCCAAAAGGCAAACTGTTGCCTGGCTCTGTGGTGTAGGAAAAACAAAACCTAAACATAACACCCTTGAGGCAGTTCCCTGGTCATCAACAGGGTATGCAATGAAACCAGGAATATACTGTGGAAAGTCACCATGAAAATCCTATATTAACAAACGTTAAGTACTTTTGTGCTGTGAGTAGGGACTTCATCAGAAACAAACTAGACATCCCAAGTTCTACTAACAGCTCCTATACTGGAAGTGCTTGACAAAGAAGGGTGGGAGTAAGCTGGGTATGGTGGCTCACCCATCCTGGAAGGAAAGACTAGGTGGTCCTGGTCATCTGATTTGCTCATGTGCAGGTGGAGGCCTATACAGTACTGATGGCCATAAAACTGGGGGATGTGGGCTTGCCGATTCTAACCCAGTGAAGGTAGCTGTCATGATGTGAGAATGTGTTTGTGTGCATGTGAGTGTTTGTGTGTGTGTGTGTGTGTGTGTGTGTGTGTGTGTGTGTGTGTGTGTGTGTGTGTGTGTGTGTGTCTGTGTGTGTGTGTGTGTGTGTGTGTGTGTGTGTGTGTGTGTGTGTGTGTGTGTGTGTAAGATCACTCAAACATTGGGGGCGCAGGATGTGCCTGTGGTGCTGTGGTGACTAAAAAAGACAAACGTGCAGAGACACTGGATGTACAATTTCAGATAGAAAAATAAATAGCTGAGTAATTATTTAATAAGGTTTTCCTTGCATCCTGCAATATGTGAGTTAGATGAAAGAGAATGAAAAGTACATTTTGATATGTACAAAATTACATTTTTATTGGAGCTGGAGTTCTTTATCTGCTGCATAAATACTTTTGGATAAATACCAAAAACTCAAACATATGGTGAGGAATTGCTGGGAATGCCTGTCAGATGATTCTCTGATGAATGGTTTCAACTCCCAACTGGAAAAGCTCTCTCATACAATAATGGAGGTCAATCGTGTGGCTTTGGATTGGATTATCTTTAACAGTTTCATTAGAGGAGGCAGCTGCAAGGAGATGTGTCCAAAAGGTGGTGAGTGATTGACACAGTGGTAACCCTAGGATCCACTGGATGGTAGCTGCTGTGAGTAAATTGTCACGCTAAAGGAAAAGGACAGGAGGAACACTGCAGAATCAGCTATGGCCATGAGCAATGCATGCATTGACTTTTTAGTAATGATGGAAGGATTGCAGAATTTTTGCCAGTACTGCCCTCATGTTTGTAGAGTCAGAGAAGGTATACAGCCATGTACCCTGGAATTTTCTATAGGAGGTAGATCATCATTAAGGGTTCAAAGGTTGCTGTTGTATATCACCCAGTCATTGTATTGTTATAATTAGCTTAAAATGATTCCAGGTAGCATGGGACACCACTAAGGGTATGTATTTATCTCCACTCCTGTTTACAATTTTCATAAGAAGACTATCAAAGAGCAGTTAATGTTTGGAAAGTATGCATTTTGTCGGATGGGGAAGCTGTATTTTTATTACCTGTAGACAGTGTTGTCCTGTTTCAGTTGAGGGACTGTGATATGTAGCATGTAGTTGTGCAGTTCACCAAAAAGTGTGATATGCCTAGGATTAAAATCAGTATGTACAAATCAGACATCATGGCTCTCTTCCAGCAGAGTGGATTAGATTTTACAGGTGAGAGAGAGGAGCTACCTCAAGTAATAGAGTTTAACCATAGGAAGATAAATCAATAAAAGGCAAAGATTAAGAATCTTGGGGTCTTTTTCACTAGTGGCAGTACAGGACACTAGAAGATGACCAGAAAAAGAAGAATACAATAGTGACAATTATTCAGATATTGTACCATGCTATGGGGTTGAAACAAGAAATTAGTCATAAGATAAAGCTCTCAATTTATGGGTCATCCCTATGTCGTCCTCCACACTTTAAGCTTGGGGAGGGGGCTGCCAAAAGGATGAAAATGAGGACATGCCTGCTGGAAATTAAGTTTTCTCACAGAACTTTTAGGTGGGATCCCCTTCCATAATAGATTAAGAACATCACCATTACAGGACAGTCTTGGAAAAGAGATGCTGCTCTTCCATACTAAGCTAACCAATTCGATTTGGTTTGGTCACCTGGTGAGAACGACCAGTGGGTGTCTTCTAAGACAGATGTACAAGGTAAAGGACACTGCAGGAAGGTCCCAGAAAACACACAGGAAATGCAGGACAGAATATTTCTTTCAGCTTGCCTTGGAATGACTTGGAATATCACAGGATGAGCTGGAGATTGTAGCTGGGTATATTTAGGTCTGTCCTACATTGCTGAGATTGTAACCACAACCTTCATTAAGAAGATCAGTTTAGAAAATGGGTTAAATAATAATAGCAATAACAATAATAATAAATATATATCATGGCCAAAACCTATAATGCATAGGGAGAAAGCCCTGACTACAACATAGGTGACCTGAGATTGATTAGCAGCTCTGTCACTTGACAGAGAAGGCAGAGGAAGGGCAGTATGATTACATGGACCAGGACACACACTGCCACATTCCCTTGGTGGGGGACTGGTGTAAATGTGTGTCTTGGGAGCAGGGTTTCAGGTTAATAAATCAGTTCTTAGAGTTAGCCTTCATAGCAAATGTATGGGATCATCTGCCAGTAAAGTCAAAGCACTGTGCCCCCCCTCCCCCCCGTGAGATGGGTAATATGTCCTCCCAACAAAGGGATGGGGTAGGCCACATACAAAGGTAATCAAAGTCAGGATACCAGTGGGGACACTACAAACCCTCACAGTTGCTGAATGATTGTCCCCCTAGACAGTTCTCATCACTCACTATGCAACTATTGGAGGGGCTTAATGGATGCCAAACACTAGGACAATGAAACATACAAAAATATACAAGATGCTGTTATTTATAGCCTCACCAATTTATCACTTACTAAACTGTGGAATTTTATTTATTTTTTACTTTCTGTGAAGTGAAAGTGAGTTGGTCCAATGACCATTTTCTAGTCACAAATTGAGTAACATAGCAAAGAAGAGATATAAAGACAACGAGCAATCAAAATTAGTACCAACGAAAAGAAATAATGTGTACACATTAAATAATGGTGTCTGGCTAAGGGGAAACAAACAAACAAACATTATATTAACAAATGTACAAGCACTGTCATGCTGTACTTCTCTTCCTTGAGCCTGTAAGATTGTTTCTTTCCTATTTCTGATAAATAAAGTCTTCCTGTGTGGTTCCTGTTCACTTGTGCGCATACTACAGACAAGTTTTAGAAAAAAATCAGGTCTCTGTTGCATAGAGGGAAAAAGCCCTGATTACAGCAAAGGCAACACAAGTCCAATTAGCTGCTCAGGTACTTGCAGGAGCTTGCACAGGAGAACAGTAGTTAGCAACTGCTCGCTCATCCATCTGTGCATGAAAGGGAGGCTGCTCTGTTTGTCCACTTGAGTGACACCTAGTTGGATAACTAGGTGTTACACTCATGGAATACAGGCCTTCTTATCACATGCTGCTATGGTGAAGACACACAAGCCGTGGAAATGCTGCATGCAGATGCACACTCTCCTCAGAAGGCAGGATGCAGCAGAACTCTGTGAGTCACAAAAGGGAAGGTGGTACTCCATATGGAGAGAGTTTGGGCCAACACAAAGGGCCAGGAACACGGTCTGCTCCCAACCAACCAACTGTCCATGTGGGGGAAATGGAATGGCTGATAGACCTTCCCAGGCAGGAACAAACAGGCCATTTCTCCTGAAGCCCAGGAATGCCCAGCTCCTGACCTTGTTGAATGAAGGCAGACTGGCAGCATGTGAATGAACCACTTAGTGAGATCTTGTGCTGGAGAAGCAAAAAAAAAGATAAGATCTCTGACAAAAAACATGAGACAATGCTTTACTTAAGTATCATCTTTCAGGCTTATTTTCACAGTAGTCTCTAATTTCAGTGTTAAGATTTGTACTATGGCACAATAAAACTATCTAATCACCTTCCCATTTCCCTTGGTGTTCCTCAGGGCTCCATATTAGGCCCACTCCTATTTTTCATTTTTATTAATGACCTTCAGTCATCAATTCCACACGCCACCTGTATTCAATACGCAGACGACTCTACAATAATTTGTTCAGCCACTTCTCCAACTGAATTACAGTCCCTTACCCAAAAAGCATTCAATACAGTAGAACAATGGGTTTTAAACCACTGCCTCCTCCTAAACCCGCAAAAAACTAAACTTTTACTTTTTACTCCAATCCGAAAGTCCACCCCAATAAATATTACACTCATATCTAATAATGGCACTCTCATATCTCCCGACCCAACCACTAAACTCTTAGGAATAACAATAGACAACAACCTTAACTTCAATACTCATATAAACAGCGCAATAAAATCAGTCAACAAAAATTGGGGTCCCTCTATAGAATCAAAACCTTTCTTACACCAGTAGCTAGGACCGCTATAGCCAGAACTCAATCTCCACTCTACTCTATGTTTCACCTATATACACTAATCTTTCTAAAAACAGCCTCAACAAACTGGTAATCTCCTATAATAATATTGCTAGATTTGCCACTGGCTCGCCTTTTAGAACTCATCACTGTCTTAATCTAAAGCAACTAGGATGGCTAGAGTTTCTAAACTAACTTCAATTTCAACAGCTTGCTATAGCCCATAAGACCCTGTATCAACCCACCAACATTCCAATACTCACTAGCCTCATTACCCCTTACAACAATCTTAAGAATTTACGCTCCTCAAACAAACTGCTGATCAATACTTGCAGATCCAACAACTTGGCAGGAGACTCTCTGTTCTCTAATACTGTTGGAAAGCACTGGGATTTACTGCCCACTGAACTCGTAACTCTGTCTTCACTAACGCTTTTTAAACAGAATCTAAAACTATTTCTCAATACACATTGGCTATGCCGCTGTACTAACCCTGACTTTCTTCCTTTACACTAATGAATACTCTTCACTTTTACAGACTTATCCTTGAACCAAAAGACCATGTTATTGCAAATTAAATATATGTACATAGTAACATCTCTTGTACATTACATTTTACTGTTTGTGTTATGCTCTTGATGAGTATTGTATTTTTTATTAACAATAGCTGTTTTTAAGCTTGGACTGTTGCAACTTTCTGTATTGTATTTCGTATGTGTCTTGGAGCTTTTCTCCCCAAGCCTCTACTGAAAATGGACATGTATCCAGTTAGACTAGCCCGGTCAACAAATGTAAAATAAATAAACAATAAATAAATAAATAAGATTGGTAGGTAAAGGTTGGATCAACTAACATTTAAAAGATCTTTAGTTAGTACCCTGGGAGTTGGTCAGGCCAGCAAGAGAGGGTGGGACTGAATAGCAAACAAAAGTGTAGCCATCTCGAGGGGTGGAAAATGCACAGACCCTTAGGAGAGGCAGGGAAAGGTGTAGTAACAGTTTGGCTTATAATTTTCACTTAGCCATGTTAAGCATACAGTACAGGTGGGTTTAGTAACAGGCAGACTATAATGAGTACCCCTTTGCACAGATGACTGATTCTGACAGTACTCATGTCAGAATGCAGAGAATGCAGAAGACGTACAGTAAGGCTAGTATAAACTCCTGTCATCTGCAATGCCTACCTGGATGAAGGGCCCCATCCCATAGCTTGTTGGCTCCTATCTTCATCTCCTACTGCCATCATCAGTACAGTAGCATAAGGATAATATATGGTTAATATATGCTAAAAAGTGTGGCTTTCATTCCATTGAGTGTTGTGGGGTGAAATGGGCAAGGTGAAAGAGGAATGAATGATGTAGTCGGCCGATATTTAGCAGGCACTGAGGAAAAATGCATCTAGACAAAAGAAAAGAAGGGGGGGTTAAAAAAAACGCACATCCAAGTGACAATTTCTGGGTGGATTAGTTAGGGTGAGTACATTGTTATGCTCCTTCTTTCTCTGGTTGTATAGCCAAAGAGCAGGCATGTTGCATCATATAACTACTTAACAAGGAAACTATATATGTGTGTGTGTGTGTGTGTGTGTGTGTGTGTGTGTGTGTGTGTGTACAAGACGCATGCGTGCATGTGTGTGTGTGTGTGTGTGTGTGTGTGTGTGTGTGTGTGTGTGTGCATAGTTTGCATATTATATATGCTCACAACTGAGTTAGCCTTAACCCAGTCAAGTAACCCTATTTATAACATCGGCAGTAGGTTATTAATGATCTTGACAATCCACATAAAGGTAAAGAATGTTTATGTTTTTAACTTTTCAAACTTTTAAGTCCCAGTGTTCAATCCATTGATGTGCTACTCTGCATATTTCACAAATTTTAAGTGTAAGAGATCATAAATGCTGACTCTCCCTTCTTCACTCACTTCCTTGACGTCTATCAATTTCTCTCCCTTGGCAATCTCTAAATACACCATAAGCCTAATTTCTCACATATTGCAATTCCTGTCTGTATTATACTAACCTACCTTTAATTTCTCTATAAACTGGCAGAAATTCCTTTAGCAATCATCATACAACTTGTATCTATTCTTAACTGATATTTTCATATTATGTCTAATAATGTATAATTATTTAAACTGTAGTTGTTTTTGTATTATTTTTAAAGACTGTAAAATTATTCTTAAAGTGTTTTGTAATACATTGGAGCTTGCCTCCTCAGACCTCCTCTGAAAATGGGCTGCTACTCAGCCAGATTTTCCCAGTAATCAAATGTCAATAAATAAATAAATAAATGTCATGCTAACTAGCTGAATAAGGGTAAATGAAGAAAATGACTTTAAGATACAGAAATCTTCTAGTTTGCCTGTGCTACTGTATAATCAAAATGGCAAGAATCAATGAAAAATACAAATAAACTGGACTTCCCTAAACCCTAAACCATAGTGATGTGCTGACCTCTGTGCTATAGAATAAGTATACAGAAAGAATAAATGCACCACAATTTCATACATACTGATGGATGACAAGCCATTCATCTTGCCCTGTTCTTTTACCAGAGATCGACTTCACCCCTGCAATGACTGATCATACTTCAGAGTAACTAAGTAATCCACAGAAATAGTGAGTATAAGCAAAGCAGTGGAGCTCTTACTAAGAGTCAATCTGATACTACAGTCTTACTTGTACAGGTCAGAGACATGCACATACAAAATAGATGTGCAGAGGTCAGTGAGCACAGTCTCACTTGTACAGGTCAGAGTCACGGACACACAAAATATACGTGCAGAGGTCAGTGAGTATGGTCTCACATGCACAGGGCAGAGACATGGACATACAAAATAGGTATGCAGAGGTCAGTGAGCACGGTCTCACTTGTACAGGTCAGAGTCATGGACACACAAAATAGATGTGCAGATGTCAGTGAGCGTGGTCTCACTTATACAGGTCAGAGACATGGACATACAAAATAGGTGTGCAGAGGTCAATGAGCACGGTCTCACTTGTACAGGTCAGAGTTCCAGACATACAAAATAGACATCCAGAGGTCAGTCAGCACAGTCTCACTTGTACAGGACAGTCATGGACATACAAAATAGACGTGCAGAGGTCAGTGAGCACGGTCTCACTTGTATAGGTCAGAGTCAAGGACATACAAAATAAACGTGCAGAGGACAGTCAGCACAGTCTCACCTGTACAGGTCAGAGTCACAGACATACAAAATAAATGTGCAGAGGTGTAGTTGGGCACGTGATACCAGACATCCACATAGCACAGCGGTAACAGTGAGGCAGAGGCATGACACAGGCTTATATGTGCTCATATGGGATATGATTTCACACTGACTGCAAGCCTGTCAGTCACAGCAATATTACTCCAAGCTACAGTGTGATGAATCAACATTTCTTGTTTCAGAAAGGTTTAAACTGGAAGCCGTTATAAAGGGGATTACACCTCTACAATGAATATCCTGACCAAAAGAGACTACTGACATGAAACAGAATAACAGGCCTTCAGCTATGATGACAGTTTCTTTCAGAGTGTGTCAGGATATCTATGAGGATACGGAGGGATCTCAGCTCCAGATGCAATTATATGAAGGACACCATAAGGGACATAAACCTAGGCTGGGTTTGAAAAATTACTTTAATTTTATATTAGTTCAGTTGCAATTATTTTGGATCAAACCAACTATGAAAAAACAACTCTACCCCTGAATAAAGCCAGCTCTTAACTTTTTCATCACTATAATATCACCTAAATATAATTTGTTGCTTGGAAATACTTCTCCACCTTTCATTTGTTTTAGCTTCATTACTATAATATCACCTAAATATAATATGCTACTTGGAAATACCTCTACACCTTTCAATTTTTTTAGCTTCCATTTTTGCAGCCATGGAAGATCTTAGCAATTTCCCTATCAGAATCCTGCATTTTTCTCTAAAGTAAATTCTACTCAATCTGCATAACATACAGATAAGCACTGTCTGTCTGTAGTTCACCCTCCTAGTCAGTCAACTTCATAACTTTATATACTGACAGCGTGTCTTGTTGAAGTGGTGGAGACATATAAATCACAAATCCAAGTGAAGTGAAACTTTTTACCTCAATTATTGCTGTTAGAGGAACATTTCTTTGAAAGACATTGACCACTTACTTATACTGCAACATTGCATTAAAGGTTATATCTACTCTCATGTTGGCTACTGAAGTGTTGGTCATACGAATATAACTGTAGAAAACTAAGAAAAGATACTACTGAACACTAGAAGTTGTCTGAAGATGCCTATCAGGTCGATGAAGTGCCACCTGTCATTTATAGATGACTGAGCAGAATTGGGAGACCTGACATCTAATCAAGACAGTGTAGGGTTCATAGGTTCATAGGCTCATAGGTAGGTACTAGGCTATTAGCCCTAGGGCTTATATAAGCCTATCCAAAAAGGTACCTTGGCTTTCTCCACCTAAGAAAATTATTTTCCTGTGCCCCTGTGGAGCAGAGCCACAGAAGTGATCCCTGGGGTGAATTTCCTATTTCCCATCCAATCATCAAGATTTTTCTTAAAGAGTGCTAATGAGGAGCTCTATTTGACATAGATAGGTAGTCTGTTCCAGAGTATGGGAAGTCTCTGGGACAGAAATCTATCCCTCCAGCATGTTCTGTTTATTGTGGTGACAAGTAGGTTTCTAGAGCGTGTAGCTCGGATGGATTGGGATTTCTTTAAGTGGAGCATGTCCAACAGCTCTGGGTTTGACATAGCTTTGTATGCTAGGCAGAGATTGCCTCTGAGCAGGCAATTTGTGATGGAGTAAAGCTGGAGTTTTTTGAGATGGTCTGTATAGGGCATCTGTTTGAGGCCAGTAATCCTCTTTGTGAGGTATTTCTGTGGCCTTTATAGTTGTTGTAGATGTCTTGTGAGGTATATACCAAAAGGGGCGTTATACTCTACAATGGGTCTAATCAGTGATGAGTAGAGGGGAACAATGACCTCTTTTTTTCTGGATGAGAAACCTTTTGTGATGAGGCGAGCCATGTAGAAGAAGTTCCTGACCACTGTGGAGATGTAATTATCAAAGGAGAGACTACTGTCCACCTGTGTCCCAAGGTCTCTTATCACACTTTCAGCATTAAGTAGACTACTACTTATGTGGTAGTTCATGGGTACAGAGTTTTTACCAAAGGGGATGACAATACACTTTTTGGCATTGAGCTTCAGGCCATGGCTTTGACACCAGGCATCTGTCTCAGAGAGGCCCTTTTGTAGTATGCCCACATCATTAGGAGTTTTGATTATGGTTCCTAGTTTGCAGTCATCTGCAAACTTTGTTAGCCAAAGACCTTCTGTGTTAGCTTGTACTTCAGAGAAGTAGATACCAAACAGGAGAGGACCCAGGACTGAACCCTGTGGTACTCCACTGGTCACTGGTCTGAAGTCGGAATTGGAGTTTGCTACTTTCACAGTGTGGGCTCTGTCCATGAGCCAGTTGGCAACCCATCTTGTGACATAGGGATTTATACCTAGTTTAATGAGCGTATCTATAATTCCAGAGTGGGGGATGGTGTCAAGATAAGCTGTGTGAACCACCTTACCCTCATCTATGGCTTTGGTGACTGCTTCAAAGAAGTCAATCAGGTTTAGGAGACATGATTTGCCTTTTACAAACCTGAACTGGGTAGGGTCCAGAGTCTGAAGATTACCAATGTCTTTGTTTATGAGTTCCACGATGATACAGTCCATGGCCTTGCAAACCAGGCTAGTCAGGCTAATGGGGCAGTAGATCCCAGGGTCTATTGTGGCTCTTCCTTTGTGGAGTGGGATAACCATCATGGTGCACCATTCAGTGGGCACAAAGCCTGAGTACCCCCGACAGCAATTATTGTCTATGCAGGAATTCTAACATGCAATAAAATCTAGCAAACACTAATTGAAAAAACAGAGTCAAAACTTCCAGTTCAGCTAATATTCAATGCAACAAAAATAAAGCAATTAAAATGCTGTATTATTTGAAAAAAGTGCAGATAAAAGGTACTTAAATTCTCTTGTATGTCCAGTTGAATACAGCTAGATTTTAGCCAGCCAAAGCTCAGGTGTTAAGCAGGAAATATTCCAAAATGTACCACTTAAATAGGCAGTAACAGGATATCAATGGATGAGACTATCCCCAAGTGCAATTACAGGCTACGCAGGAATTCTAACAGGCAATAACATTTAGCAAACGCTAAATGAAAAACAGAGTCAAAACTTCCAGTTCAGTAAATATTTAATGCAACACAAATAAATCAATTAAAATGCTGTATTATTTGAAAAAAAGTGCAGATAAAAGGTACTTAAATTCTCTTATACATCCAGTTGAATACAGGTAGATCTTAGCTTGCCAAAGCTCAGGTTTTAAGCAGAAAATATTCCAAAATATACCACTTAAATAGGCAGTAACAGGATATCAATGAATGAGACTACCCACGACTGCAATAACTGTCTATGCAGGAATTCTAACAGGGAATAAAATCTAGGAAACATTAACTGAAAAAACAGAGTAAAAACTTCCAGTTCAGTTAATATTCAATGCAACACAAATAAATCAATTAAAATGCTGTATTATTTGAAAAAAGTGCAGATAAAAGGTACATAAATTCTCAAATTACTGCCAGTTGAATACAGCTAGATCTTAGCTGGCCAAAGCTCAGGTTTTAAGCAGAAAATATCGCAAAAATTACCACTTAAATAGGCAGTAACAGGATATCAAAGAATGAGACAACCCCCAACTGCAATTACTGTCTATGCAGGAATTCTAACAGGCAATAAAATCTAGCAAACACTAACTGAGAAAACTGATTCAAAACTTCCATTTCAGTTAATATTCAGTGCAATACAAATAAATCAATTAAAATGCTGTCTTATTTGAAAAAAGTGCAGATAAAAGGTACTTAAATTCTCTTATACATCCAGTTAAATACAGCTGAATCTTAGCTAGCCAAAGCTCAGGTTTTAAGAAGAAAATATTCCAAAATGTACCACTTAAACAGACAGTAACAGGATATCAATGAATGAGATTATCCCTGACTGCAATTACTGTCTATGCAGGAATTCTAACAAGCAATAAATTATAGCAAACACTAACTGAAAAAACAGAGTAAAAACATCCAGTTCAGTTAATATTCAATGCAACATAAATAAATCAATTAAAATACTGTCTTATTTGAAAAAAGTGCAGATAAAAGGTACTTAAATTCTGTTATATGTCCAGTTGAATACAGCTAGATCTTAGCCGGCCGAAGCTCAGGTTTTAAGTAGAAAATATTCCAAAATGTACCACTTAAACAGGCAGTAACAGGATATCAATAAATGAGACTACCCCTGACTGCAATTACTATCTATGCAGGAATTCTAACCGGCAATAAAATCTAGCAAACACTAACTGAAAAAAAATGAGTCAAAACTTCCAGTTCAGTTAATATTCAATGCAACACAAACAAATCAATACAAATGCTGTACGGTTTGAAAAAAGTGCAGATAAAAGGTACTTAAATTCTCTTATACATCCAGTTGAATACAGCTAGATCTTAGGCGGCAGAGCTCAGGTTCTAAGCAGAAAATATTCCAAAACATACCACTTAAATAAGCAGCAACAGGATATCAATGAATGAGACTACCCCGACTGCAATTACTGTCTATGCAGGAATTCTAACAGGCAATAAAATCTAGCAAACACTAACTGAAAAAACAGAGTCAACACTTCCAGTTCAGTTAATATTCAATGCAACACAAGTAAATCAATTAAAATGCTCTATTATTTTTAAAAAGTACAGATAAAAGGAACTTAAATTCTCTTATACATCCAATTGAATACAACTAGATCTTAACTGGTCAAAGGTCAGGTTCTAAGCAACAAATATTCCAAAATGTACCACTTAAATATGCAGTAACAGGATATCAATGACTGACACTACCCCCTGACTGCAATTACTGTCTATGCAGGATTTCTAACAGGAAATAAAATCTAGGAAACAATTACCGAAAAAACAGAGTCAAAACTTCCAGTTCAGTTAATATTCAATGCAACACAAATAAATCAATTATAATGCTGTATTATTTGAAAAACATGCAGATAAAAGGTACTTAAATTCTCTTATACATCCAGTTGAATACAGTTAGATCTTTGCTGGCTAAAGCTCAGGTTTTAAGCAGAAAATATTCCACAATGTACAACTTAAAGAGGCAGTAACAGCATATCAATTAATGAGACTACCCCCAACTGCAATTACTGTCTATGCAGGAATTCTAACAGGCAATAAAATCAAGCAAACACTAACTGAAAAACAGAGTCAAAACTTCCAGTTCAGTTACTATTCAAAGCAACACAAATAAATCAATTAAAATGCTGTATTATTTGAAAAAAGTGCAGATAAAAGGTACTTAAATTCGCCACGGTGGTACGGTAGTTGCATTGTTAGCTCACAGCAAGAGGTTCTCCGTTTGATTCTTGGCATGGCTTGGGATTGCCTTCTGTGTAGAGTCTGCATGTCCTCCCCATGGTTGGGTAGTGTTTGAAAGACATGCATGCGTAAATGGGCGTGCCTTCGTTGAAGATTGTGGGTCGAGCTGACACCTCGGCGTTTCGTAAAAATCTACTGTCAATCATTAGCGGTCTGGAGTTCTGCTGTGGTGACCCCTTACCAGAAAAAAGCCGAAAGACAAACAACCACATACGTCCAGTTGAATACAGCTAGATCTTAGCCGGCCAAAGATCAGGTTTTACGCAGAAAATATTCCAAAATGTACCACTTAAATACACAGTAACAGGATATCAATGACTGAGACTACTCCTACTTCAATTACTGTCTATGCAGGAATTCTAACAGGGAATAAAATCTAGCAAACACTAACTGAAAAAAACAGAGTCAAAACTTTCAGTTCAGTTAATATTCAATGCAACACAAATAAATCAATTAAAATGCTGTATTATTTGAAAAAAGTACAGATAAAAGGTAATTAAATTCTCTTATACATCCAGTTGAATACAGCTAGATCTTAGCTGGCCAAAGATCAGGTTTTAAGCAGAAAATATTCCAAAATGCACCACCTAAATAGGCAGTAACAGGATATCAGTGAATGAGACTACCCCCGACTGCAATTACTGTCTATGCAGGAATTCTAACAGGCAATAAAATCTAGCAAACACTAACTGAAAAAACAGAATCAAAACTTATAGCTCTGTTAATATTCAATGCAACACAAATAAATCAATTAAATGCTGTATTATTGGAAAAAGGTGCAGATAAAAGGTACTTAAATTCTCTTATACGTCCAGTTGAATACAGCTAGATCTAAGCCGGCCAAAGCTTAAGTTTTAAGCAGAAAATATTCCAAAATGTACCACTTAAATACGCAGTAACAGGATATCAATGACTGAGACTACTCCTACTTCAATTACTGTCTATGCAGGAATTCTAACAGGGAATAAAATCTAGCAAACACTAACTGAAAAAACAGAGTCAAAATGTCCAGTTCAGTTAATAATCATTGCAACACAAATAAATCAATTAAAAGGCTGTATTATTTGAAAAATGTGCAGATAAAAAGTACTTAAATTCTCTTATACGTCCAGTTGAATACAGCTAGATCTTAGCCAGCCAAACCTCAGGCTTTAAGCTGAAAATATTCCACAATGTACCACTTAAACAGGCAGTAAATTACAGGTGTGTACACCTACCATAAATGTAGATGTTTGAGTGTCTTCACTGTTTTCAGTCATTACTGTAGGGTTCTCCCCTGCTGGCAGGCAGCTCTCGTTTGGCCAGAATTCCAAAGTCTGGGTCCGGCGTTGGCTGTTCAACTATACTCCCTGACGTCAGAGCGCCAAGAGTACAAAGCTGACAGCCGACGCCATCTTCTCCAGTTTTTCTTGCCCCAGATGTCAGGAGTCCCAAAATGAAAAAGGTCCCATAACCTTTGCAAATACACCTCAGAAGAATGGTGAAAAAAAGGAAATACACAAAGGTAAAAATAAGAGCGGACAGGAGGGAGGGAAACCCAGACTGCAACAGTGAAGACACTCGAACATCTACATTTATGGTAGGTGTACACAACTGTACTATGTTCATCGTGTTTCACTGTTGCAGTCATGACTGTAGGGTAGAATCCCAAAGCTGAAAGAAAGGGAGGTGGTCATAAAGAGGAAGGGACGGCTAAAAGGCCCTGCAAGACTGCAGAGGCAAAGCCTGCCCTAGACTTAGAGTAGAGAGGTAGATTGTAGTGCTTAGAAAAAAGTATGCACTGAACTCCAAGTTGCAGCTTCCAAAATGTCCTTGGTAGGAACTCCCCTGAGGAAGGCCGCAGAAATGGCAGCAGCTCTGGTGGAATGAGTCCGAATACTCCCTGGGATTTGCTTTTCATGGTGAGAATAACAAAATCTGATTCCATGAGCAATCCATTTAGAAATGGTCTGTTTTGAAATGGCTTTACCTTGGGAACTTGAAGCATAAGAAACAAACAATTGATCTGATTTTCTGATGTCCTTGGTTCTGTTCAGGTAAAAACGTAGTTGTCTGTGTACATCCAAGGAATGTAAGATCCTTTCCCCTTTATTTTGAGGAGTGGGGAAAAAGGTTGGCAAGTGGATAGTTTGATTTAAAGCCACTTTGGAAACGACCTTAGGCATGAAGGTAGGATTAGTCCTCAAAGATACCCTGTCTTGATGAAAAATAATATAAGGTTCCACAGCCATAAGAGCTTGTAACTCTGAAACTCTCCTGGCAGAGGTTAGGGCTAACAGGATAGCTGTCTTCCAAGATAAAAACTTGATGTCAGAAGAGGCAGCAGGCTCAAAAGGAGGCAAGGTTAGTTTTTCCAAAACATAGTTGAGAGCCCAAGCAGGAATGGAAGGAGACCTAGGAGGTCTTAAGTTCTTAGCTCCTCTGAGAAACTGTCTCATGAGCTGGTGGGAAAAGATGGGAGGGTCTGTATTATAATGAGCAGAAATAGCAGAGGCATGTATCTTAATGGAAGAGAAAGAGAGACCCTTATGTAAGAGATATGTCAAGTAAAGTAAAATTAAAGTAATGTTAGGAAGAAGAGGATCAGAATCCTGAGCCTGCATCCAGGAACAAAATCTTTTCCATTTTCCTGCATAAGATTTTCTAGTGCTAGGACGTCTGGCTTCTAAAATGACATCCATAACCTGCTTGGGTAGTAAAGAAGAAATCAAAGGCCCTGGATTAACCAGGCCGCCAGGCTGAGAGTTCTGACATGAGAGTGTAGAACCTGACCCTGATGTTGGGACAGAAGGTTCGGAGATTGAGGTAAAACCCAAGGGGCTCCAGGCATAGGTTTTTTAGAGTTGGATACCAAAACTGCCGAGGCCAATTTGGAGCTAGCAAGATTATCATCTTGGGCTTGTCCTGTTTTATCTTCAATAAAACCCATGGAAGAAGAGGAAGAGGTGGAAAGGCATATCCCGAGAGGTTCCTCCAACTGAATGACAGGGCATCCACTTTCCAAGCTTCTCTGTGGAAAGTTCTTGTGCAAAAATTCTGTAGTTGATGATTGAGATGGGATGCAAAGAGGTCTATGTGAGGACATCCCCAGACTGCTGTTATCATCCTGAATATTTTGGTATCCAGCATCCACTCGTGTGGAACCGAAAGGTTTCTGCTCAGACTGTCTGCCAGGAAGTTTTGTTTCCCTGGTAGAAACTGAGCTTGAAGATCCAGATTGCAAGCTAGAGCTGTGTTCCATAAATCCATGGCTAGTCTGCAAAGGGGGTAGGAATGAGATCCCCCTTGCTTGTTTATGTACCACATAACTGTGGTGTTGTCTGTCCGTATTAGCAGTTGTCCTGGTTGTAAAAGATTCCTGAAGGCCAATAGAGCTTTCTGAATGGCTAACATTTCCTTTAAGTTGATATGCAGGTGCTTCTGATCCTTTGTCCAAAGGCCCTGCAGACAATTGCCCTGAAAGTGGGCTCCCCAAGCATAATCCGAGGTGTCCGTGGTTAGAATCTGAGTGGCAGGAGGCAGATGGAAGGGTTTCCCTTTGTTTACAGCACATGCCCTGGACCACCAAAGAAATTCTTTTTGAAGGCAAGGAAGGATGGAGATCAGTATGTCTAAACTGTGGCAATGCTGAGACCAAACACTTTTTAGGTACCACTGTATTTTCCTCATGTGTAGTCTTGCATATGGTATGAGAAGGATGCAGGAGGCCATGTAACTCAAAGCCTGCAGGAATTTCTTTGCAGATAGTTGAGTTAGAGTTGCCAAGTTTCTGAAAGTTGAAGCCAGCTGTAATTGTTTTTCGGATGTCAGAAATGCCATCTGGGTTGTAGTGTTTAGAAGTGCACCCAGAAAAGTTATCTGCTGTGATGGTGTCAAATTTGACTTTTTTATGTTTACAGAGAATCTTGGGAACTTGAGGAAGTTCTGTACAAATTCTAGATGCTGGAG
Organism: Protopterus annectens; assembly: GCF_019279795.1. NCBI lineage: Eukaryota > Metazoa > Chordata > Ceratodontiformes > Protopteridae > Protopterus > Protopterus annectens. The sequence continues at coordinate 394,030,495 of NC_056733.1, forward strand.
TAAGACATCATTGCTGTCTGCCTGAATTAGACAATCATCCAGATAAGGGTAAATTTGAATTCCCTTGAGTCTGCAGTAAGCTACTACTGGAGCCATGCATTTGGTGAAGACCCTGGGCGCAGTAGACAATCCAAAGGGAAGCGCAGAGAATTGAAAGTGCCTCGATCCGGCCTTGAACCTGAGGTATTTTCTGCGATCCTGCCTGATGGGAATGTGTAAATATTCCTCCTTTAAATCCAAAGTTACCATCCATGCATCTTTGGTCAGCATTGGAAGTAGCTGCTGTAGAGTAAGCATCTTGAATTTTGGAATCTCTAGAAAGGTGTTCAAGACCGACAGATCCAGAATGGGTCTCCATGAGTTTTGCTTCCTTGGGACTAGAAAGAACCTTGAGTAAAAACCTTTTCCCATCTCTGAAAGAGGATCCAGTTCTATGGCATTCATAGCCAAAAGAGCTTCCACCTGGTTTAAGGCCTCCGTCCAGTGATATTTTGGAAGGTCTGGCCATCCGCTTGGCCTTGGCAAGGTATGAAAATGGAATTTGTAACCTCTTAAAACCACATCCAAAACCCACTTGCCTTGGGTTATTTGAGTCCACTTTTGATAAAAAAGAGAGAGTTTTCCTCCGAGAGGGGCTTCCAGGCAAGAAGTTCCTGTAGCCCAACAGAGGGAGTCATTGAGTTTGTTTCCTTTGAGTTTGTGACCTGTCCTCTCCTCCCCTAGGGGTGGAAGCATTCCACTGTCTTGGTCTATAAGCAGCTTGTGTTTGAGGCCTCCCTCTGGAGCGTCTGTATCTACCCCTCTGAGGCCTGTCTGAAGTGGGAAAGGACCTATTTTTTGAAGGCCAATTCCTGATAAATCTAGGTGGCTGTACTTGTAAGAAATCTTTAACTGTTTGCATGGATTTCGCCTTATCCTCCATCTTTTTAATCACATCTTCAGCTTTTGATCCAAACAAAACATTATGCTGAACAGGAGCATCCAATAATTTAGCCTTAACTTGTTCAGGCAAATTTTGTTCCTTTAGCCATGCATGCCTTCTAATGACTGTGCCAGAGGCCGCAGCCCTACAAGAAGCCTCCAAGGCATCAAATCCACAGTGTAAACCTGCTTCCCAACCTGTTCAGTGGCATGCAATAAGTCATGTAATTCCTTGTCATCTGCACAGGCAGAAATGGAAGTAAGCTTTTGTTTTAAGACAGACAAGATAGATTGCTGGTATTTTAGCATATGAAACTGACAGTTTAAAGCCCTAATGGACAAAGTAGCAGAAGTGTACACCTTTTTGCCCCATCTTTCTAAGGATCGAGAATCCTTTTCAGTAGGAATGGGATTTTTGGCAGAAGCGGCCTTAATTCCCTTAGGACCCTGAGAAATGGTTTCAGGGTCAGCAGAAGGGTTCTTGTATAAAAACTGATGGGAATCAGGAACCCTGTAATATCTATCAGGCTTAACAGGAGCAGGAGGAAAAGAGTCAGGGGTTAAGTTAGCCTCCGAAAAGGCATCATCCACAATATCCAAAACAGGAGGAATAGCCAGGGGTCTATGTTGGGGAAGAAGAAGAAAATCCCTGAGTCTTTTCTTGGATTCCGAATACTCCTGTCCTTCCCAGTGGAAATGTTCCCTCATTTCATGCAGAGTTTCCCCAAAACAGAAATCCTCAGGGGGAGAAGCTGAAGGAATGGATTCTTCAGCATCAGAATCCTCATAAGGAGGGAAAGAATATTCCTGATCAGAAGAAGAAACTGAGGAAACAGAAGCCTGATCAGAGGAATCATAATAAACATCCTGCCTTGGCCTTTTATCTGGAGGGGGATGTGAACCCCTAATCATAGTAAGTAAATCCTCTGCCATCTTGAGTAACTGTTTCTGTGACTTGGGAGCCGGTTCAGAAGAGGCCTGTGTTGTAGTCTTTGATTTAGAAGGAGTCTTTGCCTTTGTCTTTGGCTTTGCCTTTACTAGTAGCTGAGTAGGCCTGAAAACCCCTTCAGAAGCCGGTACCTGCACAGAGGCTCCGGACCCATCCGAAGGAGCATTGTCCGAAGGTCCTGCAACAGAAATATTTAAAGGCCTGGTTGGCTCCTCAAGAGAGTCCGTTTCGGCCGTCGGTTCTGAAATGGCTGACGACAGGGGCTGCAAAAGCGCCTCACTGACGACGGCCGAACCTGAAGCTGGCTCCGCTTGTGCGCTATCATCAGATTTGGACCTCGGAGGCCTGTCTTTATCCTTGCGACGTTTGTGAAATCCGGTAGCCGGGACCGTATCCAACGACATTTTGTAGTTAAAGTGCCTACCGAAGTAATGAAAAGCAAAATCATACCTTCGCTTAATTGTACGTTGATTGAATCTAGCACAAAACCGACAACTAGCTACGTCGTGGTCAGGGCCCAAGCAAGGAATACAGTAAAAATGAAAATCCTTATGAGGTATTTGCTTCCCACATGAAATACAATTATTAACTTTTTCTGACATCGGAGTGGAGCAAGAAAAAAGTTTGCCCAACAGGGTACTTAGCTTTGAGTGGAGAAGAAATTCTTCGGACCGAAGTATATCAGAAAAATTCATCAGGAGTTAGCCGACCGGCACTTGCGAACTGCTATCACCACACGGCAAGAAAGACTGAAGAAGATGGCGTCAGCTATCAGCTTTGTACTCCTGGCGCTCTGACGTCAGGGAGTATGGTTGAACAGCCGATGCCGGACACAGACTTTGGAATTCTGGCCGACCGAGGGCTGCCTGCCGGCAGGGGTGAACCCTACAGTCATGACTGCAACAGTGAAACACGATGAACATCAGGATATCAATGAATGAAAACCAAATCCAAGGTAAAAAATGGGTGAAGGAACTAGCAACCAATGTTCAAAACTCTTCTTTATTCTAATAAAAGCGTAAGCCAATATATATATTTTTTTCAGGGGGTTAACATTTTTAGAGTGATTATTGCAGTCTATGAGCATTAAGGATGGTTCATGTACACTATTACATTTGTTCATTTTTGGTTAGATCTGTTTTAATGTTGGAACAACAACAGTTAATGTTTTTAATTATGCAGTATAAAGAAGTAAATTCTTAGTTTTAGAAATGCGTAAATCTATATATTTAGATTTATATGTAACTTGCATTGGTTTTAATACTTGTTGCATCTAAGAGATGTAAGAGATGCAACATATTTTTGCAACACTGCTTATATTTGGTGTAGGGTATCATTAATATTATTATTGGTTAATATAATGAGCCAATTATTCAATTAATTTAATTTACATTGTATATATAAGGATGGCATTCCTTAAGCATTGTTGTTCTGAAGAAGCTTTGTATTCAACAAAGGGAAAGCGCGCTCAACAGTTATTCATTCCGTTTTTGTTTCTGGGGCTGAATTGGCTTACGCTTTTATTAGAATAAAGAAGAGTTTTGAACATTGGTTGCTGGTTCCTTCACCCGTTTTTTACTGTGGATTTGGTTTTTATTGGCTTGTGATTGGTTGCATTTTTGATTTTTATATCAATGAATGAGACTACCACAACTGCAATTACTGTCTACGCAGGAATTCTAACAGGCAATAAAATCTTGCAAACACTAAATGAAAAACAGAGTCAAAACTTCCAGTTCAGTTAATAATCAATGCAACACAAATAAATCAATCAAAATGCTGTATTATTTGAAAAAAGTGCATATAAAAAATTATCTTATACATCCAGTTAAAAACAGTTAAATCTTAGCTGGCCAAAGCTCAGGTTTTAAGCAGAAAATATTCCAAATTGTACCACTTAAACAGGCAGTAACAGGATATCAAAGAATGAGACTACCCCCGACTGCAATTACTGTCTATGCAAGCATTCTAACAGGCAATAAAATCTAGCAAACACTAACTGATAAAAAAAGAGTCAAAACTTCCAGTTCAGTTAATATTCAATGCAACACAAATAAATCAATGAAAATGTTGTATTACTTGAAAAAGTGCAAATAAAAGGTACTTACATTCTCTTATACATCCAGTTGAATACAGCTGGATCTTAGCTGACCAAAGCTTAGGTTTTATGCAGAAAATATTCCAAAATGTACCACTTAAATAGGCAGTAACAGGATATCAATGAATGAGACTACCCCAGACTGCAGTTACTGTCTATGCAGGAATTCTAACAGGCAATAAACCCTAGGAAACACTAACTGAAAAAACAGAGTCAAAACTTCCAGTTCAGTTAATATTCAATGCAACACAAATACGATAATTAAAATGCTGTATTATTTGAAAAAAGTGCAGATAAAAGGTAATTACATTCTCGTATATGTCCAGTTGAATACAGCTAGATCTTAGCTGGCCAAAGCTCAGGTTTTAAACAGAAAATATTCCAAAATGAGCCACTTAAATAGGCAGTAACAGGATATCAATGAATGAGATTACCCCCACCTGCAATTACTGTCTATGCAGGAATTCTAACAGGAAATAAAATCTAGCAAACACAAACTGAAAAAACACAAAACGTCCAGTTCAGTTAATATTCAATGCAACACAAATAAATCAATTAAAATGATGTATTATTTGAAAAAAGTGCAGATAATAGGTACTTAAATTCTCTTATACATCCAGCTGAATACAGCTAGATCTTAGCAAGCCAAAGCTCAGTTTTTAAGCAGAAAATAGCCCAAAATGTACCACTTAAATAGACAGTAACAGGATATCAATGAGTGAGACAACCCCCGACTGCAATTACTGCCTATGTAGGAATTCGAAACAGGCAATAAATTCTAGTAAACACTAACTGAAAAAACAGAGTCAAAACTTCCAGTTCAGTTAATATTCAATGCAACACAAATAAATCAATTAAAATGCTGTATTATTTGAAAAAAGTGCAGACAAAATGTACTTAAATTTTCTTATATGTCCAGTTGAATACAGCTCGATCTTAGCTGGCCAAAGCTCAGTTTTAACCAGAAAATATTCCAAAATATACCACTTACATGGGCAGTAACAGGATATCAAAGAATGAGACTACCCCCGACTGCAATTACTGTCTATGCAGGAATTCTAACAGGCAATAAAATCAAGCAAACAATAACTGAAAAACAGAGTCAAAACTTCCAGTTCATTAATATTCAATGCAACAGAAATAAATCAACTAAAATGCTGTATTATTTGAAAAAAGTGCAGATAAAAGGTAATTACATTCTCGCATATGTCCAGTTGAATACAGCTAGATCTTAGCTGGCCAAAGCTCAGGTTTTAAGCAGAAAATATTCCAAAATGTACAACTTAAAGAGGCAGTAACAGGATATCAATGAATGAGATTACCCCCACCTGCAATTACTGTCTATGCAGGAATTCTAATAGGAAATAAAATCTAGCAAACACTAACTGAAAAACAGAGTCAAAACTTCCAGTTCAGTTACTATTCAATGCAACACAAATAAATCAATTAAAATGCTGTATTACTTGAAAAAAGTGCAGATAAAAGGTACTTAAATTCGCCACGGTGGTATGGTGGTAGCATTGTTAGCTCACAGCAAGAGATTCTCCCGTTTGATTCTCGGCATGACTTGGGATTGCCTTCTGTGTAGAGTCTGCATGTCCTCCCCATGGTTGGGTAGTGTTTGAAAGACATGCATGCGTAAATAGGCGTGCCTTCGTTGAAGGTTGTGGGTCGAGCTGACACCTCGGCATTTCATAAAAATCTACTGTCAATCATTAGCAGTCCGGAGTTCTGCTGTGGTGACCCCTGACCGGAAAAAAGCAGAAAGACAAACAACCACATATGTCCAGTTGAATACAGCTAGATCTTAGCCGACCAAAGATCAGGTTTTACGCAGAAAATATTCCAAAATGTACCACTTAAACAGGCAGTAACAGGATATCAATGAATGAGATGACCCCAACTGCAATTACTCTCTATGCAGGAATTCTAACAGGCAATAAAATCTAGCAAACTCTAACTGAAAAAACAGAGTCAAAACTTTCAGTTCAGTTAATATTCAATGCAACACAAATAAATCAATTAAAATGCTGTATTATTTGAAAAAAGTGCAGATAAAAGGTACTTACATTCTCTTATACATCCAGTTGAATACCGCTGGATCTTAGCTGACCAAAGCTTAGGTTTTATGCAGAAAATATTCCAAAATGTACCACTTAAATAGGCAGTAACAGGATATCAATGAATTAGATTACCCCCACCTGCAATTACTGTCTATGCAGGAATTCTAACAGGAAATAAAATCTAGCAAACACTAACTGAAAAAACACAAAACGTCCAGTTCAGTTAATATTCAATGCAACACAAATAAATCAATTAAAATAATGTATTATTTGAAAAAAGTGCAGATAATAGGTACTTAAATTCTCTTATACATCCAGCTGAATAAAGCTAGATCTTAGCAAGCCAAAGCTCAGTTTTTAAGCAGAAAATAGTCCAAAATGTACCACTTACATAGGCAGTAACAGGATATCAATGAATGAGTCTACCCCCGACTGCAATTACTGTCTTTGCAGGAATTTGAAACAGGCAATAAAATCAAGCAAACACTAACTGAAAAAAACAGAGTCAAAACTTCCAGTTCATTAATATTCAATGCAACAGAAATAAATCAACTAAAATGCTGTATTATTTGAATAAAGTGCAGATAAAAGGTACTTAAATTCTCTTATACGTCCAGTTGAATACAGCTAGATCTTTGCTGGCCAAAGCTCAGGTTTTAAGCAGAAAATATTCCAAAATGTACAACGTAAAGAGGCAGTAACAGCATATCAATTAATGAGACTACCCCCGACTTCAATTACTCTCTATGCAGGAATTCTAACAGGCAATAAAATCAAGCAAGCACTAACTTAAAAACAGTCAAAACTTCCAGTTCAGTTACTATTCAATGCAACACAAATAAATCAATTAAAATGCTGTATTATTTGAAAAAAGTGCAGATAAAAGGTACTTAAATTCGCCACAGTGGTATGGTGGTAGCATTGTTAGCTCACAGCAAGAGGTTCTCCCGTTTGATTCTCGGCATGGCTTGGGATTGCCTTCTGTGTAGAGTTTGCATGTCCTCCCCATGGTAGGGTAGTGTTTGAAAGACATGCATGCGTAAATGGGCGTGCCTTCGTTGAAGGTTGTGGGTCGAGCTGACACCTCGGCGTTTCATAAAAATCTACTGTCAATCATTAGCGGTCCGGAGTTCTGCTGTGGTGACCCCTTACCTGAAAAAAGCCGAAAGACAAACAACCACATATGTCCAGTTGAATACAGCTAGATCTTAGCCGACCAAAGATCAGGTTTTACGCAGAAAATATTCCAAAATGTACCACTTAAACAGGCAGTAACAGGATATCAATGAATGAGATGACCCCAACTGCAATTACTGTCTATGCAGGAATTCTAACAGGCAATAAAATCTAGCAAACTCTAACTGAAAAAACAGAGTCAAAACTTTCAGTTCAGTTAATATTCAATGCAACACAAATAAATCAATTAAAATGCTGTATTACTTGAAAAAAATGCAGATAAAAGGTACTTAAATTCTCTTGTATGTCCAGTTCAATACAGCTAGATCTTAGCTGGCCAAAGCTCAGGTTTTAAGCAGAAAATATTCCAAAATGTACCACTTACATAGGCAGTAACAGGATATCAAAGAATGAGACTACCCACGACTGCAACTACTGTCTATGCAGGAATTCTAACAGGCAATAAACTCTAGCAAACACTAACTGAAAAAACAGAGTCAAAACTTTCAGTTAAGTTAATATTCAATGCAACACAAATAAATCAATTAGATGCTGTATTATTTGAAAAAAGTGCAGATAAGAGGTTCCTAAATTCTCTTATACATCCAGTTGAATACAGCAAGATCTTAGCGGGCCAAAGCTCAGGTTTTAAGCAGAAAATATTCCAAAATGTACCACTTAAATAGGCATCAACAGGATATAAATGAATGAGACTACCCCAGACTGCAATTACTGTCTATGCAACAATTCTAACAGGCAATAAAATCTAGCAAACACTAAATGAAAAAACAGAGTCAAAACTTGCAGTTCAATTAATATTCAATGCAACATAAATAAATCAATTAAAATACTGTATTGTTTGAAAAAAGTGCAGAAAAAGGTACTTAAATACTTTTATACATCCAGTTGAATACAGCTAGATCTTAGCCAGCCAAAGCTCAGGTTTTAAGCAGAAAATATTCCAAAATGTACCACTTAAACAGGCAGTAACAGGATATCAATGAATGAGACGACCCCAACTGCAATTACTGTCTATGCAGGAATTCTAACAGGCAATAAAATCTAGCAAACTCTAACTGAAAAAACAGAGTCAAAACTTTCAGTTCAGTTAATATTCAATGCAACACAAATAAATCAATTAAAATGCTGTATTACTTGAAAAAAGTGCAGATAAAAGGTACTTAAATTCTCTTGTATGTCCAGTTCAATACAGCTAGATCTTAGCTGGCCAAAGCTCAGGTTTTAAGCAGAAAATATTCCAAAATGCACCACCTAAATAGGCAGTAACAGGATATCAGTGAATGAGACTACCCCCGACTGCAATTACTGTCTATGCAAGAATTCTAACAGGCAATAAAATCTAGCAAACACTAACTGAAAAAACAGAATCAAAACTTACAGTTCTGTTAATATTCAATGCAAAACAAATAAATAAATTAAAATGCTTTATTATTAGAAAAAGGTGCAGATAAAACGTACTTAAATTCTGTTATACATCCAGTTGAATACAGCTAGATCTTAGCCAGCCAAAGCTCATGTTTTAAGCAGAAAATATTCCAAAATGTACCACTTAAATACTCAGTAACAGGATATCAATGAATGGGACTACTCTGACTGCAATTACTGTCTATGCAGGAATTCTAACAGGGAATGAAGTCTAGCAAGCTCTAAGTGAAAAAACAGAGTCAAAACTTCCTGTTCAGTTAATAATCATTGCAACACAAATAAATCAATTAAAATGCTGTATTATTTGAAAAATGTGCAGATAAAAAGTTCTTAAATTCTCTTATACATACAGTTGAATACAGCTAGATCTTAGCCAGCCAAAGCTCAGGCTTTAAGCAGAAAATATTCCACAATGTACCACTTAAACAGGCAGTAACAGGATATCAATGAAGGAAAACCAAATCCAAGGTAAAAAACGGGTGAAGGAACTAGCAACCAATGTTCAAAACTCTTCATTTTTCTAATAAAAGCGTAAGCCAATATATATATATTTTTCGGCGGTTAACATTTTTAGAGTGATTATTGCAGTCTATGAGCATTAAGGATGGTTCATGTACACTTTTACATTTGTTCATTTTTGGTTAGATCTGTTTTAATGTTGGAACAACAACAGTTAATGTTTTTATTTATGCAGTATAAACAAGTAAATTCTTAGTTTTAGAAATGCGTAAATCTATATATTTAGATTTATATGTAACTTGTATTGGTTTTAATACTTGTTGCATCTAAGAGATGTAAGAGATGCAACATATTTTTGCAACACTGCTTATATTTGGTGTAGGGTATCATTAATATTATTGTTGGTTAATATAATGAGCCAATTCTTCAATTAATTTAATTTACATTGTATATATAAGGATGGCATTCTTTAAGTACTGTTTTTCAGAAGAAGCTTTGTATTCAACAAAGGGAAAGCGCGCTCAACAGTTATTCATTCCGTTTTTGTTTATGGGGCTGAATTGGCTTACGTTTTTATTAGACTAAAGAAGAGTTTTGAACATTGGTTGCTGGTTCCTTCACACGTTTTTTTACTGTGGATTTGGTTTTTATTGGCTTGTGATTGGTTGCATTTTTGTTTTTATATTAATGAATGAGACTACCACAACTGCAATTACTGTCTACACAGGAATTCTAACAGGCAATAAAATCTTGCAAACACTAAATGAAAAACAGAGTCAAAACTTCCAGTTCAGTTAATAATCAATGCAACACAAATAAATCAATTAAAATGCTGTATTATTTGAAAAAAGTGCATATAAAAAATGATCTTATACATCCAGTTAAATACAGATAAATCTTAGCCAGCCAAAGCTCAGGTTTTAAGCAGAAAATATTCCAAATTGTACCACTTAAACAGGCAGTAACAGGATATCAAAGAATGAGACTACCCCAACTGCAATTACTGTCTATGCAAGCATTCTAACAGGCAATAAAATCTAGCAAACACTAACTGATAAAAAAGATTCAAAACTTCCAGTCCAGTTAATATTCAATGCAACACAAATAAATCAATTAAAATGTTGTATTACTTGAAAAAGTGCAAATAAAAGGTACTTACATTATCTTATACATCCAGTTGAATACAGCTGGATCTTAGCTGACCAAAGCTTAGGTTGTATGCAGAAAATATTCCAAAATGTACCACTTAAATAGGCAGTAACAGGATATCAATGAATGAGACTACCCCAGACTGCAGTTACTGTCTATGCAGGAATTCTAACAGGCAATAAACCCTAGGAAACACTAAATGAAAAAACAGAGTCAAAACTTCCAGTTCAGTTAATATTCAATGCAACACAAATAAGTCAATTAAAATGCTGTATTATTTGAAAAAAGTGCAGATAAAAGGTAATTACATTCTCGTATATGTCCAGTTGAATACAGCTAGATCTTAGCTGGCCAAAGCTCAGGTTTTAAGCAGAAAATATTCCAAAATGTGCCATTTAAATAGGCAGTAACAGGATATCAATGAATGAGATTACCCCCAACTGCAATTACTCTCTATGCAGGAATTCTAACAGGCAATAAAATCTAGCAAACTCTAACTGAAAAAACAAAGTCAAAACTTTCAGTTCAGTTAATATTCAATGCAACACAAATAAATCAATTAAAATGCTGTATTATTTGAAAAAAGTGCAGATAAAAGGTACTTACATTCTCTTATACATCCAGTTGAATACCGCTGGATCTTAGCTGACCAAAGCTTAGGTTTTATGCAGAAAATATTCCAAAATGTACCACTTAAATAGGCAGTAACAGTATATCAATGAATGAGATTACCCCCACCTGCAATTACTGTCTATGCAGGAATTCTAACAGGAAATAAAATCTAGCAAACACTAACTGAAAAAACACAAAACATCCAGTTCAGTTAATATTCAATGCAACACAAATAAATCAATTAAAATAATGTATTATTTGAAAAAAGTGCAGATAAAAGGTACTTAAATTCTCTTATACATCCAGCTGAATACAGCTAGATCTTAGCAAGCCAAAGCTCAGTTTTTAAGCAGAAAATAGTCCAAAATGTACCACTTACATAGGCAGTAACAGGATATCAAAGAATGAGACTACCCCAGACTGCAGTTACTGTCTATGCAGGAATTCTAACAGGCAATAAACCCTAGGAAACACTAAATGAAAAAACAGAGTCAAAACTTCCAGTTCAGTTAATATTCAATGCAACACAAATAAGTCAATTAAAATGCTGTATTATTTGAAAAAAGTGCAGATAAAAAGGTAATTACATTCTCGTATATGTCCAGTTGAATACAGCTAGATCTTAGCTGGCCAAAGCTCAGGTTTTAAGCAGAAAATATTCCAAAATGTGCCACTTAAATAGGCAGTAACAGGATATCAATGAATGAGATTACCCCCAACTGCAATTACTCTCTATGCAGGAATTCTAACAGGCAATAAAATCTAGCAAACTCTAACTGAAAAAACAGAGTCAAAACTTTCAGTTCAGTTAATATTCAATGCAACACAAATAAATCAATTAAAATGCTGTATTATTTGAAAAAAGTGCAGTTAAAAGGTACTTACATTCTCTTATACATCCAGTTGAATACCGCTGGATCTTAGCTGACCAAAGCTTAGGTTTTATGCAGAAAATATTCCAAAATGTACCACTTAAATAGGCAGTAACAGGATATCAATGAATGAGATTACCCCCACCTGCAATTACTGTCTATGCAGGAATTCTAACAGGCAATAAAATCAAGCAAACACTAACTGAAAAACAGAGTCAAAACTTCCAGTTCAGTTACTATTCAATGCAACACAAATAAATCAATTAAAATGCTGTATTATTTGAAAAAAGTGCAGATAAAAGGTACTTAAATTCGCCACAGTGGTATGGTGGTAGCATTGTCAGCTCACAGCAAGAGGTTCTCCTGTTTGATTCTCGGCATGGCTTGGGATTGCCTTCTGTGTAGAGTTTGCATGTCCTCCCCATGGTTGGGTAGTGTTTGAAAGACATGCATGCGTAAATGGGCGTGCCTTCGTTGAAGGTTGTGGGTCGAGCTGACACCTCGGCGTTTCATAAAAATCTACTGTCAATCATTAACGGTCCGGAGTTCTGCTGTGGTGACCCCTTACCGGAAAAAAGCCGAAAGACAAACAACCACATACATCCAGTTGAATACAGCTAGATCTTAGCCGACCAAAGATCAGGTTTTACGCAGAAAATATTCCAAAATGTACCACTTAAACAGGCAGTAACAGGATATCAATGAATGAGACGACCCCAACTGCAATTACTGTCTATGCAGGAATTCTAACAGGCAATAAAATCTAGCAAACTCTAACTGAAAAAACAGAGTCAAAACTTTCAGTTCAGTTAATATTCAATGCAACACAAATAAATCAATTAAAATGCTGTATTACTTGAAAAAAGTGCAGATAAAAGGTACTTAAATTCTCTTGTATGTCCAGTTCAATACAGCTAGATCTTAGCTGGCCAAAGCTCAGGTTTTAAGCAGAAAATATTCCAAAATGTACCACTTACATAGGCAGTAACAGGATATCAAAGAATGAGACTACCCACGGCTGCAACTACTGTCTATGCAGGAATTCTAACAGGCAATAAACTCTAGCAAACACTAACTGAAAAAACAGAGTCAAAACTTTCAGTTAAGTTAATATTCAATGCAACACAAATAAATCAATTAAATGCTGTATTATTTGAAAAAAGTGCAGATAAGAGGTTCTTAAATTCTCTTATACATACAGTTGAATACAGCAAGATCTTAGCGGGCCAAAGCTCAGGTTTTAAGCAGAAAATATTCCAAAATGTACCACTTAAATAGGCAGCAACAGGATATCAATTAATGAGACAACCCCAAACTGCAATTACTGTCTATGCAACAATTCTAACAGGCAATAAAATCTAGCAAACACTAAATGAAAAAACAGAGTCAAAACTTGCAGTTCAATTAATATTCAATGCAACATAAATAAATCAGTTAAAATACTGTATTATTTGACAAAAGTGCAGATAAAAAGTACTTAAATTCTCTTATTTGTCCAGTTGAATACAGCTAGATCTTAGCCAGCCAAAGCTCAGGTTTTAAGCAGAAAATTTTCCAAAATGTACCACTTAAACAGGCAGTAACAGGATATCAATGAATGAGACGACCCCAACTGCAATTACTGTCTATGCAGGAATTCTAACAGGCAATAAAATCTAGCAAACTCTAACTGAAAAAACAGAGTCAAAACTTTCAGTTCAGTTAATATTCAATGCAACACAAATAAATCAATTAAAATGCTGTATTACTTGAAAAAAGTGCAGATAAAAGGTATTTAAATTCTCTTGTATGTCCAGTTTAATACAGCTAGATCTTAGCTGGCCAAAGCTCAGGTTTTAAGCAGAAAATATTCCAAAATGCACCACCTAAATAGGCAGTAACAGGATATCAGTGAATGAGACTACCCCCGACTGCAATTACTGTCTATGCAAGAATTCTAACAGGCAATAAAATCTAGCAAACACTAACTGAAAAAACAGAATCAAAACTTACAGTTCTGTTAATATTCAATGCAACACAAATAAATCAATTAAATGCTGTATTATTGGAAAAAGGTGCAGATAAAAGGTACTTAAATTCTCTTATACGTCCAGTTGAATACAGCTAGATCTTAGCTGGCCAAAGCTTAAGTTTTAAGCAGAAAATATTCCAAAATGTACCACTTAAATATGCAGTAACAGGATATCAGTGAATGAGACTACTCCTACATCAATTACTGTCTATGCAGGAATTCTAACAGGGAATAAAATCTAGCAAACACTAACTGAAAAAACAGAGTCAAAACGTCCAGTTCAGTTAATAATCATTGCAACACAAATAAATCAATTAAAATGCTGTATTATTTGAAAAATGTGCAGGGTTGGGAGGGTGGCTTAATGGTTAAGGTGTTTGCCTTGCAAACACAAGGTGCAGGGTTTGAGTCTCACAAGGGATAATTGTCTAGGCTTAAAATGGCTCACAAGGGCAATTAGCTTAGTACTACTCTATGAACCTATGAACCTATAAAAAGTTCTTAAATTCTCTTATACGTACAGTTGAATACAGCTAGATCTTAGCCAGCCAAAGCTCAGGCTTTAAGCAGAAAATATTCCACAATGTACCACTTAAACAGGCAGTAACAGGATATCAATGAATGAAAACTCAAATCCAAGGTAAAAAACGGGTGAAGGAACTAGCAACCAATGTTCAAAACTCTTCTTTATTCTAATAAAAGCGTAAGCCAATATATATATTTTTTTCGGCGGTTAACATTTTTAGAGTGATTATTGCAGTCTATGAGCATTAAGGATGGTCCATGTACACTTTTACATTTGTTCATTTTTGGTTAGATCTGTTTTAATGTTGGAACAACAACAGTTAATGTTTTTAATTATGCAGTATAAACAAGTAAATTCTTAGTTTTAGAAATACGTAAATCTATATATTTAGATTTATATGTAACTTGTATTGGTTTTAATACTTGTTGCATCTAAGAGATGTAAGAGATGCAACATATTTTTGCAACACTGCTTATATTTGGTGTAGGATATCATTAATATTATTGTTGGTTAATATAATGAGCCAATTATTCAATTAATTTAATTTACATTGTATATATAAGGATGGCATTCTTTAAGTATTGTTGTTCAGAAGAAGCTTTGTATTCAACAAAGGGAAAGCGCGCTCAACAGTTATTCATTCCGTTTTTGTTTATGGGGCTGAATTGGCTTACGTTTTTATTAGACTAAAGAAGAGTTTTGAACATTGGTTGCTGGTTCCTTCACCCGTTTTTTACTGTGGATTTGATTTTTATTGGCTTGTGATTGGTTGCATTTTTGTTTTTATATCAATGAATGAGACTACCACAACTGCAATTACTGTCTACACAGGAATTCTAACAGGCAATAAAATCTTGCAAACACTAAATGAAAAACAGAGTCAAAACTTCCAGTTCAGTTAATAATCAATGCAACACAAATAAATCAATTAAAATGCTGTATTATTTGAAAAAAGTGCATATAAAAAATGATCTTATACATCCAGTTAAATACAGTTAAATCTTAGCCGGCCAAAGCTCAGGTTTTAAGCAGAAAATATTCCAAATTGTACCACTTAAACAGGCAGTAACAGGATATCAAAGAATGAGACTACCCCCAACTGCAATTACTGTCTATGCAAGCATTCTAACAGGCAATAAAATCTAGCAAACACTAACTGATAAAAAAGATTCAAAACTTCCAGTCCAGTTAATATTCAATGCAACACAAATAAATCAATTAAAATGTTGTATTACTTGAAAAAGTGCAAATAAAAGGTACTTACATTATCTTATACATCCAGTTGAATACAGCTGGATCTTAGCTGGCCAAAGCTTAGGTTGTATGCAGAAAATATTCCAAAATGTACCACTTAAATAGGCAGTAACAGGATATCAATGAATGAGACTACCCCAGACTGCAGTTACTGTCTATGCAGGAATTCTAACAGGCAATAAACCCTAGGAAACACTAACTGAAAAAACAGAGTCAAAACTTCCAGTTCAGTTAATATTCAATGCAACACAAATAAGTCAATTAAAATGCTGTATTATTTGAAAAAAGTGCAGATAAAAGGTAATTACATTATCGTATATGTCCAGTTGAATACAGCTAGATCTTAGCTGGCCAAAGCTCAGGTTTTAAGCAGAAAATATTCCAAAATGTGCCACTTAAATAGGCAGTAACAGGATATCAATGAATGAGATTACCCCCACCTGCAATTACTGTCTTATGCAGGAATTCTAACAGGAAATAAAATCTAGCAAACACTAACTGAAAAAACACAAAACGTCCAATTCAGTTAATATTCAATGCAACACAAATAAATCAATTAAAATGCTGTATTATTTGAAAAAAGTGCAGATAATAGGTACTTAAATTTTCTTATACATCCAGCTGAATACAGCTAGATCTTAGCAAGCCAAAGCTCAGTTTTTAAGCAGAAAATATTCCAAAATGTACCACTTAAATAGACAGTAACAGGATATCAATGAATGAGACAACCCCTACTGCAATTACTGCCTATTTAGGAATTCGAAACAGGCAATAAATTCTAGCAAACACTAACTGAAAAAACAGAGTCAAAACTTCCAGTTCAGTTAATAGTCAATGCAACACAAATAAATCAATTAAAATGCTGTATTATTTGAAAAAATGCAGACAAAATGTACTTAAATTCTCTTATACGTCCAGTTGAATACAGCTTGATCTTAGCTGGCCAAAGCTCAGGTTTTAACCAGAAAATATTCCAAAATGTACCACTTACATAGGCAGTAACAGGATATCAAACAATGAGACTACCCACGACTGCAATTACTGTCTATGCAGGAATTCTAACAGGCAATAAACTCTAGCAAACACTAACTGAAAAAACAGAGTCAAAACTTTCAGTTAAGTTAATATTTAATGCAACACAAATAAATCAATTAAATGCTGTATTATTTGAAAAAAGTGCAGATAAGAGGTTCTTAAATTCTCTTATACATACAGTTGAATACAACAAGATCTTAGCGGGCCAAAGCTCAGGTTTTAAGCAGAAAATATTCCAAAATGTACCACTTAAATAGGCAGCAACAGGATATCAATTAATGAGACAACCCCAAACTGCAATTACTGTCTATGCAACAATTCTAACAGGCAATAAAATCTAGCAAACACTAAATGAAAAAACAGAGTCAAAACTTGCAGTTCAATTAATATTCAATGCAACATAAATAAATCAGTTAAAATACTGTATTATTTGACAAAAGTGCAGATAAAAAGTACTTAAATTCTCTTATTTGTCCATTTGAATACAGCTAGATGTTAGCCAGCCAAAGCTCAGGTTTTAAACAGAAAATATTCCAAAATGTACCACTTAAACAGTCAGTCACAGGATATCAATGAATGAGACTACCCCGACTGCAATTACTGTCTATGCAGGAATTCTAACAGGCAATAAAATCTAGCAAGCACAAACTGAAATTCTCTTATGTGTCCAGTCGAATACAGCTAGATCTCAGCTGGCCAAAGCTCAGGTTTTAAACTTGCTTAGAGAAAAACAGCTCTTGTACTCACTTTCCTCATTTATCTAGAGGAAAATATTTTTTATTCAAGCATGTCCAAGGGTCAGCTCCCAGTGTTCTCTCCTGTCTATCTGATCAAACAGGGCATTTTGGGGCAATGTAGAAATTGTGTCATGTATGCAGACAACCCTCTCCTTCTACCACCCAACACTACAACCTATGCGAGTTGCACTTATCTAGCAAAACTGAAGGTAAAGCTCTCTCCAATCAAGACTGAACTTGACAGTCAAGAGGAGAAGGTAAACACTTGCACCACGCCACACTCATCACATACTCTCACTAAATCTACACCACCAAAATACACACATAGAAACACAAAAACATTCACGGACGCTCTCAATAATAATCTGCTCAAGCAACAGAGACCTCCAAAGCAGAAATGCAAACAACTTCCACCACAACATAAACCAAATGACACATAGCCCGCAGACTCAGTGTGCCACTCAACCACAGCCAATAAGGCAAAACAACGTACCCAACACACTAGTCATAGGTGACTCTATAGTCAGGCACACTGATGTCCCACTCACCAGGCTAAACAAGGAGAAGGATACTGTCAGCTGCCTGTCGGGTGCCAGGATCCAACACATAACACATGCACTGAGGTCACTCCACAACAAGTACAAATATGACTCTGTCATTGTCCATGTTGGTGTGAACAACTTGAGATATACCTCCCTGGACTAGATGAAAAGAGACATGGAAGAGCTCTCCGAGCTTGTAGCCCAGGCCGGTATGACCCTAGCCGTCAGCAGCATTCTGCCATCACCCAGAATGATGCCGCAGTACAAGGACAAAATGATTGACATCAACAATTGGCTAAGCTTCTGGTGCCATTCTAAAGGGATCCAGTATCTGTCTGCCTGGGATGACATGGTTGACAGACCACGATGCTTTGCCAGGGATGGCCTGCACCAATCACCCCTGGGATTCCAGATTCTGGCTAAGGTTCTTCCCACCCCCATAGTGCTTTTTTTAGGCAAGGTTCAAATGACAAATTCACCACTGTAACAGGAACAGGCAAGCAAAACCTGAGGGTGATACTACTCAATGCTAGAAGTCTAAATCTCAAAATGCACTCACTCGAGGCACTCCTTAAAATGGAGAACATCGATATCTGTGCAGTGATTGAGACCTGGTTCAAGGCTACACAGAGCACCCCTGCACTACCAAGCTATAACTCATACCACACTTTTCATCCATGTAACTTGGACCGGAGCACCAAAGACAGAGGTGTGTCCATATTCATTAAGGATATCCACACCTCCAGGCTAGTTGCTCAGCGTAATGCAGCCAAGGTTATCCAAGTGCAACTAACTCTGTGCAAAACTGCAATCCCAATTGTAGCTTGCTATAGATCACCACCATGCCCCAGGATTCTCACTCCTCTTTTCTTGATGTACTGGAAAATATTAAGGTTCAAGCAAACACCCTAGTAATGGATAATTTCAACTACCGCATCATTAACTGGAAAAACTACTCATATACCAACTCCTTCACTCAAAGCTTTTTGGAATTCATAAACTCCAATGCCCTGCATCAACTTATCCACACCCCCACCAGGGGCAACAATATCCTAGATCTAGTCATTACTAACATGAGTGACTGGTGTTCCACATCTGAAGTCAATGCCTCATTGGTCCGACCCTACCATAAGCTAATTACCCTAGATATCCACATCCTGCCCCCACCCCCAATTAAGGAAACCATGGTAAAACATTTCTCTAAAGCCAACATCATGCTTCTTAAGACAGAATTGGTGAACTTCATGACACCCATGCAGACAGACAATACAGTTACGACTACTGAATCCTACACAATTGCACTTTATAAGCACTTACATGAGTGCATGGATCGTGCTATCCCAAACAGAACCAAGACGCTATCCTCCAAAAAAAGGAAGCCAATCTGGTGGTCCCCTGCCATAAACAAACTGTACAACAGAAGGAAGAAACTGTTGCAAAAGAGAGTAAAATCCCATGAGTGGAGGAGCTCCCTGGTCAGCCTCAGTAAGAAGCTGCAATCCCTGATAAAATCCCCCAAAGCTAGTTACAAAAACAAAATCGCCACTGATTCTAAAGACAACCACAAAGCATTCTATAGCTATGTCAAGAATCTCAATGGCAACACTCAGATCTGCTCTGAGTTACAGCACAATGGCACTAAATATACAGACCCAACTGATATTGCCAACATCCTGGCAGATAGGTTCAGTGCTAACTTTACCCCCCTCTCAGCCCCTAAAGAGCCCATCTCTATACCGGAAGAATGCAAAGTTCCTGTAATCACAGCTGCACAGGTAAAAACCACACTCTCCAAAGCCAAGAACACAGCAACCATGGGACCAGACAATTTCCCAGGCTGCATTCTACATGAACTACAGAACAAACTGACACCCCACCTAAGTACCATGTTCAGTCATAGCCTCACCTTAGGCTTTGTGCCTGCTAAATGGGGTTATCCCACTCCACAAGGGGGGAGCCACCATGGACCCTGGGAACTACCGACCCATTAGCTTGATGAGCCTGGACTGCAAGGCCATGGAACGTATCATAATGGAACTTATAAATAAAAACATTGGTAATCTCCAAACTCTGGACCCCACCTAGTTCGGGTTTGTAAAAGGCAGATCATGTCTCCTAAACCAGATAGACTTCTTTGAAGCAGTCACCAAAGCCATAGACAAGGGTAAGGTGGTTCACACAGCCTATCTAGATCTTGCCAAGGCTTTCGACACCATCCCCCACTCTGGAATTATAGATAAACTCACTAAACTAAGTATGAATCCCTATGTGACAAGATGGGTTGCCAACTAGCTCACTGTCAGAACCCACACTGTGAAAGTAGCAGACACCATATCCGACTTCAGACCAGTGACAAGTGGAGTACCGCAGGGTTCAGTCCTGGGTCCTCTCCTGTTTGGTATCTACATCTCTGAAGTAGAGGCTAACACAGAATATCTTTGGTTAATGAAGTTTGCAGATGACTGCAAACTAGGAGCCATAATCGAAACTCCTAAAGATGTGGACATCCTACAAAAGGGCCTCACTGAGACAGACGCCTGGTGTCAAAGCCATGGCCTCAAGCTCAATGCTAAAAGGTGCATTCTCATCTCCTTTGGTAAAAACTCTGTACCCATGAACTACAACATAGGCGGTAGTATACTTAACACCGAAAGTGTGATAAGAGACCTTGGGACACAGGTGGACAGTAGTCTCTTCTTTGATAATCACACCAACACAGTAGTCAGGAAATCCTTCTACGTCATGCACCTCATCACTAAAGGTTTCTCATCCAGGAAAAAAAGAGGTCATTGTTCCCCTCTACTCTTCACTCATTAGTCCCATTATAAAGTACAATGCACAAGACATCTATAACAATTGGAAAGGCCGCAGAAATACCTCACAAAGAAGATTACCAGCCTCAAACAGATGCCCTACGCACACCGTCTCAAAAAACTCCAGCTTTACTCTGTAGTATATCGCCTACTCAGAAATGATCTCTGCCTAACATACAAAGCTATGTCAAACCCAGAGCTGTTGGACATGCTCCACTTAAAGAAATCCCAATCCCTCTGAGCTACATGCTCTAGGGACCTAAACGTTGTCACAACAATAAACAGAACATGCCGGAGGGATAGATTCCTGACCCAGAGACTTCCCATACTCTGGAATAAACTACCTATCTATATCAAACAAAGCTCCTCATTAGCACTCTTCAAGAAAAATCTTGATGATTGCATGGGAAACAGGAAATTCACTGTGGGGATCATCTCTGTGGCTCTGCTCCACAGTGGCACAGGAAAATAATTTTCTTGGGTGGCAAAAGCCAGGGTACCTTTTGGCTGGGCTTGTATAGGCCCCAGGGCAGATAGCCTAGTACCTACCTATGAACATATGAAGCTATGAAAATATTCCAAAATGTACCACTTAAATAGGCAGTAAGAGGATATCAATGAATGAGACTACCCTCGACTGCAATTACTGTCTATGCAGGAATTCTAACAGGCAATAAAATCTAGAAAACACTAACTGGAAAGACAGAGTCAACATTTTCAATACAGTTAATATTCAATGCAACAGAAATAAATCAATTAAAGTGCTGTATTATTTGAAAAAAAAGTGCAGATAAAAGCTACGATAATTCTCTTATACATCCAGTTGAATACAGCTAGATCTTAGCTGGCCAAAGCTCAGGTTTTAAGCAGAAAAAAATCCAAAATGTACCAATTAAATAGGAAGCAACAGTATATCAACGAATGAGACAACCCCAGAATGCAATTACTGTCTATGCAACAATTCTAACAGGCAATAAAATCTAGCAAACACTAAATGAAAAAACAGAGTCAAAACTTGCAGTTCAATTAATATTCAATGCAACATAAATAAATCAATTAAAATACTGTATTGTTTGAAAAAAGTGCAGATAAACGGTACTTAAATTTTGTTATACGTCCAGCTGAATACAGCTAGATCTTAGCCGTCCAAAGCTCAGGTTTTAAGCAGAAAATATTCCAAAATCTACCACTTAAATAGGCAGTAACAGGATATCAATGAATGAGACTACCCTGACTGCAATTACTGTCTATGCAGGAATTCTAAATGGCAATAAAATCTAGCAAACACTAACTGAAAAAAGAGGGTCAAAACTTCCAATTCAGCTAATATTCAACACAACATAAATAAATAAATTAAAATGCTTTATTATTTGAAAAAAGTGCAGATAATAAGTACTTAAATTCTCTTATACGTCCAGCTGAATACAGCTTGATCTTAGCAGCAAATCTCAGGTTTTAAGCAGAAAATATTATAGAATGTACCACTTAAATAGGCAGTAACAGGATATCAATGAATGAGACCTTTTTCCCCGGAAAAATGCAAAAATTAAATGGGGCCTTATTGCAAAAAAAAATTCTAAAACCAAAAG